>NW_026907005.1:0-374505 GCF_033978795.1 Nerophis ophidion
GTACTTACACTGTCAAAACTAATACTGGATGATAATAATATATATAATACTGCACCTACTGCAGCGGAGTAATGTCACATATATTCATGTACTCACACTGTCAAAACTAATACTGGATGATAATAATTATATATAATACTGCCACCTACTGCAGCGGAGTATGTCACATATATTCATGTACTTACACTGTCAAAACTAATACTGGATGATAATAATATATATAATACTGCCACCTACTGCAGCGGAGTATGTCACAATGATATTCATGTACTTACACTGTCAAAACTAATACTGGATGATAATAATATATAATACTGCCACCTACTGCAGCGGAGTATGTCACATATATTCATGTACTCACACTGTCAAAACTAATACTGGATGATAATAATATATATAATACTGCCACCTACTGCAGCGGGAGTATGTCACATATATTCATGTACTTACACTGTCAAAACTAATACTGGATGATAATAATATATATAATACTGCCACCTACTGCAGCGGAGTATGTCACATATATTCATGTACTTACACTGTCAAAACTAATACTGGATGATAATAATATATATAATACTGCCACCTACTGCAGCGGAGTATGTCACATATATTCATGTACTTACACTGTCAAAACTAATACTGGATGATAATAATATATATAATACTGCCACCTACTGCAGCGGAGTATGTCACATATATTCATGTACTCACACTGTCAAAACTAATACTGGATGATAATAATATATATAATACTGCCACCTACTGCAGCGGAGTATGTCACATATATTCATGTACTCACACTGTCAAAACTAATACTGGATGATAATAATATATATAATACTGCCACCTACTGCAGCGGAGTATGTCACATATATTCATGTACTCACACTGTCAAAACTAATACTGATGATAATAATATATATAATACTGCCACCTACTGCAGCGGAGTATGTCACATATATTCATGTACTCACACTGTCAAAACTAATACTGGATGATAATAATATATATAATACTGCCACCTACTGCAGCGGAGTATGTCACATATATTCATGTACTTACACTGTCAAAACTAATACTGGATGATAATAATATATATAATACTGCCACCTACTGCAGCGGAGTATGTCACATATATTCATGTACTTACACTGTCAAAACTAATACTGGATGATAATAATATATATAATACTGCCACCTACTGCAGCGGAGTATGTCACATATATTCATGTACTCACACTGTCAAAACTAATACTGGATGATAATAATATATATAATACTGCCACCTACTGCAGCGGAGTATGTCACATATATTCATGTACTTACACTGTCAAAACTAATACTGGATGATAATAATATATATAATACTGCCACCTACTGCAGCGGAGTATGTCACATATATTCATGTACTACACTGTCAAAACTAATACTGGATGATAATAATATATATAATACTGCCACCTACTGCAGCGGAGTATGTCACATATATTCATGTACTACACTGTCAAAACTAATACTGGATGATAATAATATATATAATACTGCCACCTACTGCAGCGGAGTATGTCACATATATTCATGTACTTACACTGTCAAAACTAATACTGGATGATAATAATATATATAATACTGCCACCTACTGCAGCGGAGTATGTCACATATATTCATGTACTTACACTGTCAAAACTAATACTGGATGATAATAATATCTATAATACTGCCACCTACTGCAGCGGAGTATGTCACATATATTCATGTACTCACACTGTCAAAACTAATACTGGATGATAATAATATATATAATACTGCCACCTACTGCAGCGGAGTATGTCACATATATTCATGTACTTACACTGTCAAAACTAATACTGGATGATAATAATATATATAATACTGCCACCTACTGCAGCGGAGTATGTCACATATATTCATGTACTCACACTGTCAAAACTAATACTGGATGATAATAATATATATAATACTGCCACCTACTGCAGCGGAGTATGTCACATATATTCATGTACTTACACTGTCAAAACTAATACTGGATGATAATAATATATATAATACTGCCACCTACTGCAGCGGAGTATGTCACATATATTCATGTACTTACACTGTCAAAACTAATACTGGATGATAATAATATATATAATACTGCCACCTACTGCAGCGGAGTATGTCACATATATTCATGTACTTACACTGTCAAAACTAATACTGGATGATAATAATATATATAATACTGCCACCTACTGCAGCGGAGTATGTCACATATATTCATGTACTTACACTGTCAAACTAATACTGGATGATAATAATATATATAATACTGCCACCTACTGCAGCGGAGTATGTCACATATATTCATGTACTTACACTGTCAAAACTAATACTGATGATAATAATATATATAATACTGCCACCTACTGCAGCGGAGTATGTCACATATATTCATGTACTCACACTGTCAAAACTAATACTGGATGATAATAATATATATAATACTGCCACCTACTGCAGCGGAGTATGTCACATATATTCATGTACTCACACTGTCAAAACTAATACTGGATGATAATAATATATATAATACTGCCACCTACTGCAGCGGAGTATGTCACATATATTCATGTACTCACAATGTCAAAACTAATACTGGATGATAATAATACATATAATGCTGCCACCTACTGCAGCGGAGTATGTCACATATATTCATGTACTCACACTGTCAAAACTAATACTGGATGATAATAATATATATAATACTGCCACCTACTGCAGCGGAGTATGTCACATATATTCATGTACTCACACTGTCAAAACTAATACTGGATGATAATAATATATATAATACTGCCACCTACTGCAGCGGAGTATGTCACATATATTCATGTACTTACACTGTCAAAACTAATACTGGATGATAATAATATATATAATACTGCCACCTACTGCAGCGGAGTATGTCACATATATTCATGTACTCACACTGTCAAAACTAATACTGGATGATAATAATATATATAATACTGCCACCTACTGCAGCGGAGTATGTCACATATATTCATGTACTCACACTGTCAAAACTAATACTGGATGATAATAATATATATAATACTGCCACCTACTGCAGCGGAGTATGTCACATATATTCATGTACTCACACTGTCAAAACTAATACTGGATGATAATAATATATATAATACTGCCACCTACTGCAGCGGAGTATGTCACATATATTCATGTACTCACAATGTCAAAACTAATACTGGATGATAATAATACATATAATGCTGCCACCTACTGCAGCGGAGTATGTCACATATATTCATGTACTCACACTGTCAAAACTAATACTGGATGATAATAATATATATAATACTGCCACCTACTGCAGCGGAGTATGTCACATATATTCATGTACTCACACTGTCAAAACTAATACTGGATGATAATAATATATATAATACTGCCACCTACTGCAGCGGAGTATGTCACATATATTCATGTACTTACACTGTCAAAACTAATACTGGATGATAATAATATATATAATACTGCCACCTACTGCAGCGGAGTATGTCACATATATTCATGTACTTACACTGTCAAAACTAATACTGGATGATAATAATATATATAATACTGCCACCTACTGCAGCGGAGTATGTCACATATATTCATGTACTTACACTGTCAAAACTAATACTGGATGATAATAATATATATAATACTGCCACCTACTGCAGCGGAGTATGTCACATATATTCATGTACTCACACTGTCAAAACTAAAACTGGATGATAATAATATATATAATACTGCCGCCTACTGCAGCGGAGTATGTCACATATATTCATGTACTCACACTGTCAAAACTAATACTGGATGATAATAATATATATAATACTGCCACCTTCTGCAGCGGAGTATGTCACATATATTCATGTACTCACACTGTCAAAACTAATACTGGATGATAATAATATATATAATACTGCCACCTACTGCAGCGGAGTATGTCACATATATTCATGTACTCACACTGTCAAAACTAATACTGGATGATAATAATATATATAATACTGCCACCTACTGCAGCGGAGTATGTCACATATATTCATGTACTCACACTGTCAAAACTAATACTGGATGATAATAATATATATAATACTGCCACCTTCTGCAGCGGAGTATGTCACATATATTCATGTACTTACACTGTCAAAACTAATACTGGATGATAATAATATATATAATACTGCCACCTACTGCAGCGGAGTATGTCACATATATTCATGTACTTACACTGTCAAAACTAATACTGGATGATAATAATATATATAATACTGCCACCTACTGCAGCGGAGTATGTCACATATATTCATGTACTCACACTGTCAAAACTAATACTGGATGATAATAATATATATAATACTGCCACCTACTGCAGCGGAGTATGTCACATATATTCATGTACTTACACTGTCAAAACTAATACTGGATGATAATAATATATATAATACTGCCACCTACTGCAGCGGAGTATGTCACATATATTCATGTACTCATACTGTCAAAACTAATACTGGATGATAATAATATATATAATACTGCCACCTACTGCAGCGGAGTATGTCACATATATTCATGTACTTACACTGTCAAAACTAATACTGGATGATAATAATATATATAATACTGCCACCTACTGCAGCGGAGTATGTCACATATATTCATGTACTTACACTGTCAAAACTAATACTGGATGATAATAATATATATAATACTGCCACCTACTGCAGCGGAGTATGTCACATATATTCATGTACTCACACTGTCAAAACTAATACTGGATGATAATAATATATATAATACTGCCACCTTCTGCAGCGGAGTATGTCACATATATTCATGTACTTACACTGTCAAAACTAATACTGGATGATAATAATATATATAATACTGCCACCTACTGCAGCGGAGTATGTCACATATATTCATGTACTTACACTGTCAAAACTAATACTGGATGATAATAATATATATAATACTGCCACCTACTGCAGCGGAGTATGTCACATATATTCATGTACTCACACTGTCAAAACTAATACTGGATGATAATAATATATATAATACTGCCACCTACTGCAGCGGAGTATGTCACATATATTCATGTACTTACACTGTCAAAACTAATACTGGATGATAATAATATATATAATACTGCCACCTACTGCAGCGGAGTATGTCACATATATTCATGTACTCATACTGTCAAAACTAATACTGGATGATAATAATATATATAATACTGCCACCTACTGCAGCGGAGTATGTCACATATATTCATGTACTTACACTGTCAAAACTAATACTGGATGATAATAATATATATAATACTGCCACCTACTGCAGCGGAGTATGTCACATATATTCATGTACTTACACTGTCAAAACTAATACTGGATGATAATAATATATATAATACTGCCACCTACTGCAGCGGAGTATGTCACATATATTCATGTACTCATACTGTCAAAACTAATACTGGATGATAATAATATATATAATACTGCCACCTACTGCAGCGGAGTATGTCACATATATTCATGTACTTACACTGTCAAAACTAATACTGGATGATAATAATATATATAATACTGCCACCTACTGCAGCGGAGTATGTCACATATATTCATGTACTTACACTGTCAAAACTAATACTGGATGATAATAATATATATAATACTGCCACCTTCTGCAGCGGAGTATGTCACATATATTCATGTACTCACACTGTCAAAACTAATACTGGATGATAATAATATATATAATACTGCCACCTACTGCAGCGGAGTATGTCACATATATTCATGTACTTACACTGTCAAAACTAATACTGGATGATAATAATATATATAATACTGCCACCTACTGCAGCGGAGTATGTCACATATATTCATGTACTTACACTGTCAAAACTAATACTGGATGATAATAATATATATAATACTGCCACCTACTGCAGCGGAGTATGTCACATATATTCATGTACTCATACTGTCAAAACTAATACTGGATGATAATAATATATATAATACTGCCACCTACTGCAGCGGAGTATGTCACATATATTCATGTACTTACACTGTCAAAACTAATACTGGATGATAATAATATATATAATACTGCCACCTACTGCAGCGGAGTATGTCACATATATTCATGTACTCATACTGTCAAAACTAATACTGGATGATAATAATATATATAATACTGCCACCTACTGCAGCGGAGTATGTCACATATATTCATGTACTTACACTGTCAAAACTAATACTGGATGATAATAATATATATAATACTGCCACCTACTGCAGCGGAGTATGTCACATATATTCATGTACTCATACTGTCAAAACTAATACTGGATGATAATAATATATATAATACTGCCACCTACTGCAGCGGAGTATGTCACATATATTCATGTACTCACACTGTCAAAACTAATACTGGATGACATTAAAAGCAATGCTTTGTCCTGACTTACTTTCTGTGGAATTGTAAGTCTATCAAAACAAATGAGCAGTCATTTTGGGCTTAACTTTACATTTCAATCACTCTTTCTGAGCTGCCCTAACTTAGAGAAATATCACTTTAGAAGTTTAGAAAAAGTTTATTAAAAGCGATTATGGGGTGCCGAATGTAAAAGTTCAGTCTAACTTTTGTAGCAGATATATTTCTCACATTTCACTCACTTTTCTCAAATTCAGCTCATTTTCATCACATTTAAATGTAGACTTTAAATATTATTTCTAAATGTTCAATTCAAATCTTAAATATTAATCTATATGTTAAGGGAATAAGCTATAGAAAAGGGATGGATGGAAGTTAAATCTGAACCTAAATCTTAAACATTAACCTAAATCTTGAATCTAAATCCGAGCGCAAAATATTAAAACTAAACCTAAATCTTAAATCTACAAACCCTGTTTCCAATGAGTTGGGAAATTGTGTTAGATGTAAATACAAACGGAATTCAATGATTTGCAAATCATTTCCAACCCATATTCAGTTGAATGCACTACAAAGACAACATATTTGATGTTCAAACTCATAAACCTTTTTCTTTTTTCGCAAATAATAATTAAATTTGAATTTCATGGCTGCAACATGTGCCAAAGTAGTTGGGAAAGGGCATGTTCACCACTGTTACATCACCTTTTCTTTTAACAACACTCAATAAGCGTTTGGGAACCGAAGAAACTAATTTGAAGCTTTGAAAGTGGAATTATTTCCCATTCTTATTTTATGTACAGCTTCAGTCGTTCAAAAGTCCAGGGTCTCCGCTGTCGTATTTTACGCTTCATAATGCGTCACACATTTTCCATGGGAGACATGTCTGGACTGCAGGCTGGCCAGGAAAGAACCTGCACTCTTTTTTTTAAAGTTAAATTTAAAGTACCAATGACTGTCACACACACACTAAAATTATTCTCTGCATTTGACCCATCACCCTTGTTCACCCCCTGGGAAGTGAGGAGAGCAGTGGGCAGCAGCGGTGCCGCGCCTGGGAATCATTTTTGGTGATTCAACCCCCAATTCCAACCCTTAATGCTGAGTGCCAAGCAGGGAGGTAACGGGTCCCATTTTTATAGTTTTGGTATGACTCAGCCGGGGTTTGAACTCACGACCTACCCATCTCAGGGCGAACACTCTAACCACTAGGCCACTGAGTAGCCACACTGTTGTAACATGTGCTGAATGTGGCTTGGTATTGTCTTGCTGAAATAAGCAGGGGCGTCCATGAAAAAGACGGCGCTTAAATGGTAGCATATATTGTTCTGAAACCTGTAAGTACCGTTCAATATTAATGGTGCCTTCACAGATGTGTAAGTTACCCATGTCTTGGGCACTAATGCACCCCCATACCTTCACAGATGCTGGCTTTTCAACTTTGCATTGATAACAGCCTGGATGGTTCGCTTCCCTTTTGGTCCGGATGACACGATGTCAAATATTTCCGAAAACAATTTGAAATGTAGACTTGTCGCACCACAGAACACATTTCCACTCTGCATCAGTCCATCTTAGATGATCTCGGACCCAGAGAAGCCGGCGACATTTCTGGGTGTTGATGATAAATTACTTCGCTTTGCATAGTAAAGCTTTAAGTTGCACTTACAGATGTAGCGGCAAACTGTATTTAGTGACAGTGGTTTTCTGAAGTGTTCCTGAGCCCATGTGGTGATATCCTTCAGAGAGTGATGCCGGTTTTTGATACAGTGCCGGCTGATAGATGGAAGGTCACGGTCATTCAATGTTGGTTTCCGGCCATGCCGCTTACGTGGAGTGATTTCTCCACATTCTCTGAACCTTTTGATGATATTATGGAGCGTAGATGTTGAAATCCCTAAATTTCTTGCAATTGCACTTTGAGAAAACAAATAAAAGATTAAAATAAAATAAATTTAAAAAATGGGTCTAAACCTGGGCCTCTGGAGAGGGATCCAGACAGAGGCCAAGGGGAAAAAAACAACTCATAGCCATAGCACACACAGTACACATCCCTCTTACATGTGGAGGGAAACAACAAACATCAAAGAACCCAAAGGACATGAAAGACATTAAAGCAGTGGAGCTGATGCGACCAGACACTTCTACATACATACATGAATGATAAATGGGTTGTACTTGTATAGCGCTTTTTCTACCTTCAAAGTACTCAAAGCGCTTTGACACTACTTCCACATTTACCCATTCACACACACATTCACACACTGATGGAGGGAGCTGCCATGCAAGGCGCCAACCAGCACCCATCAGGAGCAAGGGTGAAGTGTCTTGCTCAGGACACAACGGACGTGACGAGGTTGGTACTAGGTGGGATTTGAACCAGGGACCCTCGGGTTGCGCACGGCCACCCTCCCACTGCGCCACACCGTCCCCGAATATGAATAAAAAGTAATGTGATGAGCATTCCCCCAGGTGCATGTCTTTGGAGGTGGGAGGAAGCCGGAGTACCCGGAGGGAACCCACGCATTCACGGGGAGAACATGCAAACTCCACACAGAAAGATCCCGAGCCTGGATTTGAACCCAGGACTGCAGGACCTTCGTATTGTGAGGCAGATGTAGTGTGTGAATGTGAGTGTGAATGTTGTCTGTCTATCTGTGTTGGCCCTGCGATGAGGTGGCGACTTGTCCAGGGTGTATCCCGCCTTCCGCCCGATTGTAGCTGAGATAGGCGCCAGCGCCCCCCGCGACCCCGAACGGGAATAAGCGGCAGAAAATGGATGGATGGATGGGTGATGAGCATTCCTCAACTTTATCAGTATGTATTGCCATCTTTCCCAACTTCTTTGTCACGTGTTGCTGGCATCAAATTCTAAAGTTAATGATTATTTGCAAAAAAAATGTTTTTATCAGTTTGAACATCAACTATGTTGTCTTTGTAGCATATTCAACTGAATATGGCTTGAAAAGGATTTGCAAATCATTGTATTCCGTTTATATTTACATCTAACACAATTTCGCAACTCATATGGAAACTGGGTTTGTAAACGTGAGCGTTAAATGTTAAAACTAAATCTAAATCTTAAATCTAAACCTACATCTTAAAACTAAATTATTATCTAAATGTCAGTGCTAAATCTTCGATGTAAGTCTGAATGTTAAATCTAAATCTTAAATCTACATCTCTATCTAAATGAGAGCGCTTCATGTTAAATCTAAACATAAATCTTAAATCTGAATTTAAATCCATCCATACATCCAAGTCTCTACCTCATCACAGCTGAATCTAAATCTGAGCACTAAATGTTAAAACCAATCTTTAAACTCTAGGCCACCTACTTAGTGGCCTAGTGGTTAGAGTGTCCGCCCTGAGATGGGTAGGTTGTGAGTTCAAACCCCGGCCGAGTCATACCAAAGACTATAAAAATGGGAGCCATTACCTCCCCGCTTGGCACTCAGCATCAAAGGTTAGGGTTGGGGGTTAAATCACCATAAATGATTCCCGGGCGTGGCACCGCTGCTGCTCACTGCTCCCCTCACTTCCCAGGGGGTGAACAAGGGGATGGGTCAAATGCAGAGGACACATTTCACCACACCTAGTGTGTGTGTGACAATCATTGCTACTTTAACTTTAACTTAAGTATTTAGCCCAAAGTTCAGTAAATGGGAATAGTATACCACGGGAAATCGAACCATCCCATTCTTTTCTCCATTTTTCTGCATCTAAAATTTATTGAATGCGTTTCTTGAAGACAAAAAATATTGTGTTCTTTTTCCTTCAGCCACATAAATATAAGTTTTCTTTTTCTGTTGTCTGCAAGACCATTGCAATTATGACTCATTTATCCAACTTCATTATCTTTCTTATAAACCAGGGGTCGGGAACCTTTTTGGCTGAGAGAGCCAAAAATCCATCCATCCATCCATTTTCTACCGCTTATTCCCTTTGGGGTCGCGGGGGGTGCTGGCGCCTATCTCAGCTACAATCCAAATATTTTTAAAATGTATTTCCGTAAGAGCCATATAATATTTTTTTCAACACTGAACACAACTAAACGCGTGCATTTTTAAGTAAGACCAACATTTGTAAAGTATAACAGGTCTCTTATTTTTTGTAATAACATTGTTATTCTGAAGCTAACTGTGGAGGGGTCGTGGCATGCGGGCCTGCAGCGAAGCGGGGTGTGCCAGGACCGTAGAAGGCCCACCTGGGCCTTGTTATGTAATCACCTGTCGCTCTGTTATACGCAGCATCCAGGAAGAGAGACGGGGTTGGGGCTGGAGCCAGAGCGCGAGCAAGAAGGAAAGAGAAAAAGACAACTGAGAGTCTTATTTAAAAATAAAACAATATTTAAACCCTGAAACAGGCTCTCATGTCGGTGCTTGGTGGTCTGAAGAATCCCCAGGATTACAAGCCCCACATTAACCAATAATAAATAAATAACTACTTACCTTTATGTAACTTCTTCAACAGGTGCAGCAGAAAATTAATGGATGGATTAAAAATGAATGTTTTATATTTTGAACGTTATTTTTAACACTGTGATTACAAGTGGAATTATTCATTACTTATCGTGTTAAGCAAGGTCAGCTCAGATTTATCCAAGAGCCAAATGCAGTCATCAAAAGAGCCACATCTGGCTCGCGAGCCATAGGTTCCCTACCCCTGTTATAAACCATGTGACCTGAGTAGATTCATGATATATTTGATTGCTTCATATCAAGTATTATCAGTGTATTTCCTGGAGGGATGTAGTTGATGAGAGAAGTGGCAGCCAAGTATTGCTTTTGAATGGAGAATGGCTTCTGAATGGAATGGTGTGGAGGCCAAAGATTGACAGGCCGAGTAGCCAGTGAGAAGGTATATTTTGGAGCTGACAAATTGTAAACAGAGGTCACAACACTGGAAGTATATTAGCCCAGGGGGCGTGGCTAAAGGATAGTTCTAGAATGTGCAGTGTGTGTGAGGAAAGGTTCTCTAAAAACTCTCCAAATCTTGCAAACAAAAAATGATTTAGTTTAGGAGCCCCGAAGCCAAACATCAAATATTAAGTCTTGAAAATGTGAATGATTGTGCCCCTCGCCCCAGATTCACGTATCGCCACCAACATCACCAGCGGCGTCTATCATGACAGGAGGAACGTAAAAGTCTCAAGAAGCCATATTTGAAAGCCAAAAGGAAGTCGGCCATTTTGGTTTCCATCAGCCATGTTGAAGTCAAAAAGGGGTGGTACTTGAACAAACTCCTCCTCGGGACTTTGACCAAACTTTGACCTGATGGCTCGCCACACAACTTGACACATTTATAACTCGGCTCCACAAACTGAGATTGTACTCAGAGTTGGTACAAATGATGATGATGACACCCTGTCGTGCAGAATGGGTCAGTACCTGTTGGTACCCATTGGTGGTGGGCGGAGCCTGGCAGCCAAAACTGCCCCTCGCCATCAACCATCAAATTGTCTTTACTTCTCTTTAGATGATGGGATCTCATTGCAAACTGATATGAGACCTTTAATTCGGGGTCTGATCATGACTGGTCATTGATATCGACACAAACATCGCCCCTTGTGGTGGAAAATGATAACAGTCATAACTATCTTCCTGTTTTGTTTATTTATAGTGGGTCGAGATCATTGTCATTCTACATCCTGTACGCAAATACAAAATGACTTTTTCATACTTGGCACATTTTCTAAAAGAATCTTGTTAATATGCTCAATAAGGTTCTATTCAAATGTAATACAAGTAATACGTAAGACTTTATTTGCACACTTAAGTAGATAAGTTTTCAGGTGAAAAAGATGCCACCTCACTAAAAAGATTAATTGTTTAACTATTTATTTTCCATGCATTAATTTAGATCCAGAACACACATTGTTATATATCTTATTATATTATAATCATTACTATAATTGAATGTAAGTTTGTGTAAAATATTTTCACACAACAAAGTGTGAATACATGTTGTAAAGTGTGGGGTTGAGTTATAATTGATATAATACAATTAGGTATGGCAAATGCATTTTGTTTACTTGCCAACTATTCAAATTATATTTCATATACATATTTATATAATGTCATCTAATATGACTTCAACATTATTTATGTTAAAATAAGACTTTATTTGCTAACCAGTTCTACTTCTGAGTATTTATTTATTTTTTTCATTGAACAATTAAACACACATAAACAATGTTTGGACACATTAAGGTACTTTCAATACAATATAAGTCAGTGTTTTCAATATTTTACTCAGCAATATAAAAAACATCACATTAAATCCAATCCTCTTACAAACAAAACCCGTTAAAGAAAGTAAAAGTAAATATGAGAGACCATTCCAATAAGATTAAAATAAAATGTATATAATTAAATGATAAACTTTTGCTTGAATGTGCTTATTTAAAACGACGTAATATATTCCAATAAATGTAATAATGTAAGTGTTTTCTATTTTATACAAATCTTCTAAGACTGAATGAATAAATTGAAATCATTAACACAATGTGAGGATTTGGATTTCACTTTAAGAAAGAGACTTTTGTTTAAGAGAGCAAATGTTTCACACTTTTTAAAAATGGATATAAATTCACGACACGATCGATCCACGCATGCGTGAATATACGTCACTTCCTGTACTTTTTTACAAAGGAGGTCCTGCGTCGTCACTTTCTGTGATATTTCAATGTTTTATTAATTTTTCGTATAAAATAGATTAAGACTAAAAGGGTACAACAATAAAAACACGTGGAAGGGTAAATTTAAAAAAATCTGGCAGTAATATCGCTACAATTTCTAGCACTTTCACTCTTGTCGTTGCAATGAATGTCGCACGGGGGCGCCACTGAACCCCAACATTAAAGCTTTGTTTGATATACTTTGAATTTATTTTTGAAAAACAAGACACTCGTTTATATCACATTGTTTTTCAAATAAATATTACGTAAAAGAAAAGCATGGTAACAGTGACAGCAGGCAATATCTTATATAGAGCTACCTCTTCGTCCACTCAGCTGTGACGTCATTTCCAGCTTCCGGGTAAACGGAAGACAGCAGAACAGGAGGAGAAGGAGAAAGAAGTGTGCAGGACGCTAATAAGTCAGTCTTATTATTTGTTATCCAGTTTATAATATTTACGTCGTATAAAATACATATGGGATTCGTTTTTAAGGATAAAGTGGTCTCGATGCGCTAGAAGCACTGTGCCGCTTCTCGTGCTATCTTTGCTTGTTAGTTAGCTTAGCTGGCTAGTTAGCTTAGCTTGTTAGCTGCTAACAGAAGACACAGAAGTTATCAACACATCGCTAAGTAGAGATCAAGTGTGAGAGTAAAGTGTTGGGATTGTGTGAAAATGTGCCAAAGAAGGATAGCAAAGTATGAGGAGGAACTTTGTCCAACAAAAGAGGAGAAGGAGCGACAACATCAACTACTGGACGCTGTTTTCAAGAAACATCAAGTTGTGTTACACAGAACAGGTTTGTTGACTTCTTACTCTCACATCTTTATTAACACTATATTTCATTATTAACACTTTTCTGCAATATATTGTGTATAAGAAGTTGTGTTGTCTTGTGAGGATGATGCATTCCGTCTGCTACTTGCAACGTGGTCTTGCAACCACGTGGTTGTCTGTGTTCTGTTGAATGTAACTACTAAAGATGAGTTACATATCCCAGTCCATTTGTACAATAAACTGTCAGTGGTGGAACAAGTCAGAGTTGGGCTGTGGACGAGCTCCATGACATGGCCCCCTAAACCCAAATAATAAAGGTAATTCTACCATCATTTTATAACACACACATGCCTTTCTGGGTTTACCACCAACAATCTCTAAGCAGGTTTTAAAGGGGAACATTATCAGCAGACCTATGTAAGCGTCAATATATACCTTGATGGTGCAGAAAAAAGACCATATATTTTTTTAACCGATTTCCGAACTTTAAATGGGTGAATTTTGGCGAATTAAACGCCTTTCTGTGTATTGCTCTGGTGGCGATGATGTCAGAACTTGACGTCACCGAGGTAATACAGCCGCCATTTTCATTTTCAACACATTACACACACGGGTCTCAGCTCTGTTACTTTCCGTTTTTTCAACTTATTTTTGGAACCTTGGAGACATCATGCCTCGTCGGTGTGTTTTCGGAGGGTGTAACAACACTAATAGGGAGGGATTCAAGTTGCACCGAAGATGCGAAAGTGGCAAGAAATCTGCCGCCAGACCCCCATTGAATGTGCCGGAGTGTCTGCACATTTTACCGGCGATGCTAACGCAGCTAATCGGCCATGCTATGGCTATGAATAGCGTTAATAGCTATTCGCTCAATAGCTTCAGTTTCTTCTTCAATACTTTCATACTCCAACCGTCCTTTTCAATACATGCGTAATCTGTTGAATCGCTTAAGCCGCTGAAATCCGAGTCTGAATCCGAGCTAATGTCGCTATATCTTGCTGTGCTATTCGCCACTGTTTGTTTGTATTGGCAGCACTGTATGACGTCACAGGAAAATGGACCGTATCTTGGCAGCTAGTGGAAAAAAGGCACTTTAAAGCTTTTTTTAGGGATATTTCGGGACCGGTAAAATTTTGAAAAAAACTTCAAAAAATACAACAAGCCACTGGGAACTGATTTTTATTGTTTTTAACCCTTTTGAAATTGTGATAATGTTCCCCTTTAAAAAGTTTGTCAGCCATTTTTCTTTAAATTTGCATTTTCCCAACATGTATTTATTTTCTCACTTTCACCACAGCATCAACCCGTTCACAGGATGTAGAAAAATGATCAAAGGGGATCTGATTTGTTTTATTTTGCCTGTCATTCACAATCCATATGTAAGACAATAACATGTTTTTATTTTGTATGCATTCTAAGTCCTAAACAAACGTTAGCAAAATCTTGACCATCCTAATTTTACCATTTGAGTCAATGAGAGCGCCTCTATTCTGCTCACTAATAAGAATTAGTTGAGCAATATAATATACCCAGAAGTCATTTTTTTAATCGCTATCTCTTTAAAACATGCTGTAAAAATGCATATTCTCTGGAAATATGTCTTTTAATAGCCACAAACTGGAGGATGCATTTTTAATTTGGATACAATTTAAATAAATAGTGTATAAAGGTTTTATGGAATTTTCCAGGGTGTACCCCACCTTCTGCCCCCTTGTGAGTCCAAAAGGGACAAGCGATAGAAAATGGATGGATGGGTGGGAAAAAGGCACATCATCGACAGGCCTCAAAATTTTACTTTTTAAGGTCAAGACAAGTGTTGCCTTAAAGGAGGGTTCATATTTTAGGGCACCAAGGCAAATGTTATTTTCTTTCCAGTTTGTTAATTAAATGTAGAATTGCTCACATTTATTTGTGCAATAAATATTTAGACAATTTTGACCCTTACTTTGGATCAAAGCATAATAATTGTGTAAATGCATCAATAAGTTCATTACGCTTGTTTAAGGTGCTTTTTTTTTTAAAACCTTTATTTTGTTAGCGCAGTCAGACCTATTATTGTGAAGGGGGAAGTGTGTTGCTGTTCTCAGAACGATGTGTGGAGGCGACACTTGCGACTGCTGTCCTCTTTGTACATTATTCCAACATTGATGATGTCGTTCACAACAACACAAGCAGATGAGATGTGTTGTGGGTGTATGGATTTTCCTTGCCAGCTTTAGCTTCGTAGTTTTGTCGCTATTTCGAATGACCGTCTAAAAGGACGGGACAATTGGGTGTTTAAAGGATGAATGAGTGGTCCAGAACAAATTATCTTCCATCCATCCATCTTCTTCCGCTTATCCGAGGTCGGGTCTTGGGGGCAGCAGCCTAAGCAGGGAAGCCCAGACTTTCCTCTCCCAATCCACTTCGTCTAGCACTTCCCGGGGGATCCCAAAGCGTTCCCAGGCCAGCCGGGAGACATAGTCTTCCCAACGTGTCCTGGGTCTTCCCCGTGGCCTCGTACCGGTTGGACATGCCCTAAACACCTCCCTAGGGAGGCGTTCGGGTGGCATCCTGACCAGATGCCCGAACCACCTCATCTGGCTCCTCTCCATGTGGAGGAACAGCGGCTTTACTTTGAGTTCCTCCCGGATGACAGAGCTTCTCACCCTATCTCTAAGGGAGAGACCCGCCACATGGCAGAGGAAACTAATTTGGGCCGCTTGTACCCGTGATCTTGTCCTTTCGGTCATAACCCAAAGCTCATGACCATAGGTGAGGATGGGAACAAAGATCGACCGGTAAATTGAGAGATTTGCCTTCCGGCTCGGCTCCTTCTTCACCACAACGGATCGATACAGCGTCCGCATTACTGAAGACGCCCCACCGATCCGCCTGTCGATCTCACGATGCACTCTTCCCTCACTCGTGAACAATACTCCTAGGTACTTGAACTCCTCCACTTGGGGAAAAATCTCCTCCCCAACCCGGAGATGGCACTCCACCCTTTTCCGGACGAGAACCATGGACTTGGACTTGGAGGTGCTGATTCCCATCCCAGTCGCTTCACACTCTGCTGCAAACCGATCCAGTGAGAGCTGAAGATCTTGGCCAGATGAAGCCATCAGGACCACATTATCTGCAAAAAGCAGAGACCTAATCCTGCTGTCACCAAACCAGATCCCCTCAACACCCTGACTGCGCCTACAAATTCTATCCATAAAAGTTACGAACAGAATCGGTAACAAAGGGCAGCCTTGGCGGAGTCCAACCCTCACTGGAAACGGGACCGACTTACTGCCGGCAATGAGGACCAAGCTCTGATCATAGTGGGAGCGGACCGCCACAATCAGACTCTCTGAGCACTCCCCACAGGACTTCTCGGGGGACACGGTCGAATGCCTTCTCCAAGCCCACAAAACACATGTAGACTGGTTGGGCAAACTCCCATGCACCCTCAAGGACCCTGCCCAGAGTATAGACCTGGTCCACAGTTCCACGACCAGGACGAAAACCACACTGTTCCTCCTGAATCCGAGGTCCGACTATCTGGCCTAGGCTCCTCTCCAGTACACCTGATTAGACCTTACCGGCAAGGCATTATTTTCCCTAACAAATGTTGCTTCTCCTTAGAATGACAACATTGCTCTTACATTGATGTCAATTTCCCTGATATCGTGCAATAAAAAGCAGATTTTGTTATATTAGCCAGTTCTGTGACACCGGAAATTATTGTTGAAATAATCCATCCATCCATCCATCCATCCATTTCCTACCGCTTATTCCCTTTTGGGGTCGCGAGGGGCGCTGGCCCCTATCTCAGCTACAATCGGGCGGAAGGCGGCATACACCCTGGACAAGTCGTTACATCATCGCAGATTGTTGAAATAATATGCCTTTTTTGTGTTGAGTTAAGTGATTATTGATTGGATTATTACTTTGGGAAGGTCAGAGAAGAAGAGTTGTAAAAATGTTCTCACAGGTCATAAAAGTCTTCCTTTCTTCAGTTTTAAAAGTCTCACTGTCTCGATGGAGATCTCCCTTTATTACCTCCTGCTTCGATTGAAAGTCCAGTTTAGAAAATTGTTTTATTTTAGATATGTAATCCTCCATGTTAAAAGTGCAAGCGAGAGGAAAAAATAAACACACGCTGCTCACTCTTGCTGCTTGTTGTCACTTCTCCTGCAGCCGAGTAGTCGCAAGAGGGATCACTTGCGCCCTCTACCACCAGGAGGCGGGAATCATTTAATGACTCATATTTGACACACGCAGCTACGGTATATTAATAAAACATAGCTGCTTAGTGTTCTTTTTGGCGTATTCAATAGCTTGGACCTTAAATCCTACTGAATAGGTCTTAATCTTTTTCCCTTTATGCGATTTCATCCATCCATCCATCCATTTCCTACCGCTTATTCCCTTTCGGGGTCACGGGGGGCGCTGGCGCCTATCTCAGCTACAATCGGGCGGAAGGCAGGGTACACCCTGGACAAGTCGCCACCTCATCGCAGGGCCAACGCAGATAGACAGACAACATTCACACTCACATTCACACACTAGGGACCATTTAGTGTTGCCAATCAACCTATCCCCAGGTGCATGTCTTTGGAGGTGGGAGGAAGCCGGAGTACCCGGAGGGAACCCACGCATTCACGGGGAGAACATGCAAACTCCACACAGAAAGATCTCGAGCCTGGATTTGAACCCAGGACTGCAGGAACTTCGTATTGTGAGGCAGACGCACTAACCCCTCTGCCACCGTGAAACCCTTTATGCCATTTCAAATCATTGAAATCAGCATCCTCCATTTTGAAAATGATGACAGGTGAAGTGTCACTCGTGACGTGATGAGTTTGACCCGGCCGAAATTCTAGACATGCGCTAATAAAAATAATATTTTGCGAAACGAGTTTGACCCGGCGTTAATCCTGAGCCGGCGGTAATGCTAAGCATGCGCTAATTATTTTGCGAAACGAGTTTGACCCGGCAGTAATTCTAGGCAGGTGCATACTATATACCCGGCGGCAATTCAAGGGAATACGGTACGTCTGATACTGATTTTGATTGAATGTGTGGACTGCATGAATGATGCCTTCTCAGTTCTCACTCTAACGCAATTTGAGTGTCTGGAAACGCACTAAATTAATTTAATCCATCATTACTAATATTAATAAGGTAAACAGTTATCTTTTGAAGGTGTAGTCGGTAATCTGATTACTTCTTCCCGGTTTAACTGTGGTGACACTATCTAAATGAAAGTAAAACAGATGTCATCTTTCTTGGCCAACATGTTGACTGTGCTCATGCTTCTTTTATAACAGACATGTCTCTAAAGATGAATAGGAAAATGACTAATTATTGTCCACCAGCAGGGGGAGCTCATCACTAGTACTACTGTGTGGAGGCTGGCATGTGGTACATTATTTCCTGTGTGTGTATGACTTATTCAGAGGGACAACAGCACACTTTCATGTATGGCGTCTACCATTAAGGATTGCAGGAATGACTTTAGGATGTTTTTATATAAATAAGGTGGATTGGCCGTTGGCCTGGGAAGGCATTCCCCTGAAGGTATTTTTATGTGTCAGCTGGAAGTACCCTGACTGCTGTGAGGGGACACTGATGAGATTGTGAGATCATATGTTGGTGCAAGACAATGTCTCATGTGACTGAGCAAAGCTGGACTTTTCTAAAGAATGTTTGTTTTTCCTGTCCCACAGATCTCAATGAAGCACATCGTCCTCGTGAGCAGGAGGAGGAACGACAGTCCCCCCACATACACGAGGAAGAAGAGGTACCACATTCCCAACACATCAAAGAGGGAGGAGAGGAGCCACATCCCCCCCACATTAAAGAGGAAGACGAGACGCCACAGACCCATAATGTTAAACTGACCCTTCACATTAAAGGGCAAGCGGAGGACCCACTCATCTTACACATCAAAAAGGAAGAGGAGGACCTACTGACCCCTTACTTTAAGAAGCAAGAGAACCCGCTGACCCCCTATTTTAAAAAGGAAGTGGAGGACCCACTGACCCCCTGCTTTAAAGAGGAAGAGGAGGACCAAGAGCCGCCACACATTAAAGAGGAAGAGGAGGAAGAGGGCATCAGTCAGCCTAAATGGTTGGAGGAGTTCCCAGTGACTGTGAAGAGTGAAGATGATGGGGTCAAAGGTGAAAGTGAGGAGAGGGGAGGGGGGGAGCCTCCAAGCAGCAGCTCAACACAACACATGACAACAGAAGCTGATGGAGACCACTGTGGAGGATCACAAGCAGACAAGCTCTTAGCTCCACTATCAGATAGTGAGGACACAACGTCACACTCTCCTGACACTGATGATGAAGACTCTAAAGATGATAAGACATGTCACACTGACAACACTCACTTCACATCTTCTCTCTCTCACAAAACTTTTAAATATCCTAGTAAATTGAAAAGACACATGAGAACACACACTGGAGAAAAACCTTTTTCTTGTTCACTCTGCAGTAAAGGTTTTAGACAAAGTATCAATTTGAAAGTACACATGAGAACACACACTGGTGAAAAACGTTTTTCCTGTTCAACCTGTGGTAAAGGTTTTACACAAAGTCAGAGTTTGAAAAGACATATTAGAACACACACTAGAGAAAAACCTTTTTCTTGTTCACTCTGTAGTAAAGGTTTTACACAAAGTATCAATTTGAAGGTACACATGAGAACACACACCGGTGAAAAACCTTTTTCCTGTTCAATCTGTGGTAAAGGTTTTAGAGAAAGTCAACATTTGAAAAGACACATGAGAACACACACTGGTGAAAAACCTTTTTCCTGTTCTACCTGTGGTAAAGGTTTTGTTGAAAGTCAGAGTTTGAAAGTACACATGAGAACACACAATGGTGAAAAACCTTTTTCTTGTTCAATCTGTGGTAAAGGTTTTGCACAAAATCAGAGTTTGAAAAGACACATGTTTAATATGCGCCTACATTTATAGATAAAACATTTTATATTAATGCTTTTTTCAGTCAAGCACATGCATTAATATGCAACATTGTGTACTTTTGGACAGAACAATTTGAGTAAAAAAGTGAGAGTAAACAGTAAAATACATATTTTACATGCAATAAACATGTGTGTATGTATACACATACACACACACACTCATATATATATATATATATATATATATATATATATATATATATATATATATATATATATATATATATATATATACTGTATATTCATCATACAATTTTAGAACTATTTATATGAAATATTGAAATATTACATATTTGTATTTGTAATTGTTAATAATCCCATAGATTATCACCTTTATATGATATACATATGTACTGGTTCACATCTGAAATATCTTCTGGACCACTTCAGGAAGCATATTTTTGAATCATTTGTTGGGTCTCTATAATCTATTTTATTCATTATTGTTATTACTCTGTATTATGATGATTGTGTTGTGATTATTTTATATGTATGTCCCCAGACCTTTATGCAATATAAAAGTGAGAGAAAATGGCTGAGTTGTTTGTGGAAGGATGGCTTTGTTTTTACAAACTTACATTTGTGGATAAATCAAATAAATCCAGTATTGTGTTTTAAACTTTTTTTCAATGTTTTTTTTTTCTTTTTCAACATCCCCAAAACAACATCAATATCAGTCAAAGTTTGGAGTGTCAGACAAAAGCCAATATTGTACATCATCCCACAGAGATTTACTCTGCATACATTCTTAAAATAAACTGTTTATTGTGATTCACAGTCACAGAACCAACAAATATTGTCTTCAATTGCAAAACAACATCCAAAATATTTTAAGTGGTCAATTCCGTCTTGGAAAGAATGGAAACTTTAAGTCATGAGTATTTTTTTGTTCCAGATATAAAAAAAATAAGAAGAAGAAGAAATAGTAAAGAATTAAAAAAGATGCAGTAACTAGAATATTTTGAATGAAAGACTTTTTAAATGTTGTAATATTTTGTTTATTTGCAGGTCCTACTTAATGAAATCTTCAAATATTAACATATTTTTATCAGTCAATAAGTGCATCAGTGACCAAATGCCTTTTTCAAACCATTGCTGTACAAAGATGGATTTGTTTCTCATTTTAATATAAGAACAATTCCATAGTGGAGTATTGTGTGTGATGAAGTTGTGTTTGTAAATTAGTTTCCAGTACAACAACACTTGCTGGTAGGGATGGGTACTGTTCACTTCTAATTCCATGTTTTATGTGTTATATATGTCAATATATTGTGTGTTTGTATTTTGCCAACATGGTAGAATCACATGATAGGCAGGTTGTATCATGTTTTTCTGTCACCTTGAGGAAATGGCATAAAGAGGAAGATGACAATATAATGTCACTTGGACAATGATGTACAGAACAGAGGAGATTTAGTTCATTTTTATTTATTTTCTTAATTTCACAAAACCTCTCCATTACCCAGCTATGGATTTCTGGTAGCTGGTTAAAAAGAGATGGAAGGGGATAAGGAAGAGATGTATGAGGAAGGTATGGACATGGATAGGACTAGAGGGCAGAGAGGAAAGAAGGGGACAGGAGGTCATGAAGGAAAGTAGCGCACTAAAAGAGTAGAAAGGAGGAAAAATATAGTGGTGGACAATTGCAAGATTGAAGTCAGATCAAGACATGAAGGATATTAGTTTGATGACACAGGTTAAGGGATTAAAAAAGGACATTGGAGAGGTGGAGATGGCCAAAGTGCTAAAGAACGGAAGTATTTGGATTAAATGTAAAAATAAAGAGCAAAAGAACAAAAGCAATGCGATTGCAAAAGCTGTGCAATAAGATACTAAAGGAAATAATGGAAGTGGGAGAATGAAAGGGGGCAAGAGGAGTGGTGACAGGAATCCCAAGAGGAGAACATTTAGATGATCTGAAAAGAGAAATAAAAGGGGGAACTGTCACAATGATGAAAAGATTGATGGCATATAGAAACGGAAAAAAGATGGAGAGCGAATCTGTGCTACTGCAGTTTGTCCAGGAAGTCCTCCCAGAGAGAATCATGTTTTCTGGTTTTTAAGTTTTTAAATTGGAGCTTGCATGCCACCCCCAGTATGTCGTTTCCACCCCCAGTACGTTGTTTCAAGTGCCAACACTCTGGGCACATAGTAGTGTGTGTCATGCCAAGATGAGATGTGGAAGGTGTGGAGGGGAGCATGAATATGGACAATGTGGAAGTCATGAACAGATGAAGTGTTGTAACTGTGGGGGAATCACACAGCAGCTTATGTGGGCTGTGTCATTAGGAAACTGAAGTACAGCAAATGAGAGGAGCAAATGTAATAAACTGTACAGAACAGGCAAGAAATTAGACTGAGAAGATCAATATAATGGTGACTGGGAACAATTTAGGGAAATTTCAAACATGACATTAAATAAAGAGAATATAAATCAAGATATTGAGCAACTTAATACAGATATTACGGGGTGCATAATAGAAGCAGCCAAACAGAGCATACCAAGGAGTAGAATCGGGAGAAGAAGGACGATGGTGGACACAAGAGTGCACAGATGCAATACAAGAACGGAATAGAGCATTTAGAATATTGAGAAGAACACATCATTTCCAAGACATGATCCAATATAAAAGGCATCAAGCTAGAGTAAGGTATGTTATTAAAAAAACAAGAAAACACCATTGGAGAACTTTTTGTGAAACACTAAATAGAACTACTCCTTTAAGCCAAGTGTGGGGAATGATCAAGAGAATGTCAGGGCTCAGAAAAGAACATAAAAATCATGTGATGAAAGATGGAACGCGGTTTGTGGTAGAAAATAAAGAAAAAGCAGAACTTTTAGCAAAAACATTTGTTAAAGTGCACAGTAATGATCATTTGAGAAATGTAGAAAAACAAGAAGAGAAACAATTAGTTTAAATATTGGGGAAATGATGGAATATAAGGATACAAAATGGATATGACTATTTCTTTGAATTAAATGGTTCCAATATTGAAAAGGGTTAAAATACAACACACACACACACACACACACACACACACACACACACACAACCAACACTAGGAAAAGGCCAGGTGGTCAAAAACTTAGGTAGTATCGGCAAATAAGTGGTCTTGAAATGATATAACAGGAAATATGAAGAAGGAAAATGAGCATCTGAGTGGAAAACAGCTGTAATAATTCCAATATGCAAACCAGGGAAAGATCCGGAAGAGGCAGGAAATTATAGGCCGATAGCATTGACCTCAAATTTGGGCAAAGTAATGGAAAAAATGATTAATGAAAGATTAATATATTATTTAGAGTCAAAAGAAATGATAAAAAACTACCAAAGTGGTTTTGGCAAAGCAAGAAGCACAAATGACCCAGCAGTGCAGCTGGAAGAGGAAATTAGAAAGGGACAAATAAATAAAGAAAGTATAATTGCGGTATTTTTGGACATAGAGAAAGCGTATGATATGTTGTGGAAACAGGGGTTGCTGATGAAACTAAATAAGATTGGGATTAGAGGAAGAATGTACAGATGGATAAAAGACTTTTTAACAAGTAGAACATTATTAGTAAAAATAGAGAATGAATATAGCAGAGAATACAAAGTGGAAAATGGGACCCCACAAGGGAGTATAATAAGTCCAGTACTATTTTCCATCATGATAAATGAAGTTTTTAGTGAAGTGGAAGGGTTAGTGGAGGTGGCATTGTTTGTGATGATGGAGTGATGTGGAAGAGAGGTAGAAATACACATCATATAGAAAAGAAGATTCAAAAAGCGGTAAATCAAGTTGAGAATGGGGAACAGCTCGGGGTTTAAGATTCTCTGTTGGAAAGACAAAAGTCATATATTTTACGAAGAGGAAAGTACAAAACAAGCTCCAAATTAAAATATATGGAGAAAATATAGAAGAGGTACAAGTATTTAAATAAAATATTATAGAGTTGGGTTCCATCTCGGTCCACACTCCATATCAGAAGGTGGCGCTATTAAAGCAGAAAAGAAGAAGAAGCAGAGCAGTCCTGCCTTGTAACGTCAAGTGTGCTAACTGTCGTGAAAGCACAACGACACAGAAAGACGTGAGCAGGACGCTAATAAGTCACTATTATTATTTGTTCTCCAGTTTTAAATATTTACGTCATATAAAATACATCTTTGATTCTTTATTCAAGAATATATTTGTCTCGATGCGCTCGAAGCACTGTGCCGCTTCTCGTGCTAACTTTGCTTGTTAGTTAGCTTAGCTCGCTAGTTAGCTTAGCTTGTTAGCTGCTAACAGAAGACACAGAAGTTATCAACACATCGCTAAGTAGAGATCAAGTGTGAGAGTAAAGTGTTGTGATTGTGTGAAAATGTCTACATTACAAATGTTGAGAGCGTTGGTGGATCAGCGACTAACTGCTGCCGTTGAAGAAATATTTGTAGTGTTAGACAGAACGATAGCAGAATACCAGGCGGAACTTTCTAGAACAAAAGAGGAGAACAATCAACTACTGGACGCTGTTTTCACGAAACATCAAGTTGTGTTACACAAAACAGGTTTGTTTACTTATTGCTTTCAAATGTTTACTCATTTGATATTTGACTAATAAGAAGAAAATGATATTTGGAATATTTAATAGATGGCGGAGTAGAGCAAGTTGAAAACTGAAGCTCCCCTGTGCATGCTCTAAAAAAACTCTAAGCTACTTGGATTTCTGCCATAACTTTTTTTATCTTTTATGAACAACACTTTCCTCATTTTTCGCACACATGCTACAAATTTCAATGAAAAAGGCAACAATGGAATCAGGATCGTCCTCGTCTCAAACATCCGTCGTCACTGAGGCCTACCTTGAGACTCTACTCAGGAAATGTTTCAATGAGGCTGAGGTTAGATCCCAAAAGCGATTCCAGCGATTGGAGGATCAACTTGGGTCAATTCAAGATACTTTATCCAAGCACGCTGCCGACATAGAAACTGTCCGCAATGAAGTGTCTTCTATTGAAACACCAGTCCATAGCAATGAGGACACTATGCTCAAGTTCACCACAAGGCTCACACACATTGAGAAAAAAATGACAGATCTGGAGGACAGAAGCATTAGAATAATTGACATGAAGGAAGGCGAAGAAGGAAATAACACGCTGTCTTACCTGCCCGCCAACATCCCCAAGTGGTTCCCTGCCTTGGCTGCTCGTCCTCCGGAGCTCATGAGGGCCCCCCGCTCCAATCTGCCCGTCCCAGGACCATGATTGTCAGGTGTCTACGGTACATGGATAAGGACCGCATCCTCAACCAGGCTAGAAAAACATCCTCTTCAGCTCTCTAGGGAACTCTGTTGGCTTTGCCCCGGACTACAGTGACTACAGTGACTACAGTGATTACAGTGACTACAGTGACTACAGTGACCACAGTGATTACAGTGATTACAGTGACTACAGTGATTACAGTGACTACAGTGACTACAGTGATTACAGTGACTACAGTGACTACAGTGACTACAGTGATTACAGTGACTACAGTGATTACAGTGACTACAGTGACTACAGTGATTACAGTGACTACAGTGACTACAGTGACTACAGTGACTACTGTGACTACAGTGATTACAGTGACTACAGTGATTACAGTGACTACAGTGATTACAGTGACTACAGTGATTACAGTGACTACAGTGACTACAGTGACTACAGTGATTACAGTGACCACAGTGATTACAGTGATTACAGTGACTACAGTGATTACAGTGACTACAGTGACTACAGTGACCACAGTGATTACAGTGACTACAGTGATTACAGTGACTACAGTGACTACAGTGACTACAGTGATTACAGTGATTACAGTGACTACAGTGACTACAGTGACTACAGTGATTACAGCGACTACAGTGACTACAGTGATTACAGTGACTACAGTGACTACAGTGACTACAGTGACCACAGTGACCACAGTGACTACAGTGACTACAGTGACTACAGTGACTACAGTGACTACAGTGACTACAGTGATTACAGTGACTACAGCGACTACAGTGACTACAGTGACTACAGTGACTACAGTGACTACAGTGACTACAGCGACTACAGTGACTACAGTGACTACAGCGACTACAGTGATTACAGTGACTACAGTGATTACAGTGATCACAGTGACTACAGTGACTAGAGTGACTAGAGTGATTACAGTGATCACAGTGGCCACAGTGACTACAGTGACTACAGTGGTTACAGTGATTACAGTGACTACAGTGATTACAGTGACTGCAGTGACAGTGACTACAGTGATTACCTTTGAATACAGTGACTACAGTGACTACAGTGACTACAGTGATTACAGTGACTACAGTGACTACAGTGGCTACAGCGACTACAGCGATTACAGTGACTACAGTGATTACAGTGACTACAGTGACTACTGTGACTAGACTGACTAGAGTGACTACAGTGACTACAGTGATTAAAGCGATTACAGTGACTACAGTGATTACAGTGACTACAGTGACTACAGTGATTACAGTGATCACAGTGGCCACAGTGACTACAGTGACTACAGTGATTACAGTGATTACAGTGACTACAGTGATTACAGTGACTGCAGTGACAGTGACTACAGTGATTACCTTTGAATACAGTGACTACAGTGACTACAGTGACTACAGTGATTACAGTGACTACAGTGACTACAGTGATTGCAGTGATTACAGTGACTACAGCGATTGCAGTGACTACAGTGATTAAAGTGATTTCAGTGACTACAGTGATTACAGTGACTACAGTGATTAAAGTGATTACAGTGACTACAGTGACTACAGTGACTACAGTGATTACAGTGACTACAGTGACTACAGTGACTACAGTGACTACAGTGACTACAGTGACGCGACGGCCAAGCTGAGACGACCCTGCTCTCCACGATGTACAGTGCTCGAAAAGCTGTCTTTGAAGCCTTTCTCATCTATTGAGCAACTATCAAACTCTCCAAAGGCTCCCAACAACACTTTTTTGACAATCCAGCAGATTGGGGAATTAGTTAGGAAACTATTTTTGCATTTTGAAGTTGTTCTATATTTAATATGTGATACTTACTATGCCTCATACATATGTTATATATATATATATATATAAATATATATATATATATATATATATATGATATGTGTGTATATGTATGTTTATATATATATATATATATGATATGTGTGTATATGTATGTTTATATATATATATATATATGATATGTGTGTATATGTATGTTTATATATATATATATATGATATGTGTGTATATGTATGTTTATATATATATATATATATATATATATGATATGTGTGTATATGTATGTTTATATAAATATATATATATATATATGTATATATATCTTGATTGGATTATCCAGAGGATAGTGCTCGATACCGTGATAGAGCGCAATAATAATAAGTTAATAATCAGGTTTCTTGCAACAGTTACATTCCTAGGAATGTAATCAGGTTTCTTGCGACAGTTACATTCCTAGGAATGTAACTGTCGCAAGAAACCTGATTGCCCTCTCATCGGAGGGTGCTTACAAACATCAGTGGTTTACCAAGCAAAGGTAACACGCAAGGACATTAACACATCCGACACGTACGTAGGATTAACCGAAGGAGCGTTTAAAACCAGATGGAATATTCACAAGGCCTCCTTTAGAAACCAGACTTTGCGGAATTCTACAGCACTCAGCAAACACATTTGGAACCTCAAAGACAATAATGTTGAATATTCAACAACATGGCAAATTCTTGCATCCAGCACACCTTACAACAGTGGTAATAAAAGATGCAACCTATGCTTAAAAGAGAAACTGTTTATTATATATCATCCAGATCTATCATCCCTCAACAAGCGCAGTGAAATCATTTCAACATGCCGCCCCAGACGGAAACACCTCCTAGGTAACACATGAGCCAATCACCACACCCTACGCCTGCCTGTACCCACCCACTCTGTGCCCTATATAAACCATTGTATGTGAATGCTTCCATTAAAATCTCCTGATGATTGAGGGAACCCCTCATAAAACAGTTCTGTAGAGATGAAGTAGTCTTGTGATTTTTCCCACACCTACATATATATATAGCCAAGAGTCATATATTTTTCCGTGTTTATGTATTGCCTGCAATGTGTGAGTGTATGTTTCTGTGTGTGTGGATGAGATTTTGTTTATGTTTTTGTTTGAATGGTCCAGTTGTTGTGTGCATGTTTGTGTTGTGTGTCTGTGGCCCACAGTCCTTGACCACATGCCCTCTTCTCTTGTTCATGTTTCATGAACAAAGGAATCATTTATCTGACCTTGATCACACACCCTCTTCCTTTTTTCATGTTCCTGAAATAACTCGATATGTATAGTTCTGATAGTGAATTCCCCTCTGAAATAGAGGAGAATGAAGATTTGATGAACTCCCAAAATTTGGAATCAATCCATTTTTCTGACCACATCAACTGCAAATCACAAAGATTTATGAGAGGAATGGATCCAGATAGAAATGCTCCTCAAAACACCATCAATTATTGTTTATATTATACTGATGTCACATTTGATAAAACATTTATGCAAGATGATAACATATCTCTAGTACATTTTAATAGCAGGAGTCTATACTCTCATTTTGATGATATTCAGGACTACTTGAGTCAATTCAAATCTCCATTTAATATTATAGGTATTTCAGAGACATGGATGAATGAGAAGACATGTAATGAGTTTGAATTAAATGGGTATGAAATGTTTTGCACCAACCGTAAAACTAAGAGAGGAGGAGGTGTGGCTCTGTATGTGGACAAAAATATCAACTGTAGTATTGTAAATGATATGTGTTTAGCTGTTGAGGAACTCTTTGAATGCGTCACTGTGGAATTATCATTTTCAAATAGGAAACACATTATTGTAAGCTGCGTTTATAGAACACCAGAATCCGACTTGAAAATATTTAATGAATGGATGGAAAAATTATTAAAAAGGAACAAAAAATATATAGTATGCGGTGACTTAAATATTAACCTTTTGAATCCTAATAAACACAAACACAGCGCAGAATTTATTGACAGCATGTTCTGCATGGGCTTATTCCCACTGATTACACCAGCCACAGGAATCCCAACACACAGCACCACACTTATTGACAACATATTCTGTAACATTGTGGATCAGACTGTAACTGGAGGCTTGTTAGTGAGTGACCTCAGTCATCATTTACCAGTGTTCATGGTGTACAATAATAACTGCAAAACATCCAAACCTGGAATTAGTGAATATTATCAAAGAGCCACAACTGAACGATCATTACCAGCACTTAAAAATGATTTAGCGAAACAAAACTTGGATTCTGTTTTTCAAACGTCAGATATAAATGCAGCTTGTAATTTATTTCATGACATTTTTTTCTGACTTTATGATACACACTGCCCCATCAAAAAATGCACTATAATTAACTCCAAAAAAACTCCATGGATAACCAAAGGGATCGCGAACGCTTGCAAAAAGAACAATTATTTATGTAGGACTTTTCTATAGGCATCAAACCATAGAAACTGAAGAAAAGTACAAAACATATAAAAATAAATTAACTAGCATATTAAGAGCAAGCAGGAAAGAATACACCAGCAAACTATTAATCCAAAAGAAAAATGATATAAAAGGAATTTGGAAGGTATTAAATACAATTATTGGGCATTGTTCAAACAGTCCTTGTTATCCCGAGTTTTTTGTTGAGAACAACCAAATCATAAGTGACAAGAAGATGATTGCTGACGGCTTCAATATGTTTTTTGTTAATATTGGGCCTAAGCTGGCAAAAAAAATCCTAATTAATGATGAACAGCCCATGGAATTTATTGAAAAAAATCCATATTCGATGTTCCTTACTCCGACTGTCGAAAAGGAAGTCTTGGAGGTTATTCAGAAAAACAAGAACAAAACATCACGTGACATCTATGACCTCGACATGAGGACGGTCTGGAACGTAGCAGAAGAAATCATCAAACCATTCACACACATCTGCAATTTATCTTTTTGACTTGGACAATTTCCTTCACAAATGAAACTCTGAAAAGTCATCCCCATCGTCAAATCTGGAGACAAACACCACTTCACAAATTACCGGCCCGTCTCCCTTCTGCCACAGTTATCAAGAATATTGGAAAAATTATTCGATAATAGACTTTGTGGCTTCATTGAAAAGCACAAATTATTATCCGATTGTCAATATGAGTTCCGACAAAATAGCTCAACTTCATTAGCTCTAATTGACTTAATAGAGTACATTACTAATGGTATCGAGAAGAACAAATTTGTTATAGGAATTTTTATTGACCTGCAAAAGGCTTTCGATACCATTGACCACCAGATTTTGGTAAATAAACTGGAAAACTACGGCATAAGGGGATTGGCAGGGAAATGGCTGGAGAGCTACTTAAATGAGAGACAGCAGATTGTTCAGATGGACCAACATCAATCTACACTCATGAACATAACTGTGGAGTCCCCCAGGGGTCCATACTGGGACCCACACTATTCATTATATATATCAACAAAATATGTCAAGTATCAACACTGCTGGAGTTCATCCTCTTTGCTGACGATACAACAATTACATGTGCAGGTGACCACGTGAAGCAACTTCTGACTTCTGTAACTGAGGAGATGATGAAGCTAAAAACTTGGTTCAATACAAACAAATTGTCTCTGAATTTAAAGAAGACCAAAATAATGCTCTTTAGCAATTGCAAAAGTAATATACCAATTAGGATTGTTATTGATGATACACCAATAGAATATGTTCAACAACATTCTTTCTTAGGAGTAATAGTAGATGAAAATATCTCATGGAAACCTCATATAAGTTACCTGAGGGCAAAAGTTGCTAAATGTGTTGGAATGATGAGGAGATCATGTCATTTATTGAACACCAATGCTCTGCTGTTATTGTTTCATTCATTTATTATGTCATATTTAAAGTATTGTGTTGGAGTCTGGGGAAATTGTTATAAATCACATCTACAACCTTTAGTCACTCTGCAGAAAAAGGCCATCAGGATTGTGTCCAATGTTCACTACAGACATCAATCAAATCCACTATTTATGGACTTAAACTGAACCATGTGATCAACATTAAAACTGCTCAAATGATGTTTAGGGCATCCCAAAACTCTCTACCATCCAATTTACAGAACCTATTCCATGATGGAGATGATCACCATAGTTACAGTTTAAGAGGAAACAACTAATTATGTTTGCCTAAATGTAGAACCACTTTCAAATCAATGTGCATTTCAGAGTGTGGAGTCACTCTGTGGAACAACTTAGGGGACAACTTAAAAACGTGTTCTAGCATGATTCAATTTAAAACACTGTTTCAAAAAGAAGTACTGAAGAAGTGGGGCGGTACAGCTCGGTTGGTAGAGTGGCTGTAACAGCAACTTGAGGGTTGCAGCTTCGATCCCCGCTTCCGCCATCCTAGTCACTGCCGTTGTGTCCTTGGGCAAGACACTTTACCCACCTGCTCCCAGTGCCACCCACACTGGTTTAAATGTAACTTAGATATTGGGTTTCACTATGTAAAGCGCTTTGAGTCACTAGAGAAAAGCGCTATATGAATATAATTCTCTTCACAAGTACGAGGAGGAAAGAGAGTGATGCCCTCAGCACAGAGCCATGGGAGAGAGGTGTGTGTGTGTGTGTGTGTGTGTGTGTGTGTGTGTGTGTGTGTGTGTGTGTGCGTGCGTGCGTGCGTGCGTGCGTGCGTGCGTGTGTGTGTGCGTGCGTGCGTGCGTGCGTGCGTGTGTGCGTGCGTGCGTGCGTGCGTGCGTGCGTGCGTGCGTGCGTGCGTGCGTGCGTGCGTGCGTGCGTGTGTGTGTGTGTGTGTGTGTGTGTGTGTGTGTCTCATAGTATTGTTAGTGTACAGGAATTTATCTTGTTTTTGTTTATATAGTATTGTTCTTGTATTATATTGTTTATGTTAAATGTGGAATGAGTGAGAGGGGTTGGACTATTATAAGCATCTGCTTCATCCAAACCCTTTTTCAAGCCTTGCATAAATATCTCTGCCAAAATGTAAAAAAAAACAAAACTGTGTTTAGTTGTACTGTGCTGGTTTGAAATAAATATTTCAATTCAGTTCGAATATTTAATTTATACGCTAAACATGTATTTAATATTTGTACACTAAACAAGTTTTTAATATTCATATATTAAACATTTGTTTAATTAATACTTATACACTAAACATGTAAAGGAGGAATTGGAAGTCTGGGACACTAAATAAGGCACACTTGGAAGTAATGAAGTTCTTTGTGTGTGCAGTTGCAGCAGAAGTCCACAGGAGGGCGCATGTTCCCTCTTGATAAGTCTGGTCTCTCTCTCTCTCTCTCTCTCTCTCTCTCTCTCTCTCTCTCTATATATATATATATAAAAAAATAAAAAAATAAATATATATATATATATATATATATATATATATATATATATATATATATATACATACATATATTCATTTACCGGTCGATCTACGTTCCCATCCTCACCTATGGTCATGAGCTTTGGGTCATGACCGAAAGGATAAGATCACGGGTACAAGCGGCACAAATGAGTTTGGGTCTCTCCCTTAGAGATAGGGTGAGAAGCTCTGCCATCCGGGAGGAACTCAAAGTAAAGCCGCTGCTCCTCCACATGGAGAGGAGCCAGATGAGGTGGTTCGGGCATCTGGTCAGGATGCCACCCGAATGCCTCCCTAGGGAGGTGTTTAGGGCACGTCCAACCGGTAGGAGGCCACGGGGAAGACCCAGGACACGTTGGGAAGACTATGTCTCCCGGCTGGCCTGGGAACGCCTCGGGATCCCCCGGGAAGAGCTAGACGAAGTGGATAATCTCAGCTGGAACGAGTTATCTAATCACCTGTTCCTTTATTAGCAGCGCGGGAGACCGTGATCGGGAGACCGTGATCGGGAGGACAGACGACACAAAGGGGAGCGTGCTGAAAAGCCAGAACACAGAAGGTCTCGAAAAGAGACTTGCAAGAGGGGCTGCAAAGCCTAATTGATTTGTGTAAATATTAAAAGTTGTAAAAACCACTGAGTGAAGTGTGCGGAAGTCACTGATACGAAACCTGCTACAATATATATATATATATATATATATATATATATATATATATATCCCAAAGATGCGGCCAGCGGGCCAATTGCGGCACGCGAGACGTTATTTTGCGGCCCGCACTTGGATGTGAAAATGTAATGTATATGTGGCCCGCGAGTTTAATATGAACGGAACTTGACAGCGTCATACTTCCCAACGTTGCCAATTTTCACGGGAGTCCCCTTAATAACAGGGTACAGGATAGAGCTATTTGGACCAAAAAAGCGACGATTTCCCCATTAATTTGAGCGAGGATGAAAGATTCTAGAAAAAAAAAAAAAAAGGCGACGGCTCCAGGCGGCGTTTCAGATGTAATTAGACACATTTACTAGGAAAATTCTGGAAGATCCCTTATCTGCTTATTGTTTTAATAGTGTTTTAGTGAGCTTGTAAAGACATACGTGAAAGTCGGGTGGCTGCGGTGAACGCCAGTGTCTCTCAGAGAAGCCGATGGAGGAGCCAAGATCACAGCTGCCTTTTTGAGCTGCAGGAGGAGGTCCCGTAATCCACTGAAGCATCCGGTAAGAGTCGACTTAATATCACAATTTTCCCATCCAAAAACTTGCTGGTTGACGTAGAGAAACATGTTCGCTTGACCGCTCTGTGTTAAAGCTTCACAACAAAGAAACACCGGCTGTGTTTCGGTGCTAAAGGCAGCTGCAATCCACCGCTTTCCACCAACAGCATTCTTCTTTATAGTCTCCATTATTAATTGAACAAATTGCAAAAGATTCAGCAACACAGATGTCCAAAATACTGTGTAATCATGCGATGAAAAGAGACTACTTTTAGCCGTGTGTGGTGCTGGGCTAATATGTACGCTACAACCCAAGGCATCACAAACACGTGTCATCATACGTGTCATCATTCCGCGACTTTTACAACAAGAAACTCCGCGGGAAATTTAAAATTGCAATTTAGTAAACTAAAAAGGCCGTATTGGCATGTGTTGCAATGTTAATATTTCATCTTTGATATATTAACTATCAGACTGTGTGGTCGCTAGTAGTGGCTTCCAGTAGGCCTTTAATAAATCGGAAACTGATGACATAGTGCTGTATTCTACTTTTTTATCTCTTTTTTTCCAACCAAAAACTGCTTTGCTCTGATTAGAAGGGTACTTAAATTAAAAAAATGTTCACAGGGGGTACATCACTGAAAAAACGTTGAGAACCACTGTAGTGGAGGACGTTAAAGGCAGTGCAGTCACGGCAGCCAATAATACGGCGGGAAAGTGCATGTTAGATTTTTTAAGAAATCTTTTCTTTCGGCCCAGCCTCACCCAGTTTCTGCATCCAGTGGCCCCCAGGTAAATTGAGTTTGAGAACCCTATATTAAACAGTTGTTTAATTAATACTTATACACTAAACATGTAAAGGAGGAATTGGAAGTCTGGGACACTAAATAAGGCACACTTGGAAGTAATGAAGTTCTTTGTGTGTGCAGTTGCAGCAGAAGTCCACAGGAGGGCGCACGTTCCCTCTTAATAATTCTGGTCTCTCTTTCTCTCTCTCTCTCTCTCTCTCTCTCTCTTTCTCTATATATATATAATTTATACGCTAAACATGTATTTAATATTCATACAATAAACAACGTTTTAATATTCATATATTAAACAGTTGTTTAATTATTACTTATACACTAAACATGTAAAGCAGTGGTCCCCAACCACCGGGCCGTTGCCCGATTAGTACCGGGCCGCAGAAATTTTTTTATTCTTTTTTTTTTTTTTATTAAATCAACATAAAAAACACAATATACACTTACAATTAGTGCAGCAACCACAAAAAACCTCCCTTTTTCATGAAAAAACAAAAAGAAAGAAAAAAAAAAAAGGATTCCCAACCAGTGTTAATTTTGTTGAAGAAAAATTTCCGTCATAGTTATCGTCAACGACCTTTTTTTCCGACTAAAACAATACAATAACTAAATAAAAAATAATTTACGTGGACTAAGACGATGACGAGGGGTATTGACATATTCGTCAACGAATAAAACGAGACGAAAATGTCTGCCAGAGACAAGATCCAATCGGAACTCATTTCGTTAGGAAAAGGCGGGAGGAGTTGGGAAGAGAACCAATCAGAGCAACGTGGTAAGGAAGTTACGTAAACGTAGTTTGCGTTTGAGACTGACCCGGGAATGCGCTGCAGAAGACAACATGTCAACGCCGGGGAGGAAGAGGAGAGAGGACATATGGGGGAATGTTATATTTGACTTCAAAGATAACAAGACACAGTGTAAGAAATTCAGCGCAAGGATTACGGGGGAAAACACAACAAACTTGAAGCGACATTTACAGTCGAATCACCCCGAAATCCACACACAGGTAAGCATTTTCCACAACATACAACTCACTCGACGTTATCCCGTTTATTACACGGCTTACTCGTGAAATACTACATTTGAGACATGATTTTCATCCAATGTATGTTATAATGTGTGGTGCATTATAAAGACGACAAGAGTCCTGCTGTGGCTCAGTACCGTGTATTCAGGCTGCATGTAGGAAGTACAACTCAGGTAAACACACGTGACGCAGTGATATGTTATAGGTGCGGGCACCGGGGCTGCCACAGGGTGGCGCCGTATGTCAAGACAATCACCCTGTAACATCTCCCTTCCTTTAGTAAAGTATCCACACTGGAACAATGCTGCCTGTAACTCAACTGTAGACCATCAACATACTAGTAACCCCATATTCAACCTCAGATAGTGATACCTGGTTTAACATCCAATATCAGATATAGCAAAAGAGAACATAACATTACATAGTAGCAGGATAAGAGCACACCTGTCATCAAATCACACTCCATCAGAACATCACTTTTTATTTTTTATTTTTAAGGTGCAAACAGTCCATGTATGTTTATTCGAGTGCATGTCAGTGTGTGTGTGTGTGGGTGTGTGTATGCGTGTGTGTTCGAGTGTGAGTGTGTGTGTGTCACAGTCCAAGTCTGTCAGAAGGCCTAATCAGCCTCCCACTCCGGGAGAAAGTCCGGCCCTGAAGCACACGGCGCGGTGTGTCTCTGGCCTGCGGAGAAGACGGTGATGACCTTGGGGCCGGTGAAGACCTTGGAGACTCCCCAGCACCGCCAGCACTGTCTCTGTTGCCACTGCCACTCGCAGGCTGCTCTGGGGCCAATTCTGGTCGAGCCAGCGGTTGCTCAGGCATTGCCTCGGCCGGTCTAAGATCAATTCTGTTGCGTCGATATGTGGTCCCCTCTACGTCGACCAGATAGAACACCCCTCTCCTCCATCTGCCCGTCCTGTCTCCCGGGAGTGGCTTCATTCTGACAGGCTGGCTGACGTTCAGCTCCGGAAGATCCCTCGCCGATTTGTCATACACTAACTTCGCTGCCTGATGCTTCCCCCTCAGGTTTTCGGAAACCCCTGTGATGACCTGAAGTGCAAGGAGCTGGTCGGCCACCGGAAGAAGTGTTCTCAACCTTCGTGACATGAGACACTGTGCTGGGCTGCAATGTATGCCCTCAGTGGGCGTGTTTCGCCAATGCAGAATGGCCTTCCAGGGGTCCTCTTTGGCACGGTCCGCCTTTTTGCACAAGCCTTTCACAATCTTTACTGCAGACTCTGCTTTGCCATTAGCCTTTGGGTGCCGCGGTGAGGACATGACATGTTCGAAGCTCCACTCCCTTGCCAATGCCCGCAATTCACTGCAGGCAAACTAGCTTCCCCCATCCGTAATGGCTCTGTCCGGGACGCCATAACGTGCAAACTGTGCCTTGATTCGTCGGATTGTGGTGTCGGCCGACAAGTCAGGGAGCAGGTCTATCTCCCAGAAGTCGGAATAGTGGTCCACCACGAGCAAAAAGTTCTGTGCTGCATAGCTGTACAAATCCATGCTTACCAGCTGCCATGGACGTGTGGGGAGCGGGTGTGACATCATAGTCTCTTTTTGTTGTTCGTGCGCATACTCGTTACATACAGAACACTGCTGTACATAGTCTTTGACTTCCCCTTGCATGCCGGGCCAGTACAATCTATCGCGAGCATGTCTGTAACATGCTTCACCACCCACATGATCGTAGTGGATCCTCCTCAGCATTTCCGGACGTATGGCTTTCGGAATGATGACGCGCTGGCTCCTGAAAAGCACGCCATCCTGTGCGCTTATTTCATCTCTGATGGCCCAGTAGTCCCTGATGAGTACGGGGGCTTCCTCTTTGTGTTCTGGCCATCCCCGCAGTACGACTGCCTTGAGCGTTTGGAGACACACATCCTCCTCTGTGTGTGCTCGGATCTGTGCCAGGCGTTGGCTGCTGACATTGAGGTAGTCTGCCTGCTGAATGGCCGCTGCGTCACACTGCTCCTGTTGCATGCTGCAGACCATTTCTCGTCGGTACAGTGTGTCTGTTTTCCGTGGCGGGGTGGTGGCTCGACTAAGCGTGTCACTTATGTACATTTCAGGGCCTGGCTTGTACACCACCGTAAGGCAGTAATTCTGAAGTGTCAGGAGCATAGCTCGGTTGGTAGAGTGGCCGTGCCAGCAACTTGAGGGTTGCAGGTTCGATTCCCGCTTCCGCCATCCTAGTCACTGTCGTTGTGTCCTTGGGCAAGACACTTTACCCACCTGCTCCCAGTGCCACCCACACTGGTTTAAATGTAACTTAGATATTGGGTTTCACTCTGTAAAGCGCTTTGAGTCACTAGAGAAAAGCGCTATATGAATATAATTCACTTCACTTCACTGTAGGCGCTTGGGCGCGCTGAGGAGGGGCTTACTGAAGATGGACACTAAAGGCCGGTGGTCGGTCTCTGCTGTCACATCACCCCGTCCATATAGGTAGTAGTGGAAGCGTTGACAGGCGAACACGATGCTCAGGCACTCCTTTTCTATCTGTGCATAGTTTTGTTCCGTCTGGGTCAGGGCGCGGGAAGCAAAAGTGACAGGCTGCCCTTCCTGTAGCAGACAGCAGCCCAGGCCTGTCTGACTGGAGTCGCTCTGTATGGTGACTGGCTTGATGGCGTCATAATAGCGCAAGACCGGTACTGCTGTGACCAGTGTCTTCATTTCCTTCATGGCAGCATCATGTTTTGGCAGCCAGTGCCACGCCACGTCTTTGTCTAGCAGCCTCCTCAATGGTTCACATACCTCTGACAGGCGGGGCATGAATCTGGAAAGATAGTTCACAAAGCCAACACACCGCTGGACCCCTTTAGCGTCTGTGGGGTTTGGCATGTCCAGAACCGCCCTGATCTTCTCAGGGTCAGCCTTGAGGCCCTCGGCAGACAGTATGTGGCCGTGGAAGCGGACCTCCTTCACTCGGAACTGCAACTTTTTCAGGCTCAGCCTGAGCTTAACTTCTCTGCATCTGTCCATTAGGGAAATGAGGTTTGTGTCATGGTCGCGGTTGGCCTCCTCGTCCGTATCCCCGCAGCCAACTATGAGGATGTCATCGGCTATGGGCTCAATCCCAGTTAATCCAGCTAGGAGCTCATTTTGCTTTCTCTGGTACAGTTCCGGAGCAACTGACACACCAAAGGGAAGCCTCAGCCACCGTTTTCTGCCCCATGGTGTCCAGAATGTTGTCATCAGGCTGCTCTCCTCATCCAGTCGGCACTGCAGGAATGCATCACGCGCATCCACCAGCGTGAATATACGCGCCTTTGGCAGCTTGTACAACACATCATCTAAAGTGGGCATGAGGTAGTGGGACCGTTTCAGGGCTCGGTTGGGTGGCTTTGGGTCAATGCATAGTCTCAATTTATCAGTTTTTTTCACTATGACCAGATTGCTGATCCAGTCTGTGGGCTGTGTGACTGTGGTTAAATGTCCATCCTTTTCGTATTGATCGAGCTGTGCTTTAACAGCTGCCTTGAGGGCCACTGGAACATTCCTGGGGGCACACTGCACAGGCACCACACTGCTGTCCAGCTCAAAGTGAACATCACCAGGCAGGGACTCGACTGGGCTGGTGAACACGTCGTGGTATGTGTTGATGAGACGCTCTTTGGTCAGGTCTCCCATCCTGCAGTGTTCCACTTTATTTAGCTCCTCAGGAATGGTGAATCGTATCAGGCCTAGTCTCTCACATGTAACCCCGGAAAGCAAGGGCCTTTGGCCTGTATGCACAACCTCAAAGTCCAGCTTGTGTGTTCTGCCCCTAATGACACACTGTGTGCTGTACAACCCCAGCGAGTTCATCCACTCACTGTTGTACAGCCTTGTGGAGACAAGCAGCCGACGGGCTGACAGCGGGCTGAGAGGGACAGCCTTGGCCAAGAGGGAGGCGAGGAGAGGCGTGACGCACGCTGAGCAGCACGAGAGCGGCAATTTCAATCAGGTGCTTACAACACACACCGACCGGCTCACAATCTCTCCATCTGCGGCTAGATTATAAGAGAGGCAAAGCGGGCACGACGAGGGGGGAGAAGGAGGAGAAAGAACCAGCTGACGACACCGACCACGAGCACGACAACCAGGACCCGAGAGACGATGAGCCCCCGCCACAGACGCAAACCCTGGACACCGCAAGGTGCCCCGCGGCCAGAAGCAGGGAACGCCCGCACACTGCAAAGTGCCGCGACAAAAAAGCAAGAGGACAAAGTGATTGTTGAAATAATAAACACAAATCAGACCTGCTACGATGTGTCCTGTGTCCATCGTCACGACAACCCACACATGGACGGCAGGAAGTCTGTCACAAGCTTCAATCTGGTGAGACTCTTCTGAAGAGGCGTTCTGGGCGCCAGTCTCATCTTGTCCTTCATGCTAATCACATTGCAGGTGGCTCCCGAGTCGAGCTGGCACCTCTGGACCCCCCTGTTGCAGTGGCAGATTGACAAACCACTTTTTCCCTTGCGTGTTCACAGCTCCCAAGCTCTCTGCTGTGTACACATCTCTTTCATCACTGTCCTCCTGTTCCCCTGTTGACGGGTCATCCACAGCATTCAACTGGCGTGCGTGCTGACCCCCCTTCATGCATACTTTGGCGAAATGGTTGGCAGTGCCACAAGAGCAGCAAGATTTACCAAATGCAGGGCACTGGTCTCGCCCACGTGCGTGTCTTGTACCACAGTACTTGCATTCCACTGCGTCTCTCATTCTCTGGAGCTGTGCACTGGTGTTGGTGGGCTCAGATGACCTACCGGCAGACCTGCGTCCATATCTTTGCCCCCCCTGCGCGGCATTGATGCTCTCTCCAGGCCCAGAGTTGCCCAGTGACATTGTTTTTAATTTATTGTCCATGACCTCGGCTGCACGGCAGATCATGATTGCTTGATCCAATTTGAGATCATTTTCTCTTAGCAAACGACGTCTGGCGCCCTCATCAGCAATGCCAAGGACAAGCTTGTCCTTTATGAGTTCATCTTTTATAGCTCCATATTCACAAGAGGCAGCCTTTTCTCGCAGCCTTGTAACAAAAGCATCTATGGATTCTCCTTCCTCTTGCTTTAAGTTTCCAAAAACGTACCTCTCGAATGTGACATTCTTCGCGGGGGTAAAGTATCCCTCCAGTGCCTCCAGAATAGCATCGGCATCTTTCTGTTGGTCGACAGTGAGTCCCAGGTTGTATTTGTAAACATGGAGGCAGCCGTTCCCCATTAGCCGTCTCAGCGCCGCTGCTTGGACGGGCTTCTCCTTCTCGTTGAGCCCCGTCGCCAGCAGATAATCCTCAAACTATGCTCGGAAGTTATTCTGGTTGCCGTGAGTGTCTACAGCCATCTTCATGGGATCCGGAGGCGGGATGTTGGAAGACATTTTACCAACGCGGTGCTACAGCTAACAGGCTAACTGAGAACTGCTAAAACTCACCAAAACAAATAAATGCACACTGTCTCAACAACGGACAGAATGTGGGGCATAATCGGGTCCTGCTTGGACTTCTGACACCATGTTATAATGTGTGGTGCATTATAAAGACGACAAGAGTCCTGCTGTGGCTCAGTACCGTGTATTCAGGCTGCATGTAGGAAGTACAACTCAGGTAAACACACGTGACGCAGTGATATGTTATAGGTGCGGGCACCGTGGCTGCCACAGGGTGGCGCCGTATGTCAATACAATCACCCTGTAACATTGTGTGGACTAATGGAGGGGGTGTTTCCACAAGGCGTGTATGGAGGCCTATTTCATTCAGGGGAGGAGCCAGAAATGATGACATAAGAAGCCCTGTGAACCTGAATCAAAACAACAAACTTGAAGTCCATTTCATAAACGTTAGATTAGTAATTGTTAGTAACGTCAACAAAACTTTGATAGCACAAAGGTTGGTGCATTGGCCTTTTATTCTACAAGACGTGAGTTCCATTCTTGGCAACGTCAGTTCCCAATCGTGTTTATCAATGGAAAACAATACACTTATCAAAGTAAAGCTTTCCGTATTCATTATTTTTAAGCAGCTACCAGAAATCAGTAGCTGGATAAGGGAGAGGTTTTGTCAAAAAAAAAAATGACAACAAAAAAAAACAAATAGTCTAAAAGCAAAAATAAAAATGAACTAAATCTCCTCTGTTCTGTACATCATTGTCCAAGTGACATTATATTGTCATCTTCCTCTTTATGCCATTTCCTCAAGGTGACAGAAAAACATGATACAACCTGCCTATCATGTGATTCTACCATGTTGGCAAAATACAAACACACAATATATTGACATATATAACACATAAAACATGGAATTAGAAGTGAACAGTACCCATCCCTACCAGCAAGTGTTGTTGTACTGGAAACTAATTTACAAACACAACTTCATCACACACAATACTCCACTATGGAATTGTTCTTATATTAAAATGAGAAACAAATCCATCTTTGTACAGCAATGGTTTGAAAAAGGCATTTGGTCACTGATGCACTTATTGAGTTTTAAAAATATTTTAATATTTGAAGATTTAATTAAGTACGACCTGCAAATAAACAAAATATTACACAATTTAAAAAGGCTTTCATTCAAAATATTGTAGTTACTGCATCTTTTTTAATTCTTTACTAATTATTCTTATTTTCTCTGGAACAAAAAAAAACACATAACTTAAAAGTTTCCATTTTTTCTAAGGCAAAAAAGTTAATCTCAGAAAAAAAAGATGGGATTGACCATTTAAAATAATATTTTGGATGTTGTTTTGCAATTGACGACAACACTTGTTTGTTCTGTGATAGGGAAACAAAATAAACAGTTTATTTTAAGAATGTATGCAAAGTAAATCTCTGTGGGATGATGTACAATATTGGCTTTTGTCTGACACTCCAAACTTTGACTGATGTTGATGTTGTTTTGGGGATGTTGAAAAAGAAAAAAAACTACATAAAACATGTTTAAAACACAATACTGGATTTATTTGATGTATCCACAAATATAAGTTTGTAAAAAAAAACAACATCCTTTTACATTTATATTGCATAAAGGTCTGGGGACATACATATAAAACAATAGCAACACAATCATCATAATACAAAGTAATAAGGATAATGAATAAAATAGATTATAGAGACCCAACACATTTTAAAATTGTATAAAAGACAACTGTTCAGATGATGTGTAAAGTAAATAATAATATGCTTCCTGAAGTGGTCCAGAAGATGTTTCAGATGTGAACCAGTACATATGTATATCATATAAAGGTGATAATCTATGGGATTATTAACAATTACAAATACAAATATGTCACACTTCAATATTTCATATGAATCTGAAATTGCATGATGAATATATTTCAATATATATATATATATATATATGTGTGTGTGTGTGTGTGTCTTCTGTGTGTGTGTGCGTGTGTGTGGGTACATACACACAAAATGTTTTTTCCATGTAAAATAAGTCTTGTACTGTTTACTTTCACCTTTTTACTCAAATTGTTCTGTCCCTTTTTTAATAAAATTATACAATGTTGCATATTAAGGCATGTACTTGACTGAAAATAGCACTAATATAAAATATCTAATTTATAAATATAGAAGCATATTAAACAGATTGTTAGACAAACAACAATGTCACACATGTTATATGTGCTGATGTTGTTAGAAAGTCAAAATGAAAGTCTGGACAGTTTATTTCAAATCCTGCAGTTTCATTTGCTGCTGCTGTTCTCACCAGCACACTTGTGTTTCTTACACTGGTACTTAGAAGACAATCTTTCACCACACACACTGCAACTCAACACTTTCTCTCCTGGGTGTCTTCTCATGTGTCTTACAAGCTTTGATCGGTCACAAAAGCTTCTGTTGCAGATTGAACAGAATGTGATTTTTTACCAGTGTGTGTTCTAGTGTGTCTTACAAGGTTTGATCGTTGAAAAAAGCTTCTGTTGCAGATTAAACAGGAATGTGATTTTTCACCAGTGTGTGTTCCCTTGTGTCTTACAAGCTTTGATCGGTCACAAAAGCTTCTGTTGCAGATTGAACAGGAATGTGATTTTTCACCAGTGTGTGTTTTAATGTGTCTTTTCAAATGTTGACTTTGTGCAAAACCTTTACCACAGATTGAACAGGAGAAAGGTTTTTCACCAGTGTGTGTTCTCATGTGTTCTTTCAAACATTGACTTTGTGTAAAACCTTTACCACAGGTTGAACAGGAAAAAGGTTTTTCACCATTGTGTGTTCTCATGTGTATTTTCAAACCCTGACTTTTAACAAAACCTTTACCACATATTGAACAGGGAAACAGGTTTTCTCCAGTGTGTGTTCTCATGTGTCTTTTCAAACTCTGATTTTGTGCAAAACCTTTACCACAAATTGAACAAGAAAAAGGTTTTTCACCATTGTGTGTTCTCATGTGTACTTTCAAACTCTGACTTTCAACAAAACCTTTACCACAGATTGAACAGATAAAAGGTTTTTCACCAGCGTGTGTTCTCATGTGTCTTTTCAAATGTTGACTTTCTCTAAAACCTTTCCCGCAGATTGAACAGGAAAAAGGTTTTTCACCGGTGTGTGTTCTCATGTGTACCTTCAAATTCTGACGTTGTGTAAAACCTTTACTACAGAGTGAACAAGAAAAAGGTTTTTCTCCAGTGTGTGTTCTCATGTGTCTTTTCAGATAACTATGGTATTTAAAGGTTTTGTGAGAGTGAGAAGATGTGAAGTGAGTGTTGTCAGTGTGACATGTCTTATCATCTTTAGAGTCTTCATCATCAGTGTCAGGAGAGTGTGACGTTGTGTCCTCACTATCTGATAGTGGAGCTAAGAGCTTGTCTGCTTGTGATCCTCCACAGTGGTCTCCATCAGCTTCTGTTGTCATGTGTTGTGTTGAGCTGCTGCTTGGAGGCTCCCCCCCTCCCCTCTCCTCACTTTCACCTTTCACCTCATCATCTTCACTCTTCACAGGGACACCAGTCACTGGGAACTCCTCCAACCATTTAGGCTGACTGATGCCCTCTTCCTCCTCTTCCTCTTTAATGTGCGGCGCCTCTTGGTCCTCCTCTTCCTGTTTAAAGTAGGGGGTCAGTGGGTCCTCCTCTTCCTTTTTGATGTGTAAGATCAGTGGGTCCTCCACTTGCCCTTTAATGTGAAGGGTCAGTTTAACATTATGGGTCTGTGGCGCCTCATGTTCCTCTTTAATGTGGGGGGGCTGTGGCTCCTCTCCTCCCTCTTTGATGTGTTGGGAATGTGGTACCTTTTCTTCATCGTGTATGTGGGGGGACTGTGGTTCCTCCTCCTGCTCACGAGGACGATGTGCTTCATTGAGGTCTGCGGGACAGGAGAAAACAAACATTCTTTAGAAAAGTCTAGCTTTGCTCAGTCACACGAGATATTGTCCTGCACCAACATATGATCTCACAATGTCATCAGTTTCCCCTCACAGCAGTCAGGGTACTTCCAGCTGACACATGAAGAAGACCTTCAGGGGAATGTCTTCCCAGGCCAACATCCAATCCACCTTATTCATATAAAAACAGTCTAAAAGTCATTCCTGCAATCCTTAATGGTAGACACCATACGTGAAAGTGTGCTGTTCTCCCTCTGAATAAGTCATACACACACAGGAAATAATGTACCACATGCCAGCCTCCACGCAGTAGTACTAGTGATGAGCTCCCCCTGCTGGTGAACAATAATTACTGTCAATTTCACATTCATCTTTAGAGACATGTCTGTTATAAAAGAAGCATGAGCACAGTCAACATGTTGGCCAAGAAAGATGACATCTGTTTTGCTTTCATTTAGATAGTGTCACCACAGTTAAACTGGGAAGAAGTAATCAGATTACCGACTACACCTTCAAAAGATAACTTGTTTACCTTATTAATATTAGTAATAATGGATTAAAAATAATTTAGTGCATTTCTAGACACTCAAATTGCGTTAGAGTGAGAACTGAAAAGGCATCATTCATGCAGTCCACACATTCAATCAAAATCAGAATCAGACAGACCGTATTTCCTTGAATTGCCGCCGGGTATATAGCATGTGCCTGCCTAGAATTACTGCCGGGTCAAACTCGTTTCGCAAACTAATTAGCGCATGCTTAGCATTACCGCCGGCTCAGGATTAATGCCGGGTCAAACTCGTTTCGCCAAATAATTAGCATATAGCTACAATTCCCGCCGGGTCAAACTCGTCACGTCACGAGTGACACTTCACCTGTCATCATTTTCGAAATGGAGGAGGCTGATTTCAATAATTTGAAATCGCATAAAGGGAAGAAGATTAAGAGCTATTCAGTAGGATTTAAGGTCCAAGCTATTGAATATGCTAAAAAGAACAGTAAGCAGCTATGTTTTATTAATATACCGTAGCTGCGTGTGTCAATTATGAGTCATTAAATGACTCCCGCCTCCTGGTGGTAGAGGGCGCTAGTGATCCTTCTTGTGACTACTCGGCTGCAGAAGAAGTGACAACAAACAGCAAGAGTGAGCAGCGTGTGTTTATTTTTTCCTCTTGCTTGCACTTTTAACATGGAGGATTACATATATCTAAAAGAAAACATTTTTCTAAACTGGACTTTCAATCGAAGCAGGAGGTAATAAAGGGAGATCTCCATCGAGACAGAGAGACTTTTAAAACTGAAGAAAGATAAGGAAGACTTCTATAAACAAGTTATCGATGCTTTTGATCAGAAGGAGCTGCGCATGGACTTTATTTATAAGTAAAGGTAAGACCATAGTAAAGTTTTTTTTCTTAAATGTGCTTTTCATGATGGTATATATGGTTTAATAATAATAATAATTAATGATAATAATAGCAATAATAATAATAAGTAGATGAGGCAATTGTTCAAGGAATTGCGTGTGAATGCTCCAATGTTGGAATTGAACTGAAATGCTGACAGAATGTAGTGTGAATGTAAGAATAGTTTGAATGTTGGAATGGTTTAAATGTTGAAGAGTTTGAATTTCAAGGAAAACCGGAATTTGGTTTGGAACTTGGGAAAGTGTGAGTTTGAATGTCCAGGATGAGTGGAATGTGTTGATGTTGGAATGGTTTGAATAGGTTGAAAAATGTGGGGATGGTGCAACTTGGACACATGTCACTCCGGTGGGTGTACGCATGTGTGGAAGGTACGTATCCATCCATCCATCCATTTTCTACCGCTTATTCCCTTTCGGGGTCACGGGGGGCGCTGGCGCCTATCCCAGCTACAATCGGGCGGAAGGCAGGGTACACCCTGGACAAGTCGCCACCTCATCGCAGGGCCAACACAGATAGACAGACAACATTCACACTCACATTCACACATTAGGGCCAATTTAATGTTGCCAATCAACCTATCCCCAGAAAACTCCCCCACAAGCATGTTTGTGTGATTGACAGAAATATTTCAAGTCAATGTCCAGAGGTATTAAAACATTAGTCAATCAATCAGACAAACGGTCAATGAACTTTGCAGTCATGGATACACTGTGTGTTTATTTTCTCCGGCTGCGGCTCTCAAACTGCATACAAAAGGCCTTCTTTTGTTCGTTTGGTCCCAAAGCGTAAAAAAGCGCTGCCTCAATTCTGCAAAAATAAAGCCGGTCTGGGGGCCCAAACGTCTCCACTCCAACACGCATGAGCAGCTAACTTGGCTAACATTAGCAGGTCTGGTGATGCACCGCACGTGACCTACGGTGGCCTAGGATGGACAAACCAGACAATTCTCACAAGACCACAACTCTTCTTCTCTCAACTTCCCAAAGTAATAATCTAGTCTAGGGGATTGAACTCACAACCTTTGTATTTAACACTTCCGGTTCCGGGTCAACGTGAATGACTGCTCGCTGACTGCCCGCTGACTGCTCTTGTTGCAAAAAAGCTAAGTATCGTTCTATCTGTGTGATTTTAACTTTTTTGCAGCTTTATTTACAACTTCACGAACATATTTAATAGTTCAATTTAACTTGCAAATCACCCGATCTCTGTCTCACCACTCCGCCCTCAGCTAGCTAGCTGCTAAGCTAACGAGGCTAGCGGAGAAAGGCAGCGCGGGTCTGAAGGAAGATTCTCCCCCGCCACCGTGACCTTCACTTCCCGAAGACAGCTGGCACTCCACTCGGCGACGGAAAGTTTCTGTGAGTATGGCTTCCTGCGCTTCGTGCACTTTACTCATGGATAGGTTGGCTTTGCTAGAGAGCCGTGTCCGCCAGTTAGAGCAGTGTAATTTCGTAACTTTAGATGTAGCGGACACATCTGCTAGCGTTAGCTGTAGCGAGCTAACTAGCCCAGCTTGTAGCAGCCCTAAGCGGCCTACAAGCTACGGTGTACCGGTTGAGACGCATAATAGATTTAGCCCTTTAGCTAGTCCTACACCCCAGTCTACCGGGCACCACACTTTAGTCATAGGGGACTCCATCACCCGAAACATAAAGCTTAGCAAACCAGCCACAATTAAGTGTATTCCCGGGGGCAGAGCACCTGACATTGAAGCTAATCTTAGGGAGCTAACTCGCAACAGGTCTAGTAAACACGTACGGCAGGCTAACCGCACCACTAGTTATGCGAACATAGATATACACGTTGGCTCCAATGACGTTAGGATGAGACAATCAGATATTACAAAGAGAAACATAGCCAGGGCTTGTAATCTCGCCAGAAAGATGTCCAGGCATCGAGTAATTGTCTCTGGCCCCCTGCCTGGGAGAGGCAATGATGAGAGATATAGCAGATTAGTCTCTCTTAACAGGTGGCTGGATAGCTTCTGCAGACAACAGGGATTTACGTTTATTGATAATTGGCCCTCTTTCTGGGGCAAACCTGGCTTGCTGAGGAGAGACGGCCTTCACCCTAACCAGGAAGGCGCTATCCTCTTGTCTCGGAACATAGACTTCGCATTGAGCCACATTTGACTAACTGCACTAGAGCAAGCCCGGTCACAGGCAATTACAGAGCCTGCTAGCCTGGGTATGGAGTCAGTTAAGTTAGAACTAGCCAGCGCCAGGCTGGATGATCCCTGTACACATAGCAATTTTCGTAGAATAACACACAACTCACAAAATGTTTTTTCTGCTGTGTCTATGACTACGTCAGAGTTAGACATGCGTTCTACTGAGGTGGCAAATTATGATGCGTTCAGTTTATCGCAGCACCAAGTAGACAATCTGAAAATTCCCGTCATATCAATTCCTAGATATGATCGTAATTATTTTAAGTACACTGCGCATAATAAACGCAACATTATTAATATTGCTACTACGGGTAATTTTATCAACAACTCCTTAAAACAGCCCACTACCTATAATATGGGCTTTCTAAACATCAGATCTTTGTCTCCCAAAACGTTATTAGTTAATGAGGTCATTAGAGACAACAACCTTAACGTCATCGGTCTTAGCGAAACCTGGCTTAAACCAGACAAATTTTTTGCGATAAATGAGGCATCCCCTCCTAACTATACGAATGCGCATATTGCCCGTCCCCTTAAAAGGGGAGGGGGGGGCGGGGGGGTCGCACTAATATACAACGAAAACTTTAACTTTAGTCCTAACTTAAATAATAAATATAAATCTTTTGAGGTGCTTTCTATGAAGTCTGCCACACCTCTGCCTCTGTGTCTGGCCGTTATCTACCGCCCCCCAGGGCCATATTCGGACTTTATTAGTGAATTCTCAGAGTTTGTTGCTGATCTAGTGACGCACGCCGATAATATAATTATAATGGGGGACTTTAATATCCATATGAATACCCCATCGGACCCACCGTGCGTGGCGCTCCAGACTATAATTGATAGCTGTGGTCTTACACAAATAATAAATGAACCGACGCATCGCAGCGGTAATACGATAGACCTAGTGCTTGTCAGAGGTATCACCGTTTCCAAAGTTATGATACTCCCGTATACTAAAGTAATGTCCGATCATTACCTTATAAAATTCGAAGTTCAGACTCATGTTCGGCAAGCTAATAATAATAAAAACTGCTATAGCAGCCGCAACATTAATGCTGCCACAATGACGACTCTTGCTGACCTACTGCCCTCGGTAATGGCACCGTTCCCAAAGTATGTGGGCTCTATTGATAACCTCACTAACAACTTTAACGACGCCCTGCGCGAAATCATTGATAGTATAGCACCGCTGAAGTTAAAAAAGGCTCCAAAAAGGCGTACGCCATGGTTTACTGAAGAAACTAGAGCTCAGAAATTATTATGTAGAAAGCTGGAACGCAAATGGCGCACGACTAAACTTGAGGTGCACCATCAAGCCTGGAGTGATAGTTTAATAACTTATAAACGCATGCTTACCTTAGCTAAAACTAATTATTACTCAAATCTCATCCGCATTAATAAAAACGATCCAAAATTTTTGTTTAGTACAGTAGCATCGCTAACCCAACAAGGGACTCCTTCCAGTAGCTCCACCCATTCGGCAGATGACTTTATGAAGTTCTTTAAAAAGAAAATTGAACTTATTAGAAAGGAGATTAAAGACAATGCGTCCCAGCTACAACTGGGTTATAGTAACACAGATACGACTGTATATACGGCGGATACAGCAAATATCCAAAATAGTTTCTCTCGTTTTGATGAAATAACATTAGAAGAATTGTTACAACGTGTAAATGGAATAAAACAAACAACATGTTTACTTGACCCACTTCCTGGGAAACTGATCAAGGAGCTCTTTGTATTATTAGGTCCATCAGTGCTAAATATTATAAACTTATCACTTTCCTCGGGCACTGTTCCCCTAGCATTCAAAAAAGCGGTTATTCATCCTCTCCTTAAAAGACCTAACCTCGATTCTGACCTCATGGTAAACTACCGACCGGTGTCTCACCTTCCCTTTATTTTGAAAATCCTCGAAAAAATTGTTGCAGAGCAGCTAAATGAACACTTAGCGTTTAACAATCTATGTGAAACCTTTCAATCCGGTTTCAGGGCAAATCACTCGACTGAGACAGCCCTCGCAAAATTGACTAATGATCTATTGCTAACGATGGACTCTGATGCGTCATCTATGTTGCTGGTCCTCGATCTTAGCGCTGCTTTCGATACCGTCGATCATAATATTTTATTAGAGCGTATCAAAACATGAATTGGTATGTCAGACTCAGCCCTGTCTTGGTTTAACTCTTATCTTACTGATAGGATGCAGTGCGTCTCCCATAACAGTGTGACCTCGGACTATGTTAAGGTAACGTGTGGAGTTCCCCAGGGTTCGGTCCTTGGCCCTGTACTCTTCAGCATCTACATGCTGCCGCTAGGTGACGTCATACGCAAATACGGTATTAGCTTCCACTGCTATGCTGATGACACCCAACTCTACATGCCCCTAAAGCTGACCAACACGCCGGACTGTAGTCAGTTGGAAGCGTGTCTTAATGAAATTAAACAATGGATGTCCGCTAACTTTTTGCAACTTAACGCCAAAAAAACGGAAATGCTGATTATCGGTCCTGCTAGACACCGACCTCCATTTAATAATACAACTTTAACATTTGACAACCAAATAATAAAACAAGGTGACTCTGTAAAAAATCTGGGTATTATTTTCGACCAAACTCTCTCCTTTGAGTCACACATTAAAAGCGTTAAGAAAACGGCCTTCTTTCATCTACGTAATATCGCTAAAATTCGCTCCATTCTGTCCACTAAAGACGCTGAGATCATTATCCATGCGTTTGTTACGTCTCGTCTCGATTACTGTAACGTATTATTTTGGGGTCTCCCCATGTCTAGCATTTAAAGATTACAGTTGGTACAAAATGCGGCTGCTAGACTTTTGACAAGAACAAGAAAGTTTGATCACATTACGCCTGTACTGTATATACCTTTATATACATATATACATACATATATACCTATACTGTATATACCTTTATATACATATATACATACTTATATATACCTATACTGGCTCACCTGCACTGGCTTCCTGTGCACTTAAGATGTGACTTTAAGGTTTTATTAATTACGTATAAAATACTACACGGTCTAGCTCCAGCCTATCTTGCCGATTGTATTGTACCATATGTCCCGGCAAGAAATCTGCGTTCAAAAGACTCCGGCTTATTAGTGATTCCTAGAGCCCAAAAAAAGTCTGCGGGCTATAGAGCGTTTTCCGTTTGGGCTCCAGTACTCTGGAATGCCCTCCCGGTAACAGTTTGGGATGCTACCTCAGTAGAAGCATTTAAGTCTCACCTTAAAACTCATCTGTATACTCTGGCCTTTAAATAGACCTCCTTTTTAGACCAGTTGATCTGCCGCTTCTTTTCTTTCTCCTATGTCCCCCCCTCCCTTGTGGAGGGGGTCCGGTCCGATGACCATGGATGAAGTACTGGCTGTCCAGAGTCGAGACCCAGGATGGACCGCTCGTCGGGACCCAGGATGGACCGCTCGCCTGTATCGATTGGGGACATCTATACGCTGCTGACCCGCCTCCGCTTGAGATGGTCTCCTGTGGACGGTACTCTCGCTGCTGTCTTGGATCCGCTTTGAACTGAACTCTCGCGGCTGTGTTGGATCCGCTTTGAACTGAACTCTCGCGGCTGTGTTGGAGCCACTATGGATTGAACTTTCACAGTATAATGTTGGACCCGCTCGACATCCATTGCTTTCGGTCCCCTAGAGGGGGGGGTAGCCCACATCTGAGGTCCTCTCCAAGGTTTCTCATAGTCAGCATTGTCACTGGCGTCCCACTGGATGTGAATTCCCCCTGCCCACTGGGTGTGAGTTTTCCTTGCCCTTTTGTGGGTTCTTCCGAGGATGTTGTAGTCGTAATGATTTGTGCAGTCCTTTGAGACATTTGTGATTTGGGGCTATATAAATAAACATTGATTGATTGATAGTCAATAATCACTGAACTCAAAAAAGATAAGGCATATTATTTTAACAATGACTTTGTTCCAAGATGGCGCCCCGCGTGGCTGACGTCTTTGCGTCGTCCTCCCGACAAAAATTACGTTTTTTTATTTAATATACAAACCCCGTTTCCATATGAGTTAGGAAATTGTGTGAGATGTAAATATAAACAGAATACAATGATTTGCAAATCCTTTTCAACCCATATTCAGTTGAATATGCTACAAAGACAAGATATTTCAATCAATCAATCAATCAATGTTTACTTATATAGACCTAAATCACTAGTGTCTCAAAGGGCTGCACAAACCACCACGACATCCTCGGTAGGCCCACATAAGGGCAAGGAAAACTCACATCCAGTGGGACATTGGTGACAATAATGACCCAGTGGGACGTCGGTGACAATAATGACTATGAGAACCTTAGAGAGGAGGAAAGCAATGGATGTCGAGCGGGTCTAACATGATACTGTGAAAGTTCAATCCACAATGGATCCAACACAGTCGCGAGAGTCCAGTCCAAAGCGGATCCAACACAGCAGCGAGAGTCCCGTTCACAGCGGAGCCAGCAGGAAACCATCCCAAACGGAGGCGGATCAGCAGCGCAGAGATGTCCCCAGCCGATACACAGGCAAGCAGTACATGGCCACCGGATCGGACCGGACCCCCTCCACAAGGGAGAGTGGGAAATAGAAGAAAAAGAAAAACGGCAGATCAACTGGTCTAAAAAGGGAGTCTATTTAAAGGCTAGAGTATACAAATGAGTTTTAAGGTGAGACTTAAATGCTTCTACTGAGGTGGTATCTCGAACTGTTAGCGGGAGGGCATTCCAGAGTACTGGAGCCCGAACGGAAAATGCTCTATAGCCCGCAGACTTTTTTGGGGCTTTGGGAATCACTAATAAGCCGGAGTCCTTTGAACGCAGATTTCTTGCCGGGACATATGGTACAATACAATCGGCAAGATAGGATGGAGCTAGACCGTGTAGTATTTTATACGTAAGTAGTAAAACCTTAAAGTCACATCTTAAGTGCACAGGAAACCAATGCAGGTGAGCCAGTACAGGTATATATATATGTATATATGTATATAAAGGTATATACAGTATAGGTATATATGTATGTATATATGTATATAAAGGTATATACAGTATAGGTATATATGTATGTATATATGTATATAAAGGTATATACAGTACAGGCGTACTGTGATCAAACTTTCTTGTTCTTGTCAAAAGTCTAGCAGCCGCATTTTGTACCAACTGTAATCTTTTAATGCTAGACATGGGGAGACCCGAAAATAATACGTTACAGTAGTCGAGGCGAGACGTAACAAACGCATGGATAATGATCTCAGCATCTTTAGTGGACAGAATGGAGCGAATTTTAGCGATATTACGGAGATGAAAGAAGGCCGTTTTAGTAACGCTTTTAATGTGTGCCTCAAAGGAGAGAGTTGGGTCGAAGATAATACCCAGATTCTTTACCGTGTCGCCTTGTTTAATTGTTTGGTTGTCAAATGTTAGAGTTGTATTTTTAAATAGAGTTCGGTGTCTAGCAGGACCGATAATCAGCATTTCCGTTTTTTTGGCGTTGAGTTGCAAAAAGTTAGCGGACATCCATTGTTTAATTTCATTAAGACAAGCCTCCAGCTGACTACAATCCGGCGTGTTGGTCAGCTTTAGGGGCATGTAGAGTTGGGTGTCATCAGCATAACAGTGAAAGCTAACACCGTATTTGCGTATGATGTCACCTAGCGGCAGCATGTAGATGCTGAAGAGTGCAGGGCCAAGGACCGAACCCTGGGGAACTCCACACGTTACCTTAACGTAGTCCGAGGTCACATTGTTATGGGAGACACACTGCATCCTATCAGTAAGATAAGAGTTAAACCAAGACAGGGCTAAGTCTGACATACCAATTCGTGTTTTGATACGTTCTAATAAAATATTATGATCGACGGTATCAAAAGCAGCGCTAAGATCGGCTTTTCAACTTTGCGCCAATAACAATCCGGATGGTTATTTTCCTCTTTTTTCCGGAGGACACCACATCCACAGTTTCCAAATATAATTTGAAATGTGGACTCGTCAGACCACAGTACACTTTTCCACTTTGCATCAGTCCATCTCAAATGAGCTCGGGCCCAGCGACGCTGGCGGCATTCCTTGGTGTTGTTGATAAATGGGTTTTGCTTTGCAAAGTAGAGTCAGTGGCCTAGTGGTTAGAGTGTCCGCCCTGAGATCGTTAGGTTGTGAGTTCAAACCCCGGCCGAGTCGTACCAAAGACTATAAAAAAAATGGGACCCATTGCCTCCCTGCTTGGCGCTCAGCATCAAGGGTCGGAATTGGGGGTTAAATCAACATAAATGATTCCCGGGCGCAGCACCGCTGCTGCCCACTGATCCCATCACTTCCTAGGGGGTGATCAAGGGGGTGGGTCAAATGCAGAGGACAAATTTCACCACATTTAGTGTGTGTCTGACAATCAATGGTACTCTAACTTTTTAACTTAACTTTAACTTGCACTTACAGATGTAACAACCGACTGTAGTTACTGACAGTGGTTTTATGAAGTGTTCCTGAGCCCATGTGGCGATATCCTTTACACAGTGATGTCGGTTTTTGATGCAGTACCGCCTGAGGGATCAAAGGTCCATAATATCATCGCTTACGCGATTCTCTGAACCTTTTGATGATTTTACGGACCGTAGATGGTAAAGTCCCTAAATTTCTTGCAATAGCTCATTGAGAAATGTTGTTCTAAAACTGTTCGACAATTTGCTTACAAATTGGTGACCCTCGCCCCATCCTTGTTTGTGAATTACCTAACATTTCATGGAAGCTGCTTTTATACCAAATCATGGCACCTACCTGTTCCCAATTAGCCTGCACACCTGTGGGATGTTCCAAATAAGTTTTTGATGAGCATTCCTCCACTTAATCAGTATTTATTTCCACCTTTCCCAACTTATTTGTCACGTGTTGCTGGCATCTAATTCTAAAGTTACCAACAGTAACAATGCCTCCTAGGAAGGCACAGGTTGACGAGCTGGAAGAAATAAAACTCTCGCTTAACTTTATGTCTGAAGAGTTGTCCAGAGTGGCAAACCAACAAACTGCACTTACTCAACTAGTGGAGGAAGTTAGAGAGCTAAAAAAAATAATTGTAGAAAAAGACAAATCAATTAAAATATTGGAAAGACGTGTTGATGAACTTGAACAATACACAAGAATGGATGATGTGATTGTCAGTGGCTTGAACACCAAACACCGCTCATATGCTCGAGCAACTGCAGGTGAACAGAATGGTGGGGATGAGTCCACGACGGAGCTAGAAAACCTGGAGCAACAGGTCCTGCAGTTTTTTCAGTCTAAGAACATTGAGATAGACAGTAATGCTATCCCTGCCTGTCATACCCTCCCTCGAAGGGATAACTTGGCAAAACAAGCAATTATTATAAGGTTTACGAACAGGAAAGTAAAAACTGATCTTTTGAGACAGTCTAAAAAGTTAAGAGGTACGGCAGTGTACATTAATGAGCACTTAACAAAAAAAAAACTCGGACATAGCAAGACAGGCTAGGGCCCTAAAGAAACAAGGGAAAATTCAGTCCACGTGGACACGGAATTGCAAAGTCTGGATAAAACTACAGGGCACGCCTGAAGAAGCAAAGGTTCTAGTAATCAGAGAAATGGGGGAGCTTGAAAAGTACAAATGATGAAACCAGAAATCATGTTGCCAACTTGGTAATTGAATGTTAATATAACAGCAAATGAATGAGTGAAATATGAACTTTGCACTATGTTTGAAAACGATATAGACCCTGAAAAAACTGTCTTCAATGGCATAGCAATGAATTGCAAATATTATACAGATGAACAATATAATGACAGTATACAATTAAGTAACCAATTAACAATTATACATATTAATAGTAGAAGTCTGTCTGCAAACTTTCACCATATAAAGGAATATTTAAGTCAATTTGTAAAACCTTTTAGCATTATATAGCAATATCAGAAACTTGGATAACTCAAGAAATAAGTGTAGATTTTGGTCTGAATGGATATGAATTTGTGCATTTGGATAGAATAGATAAAAAGGGAGGAGGAGTAGCACTCTATATTGATAAAAATCTAAACTTTATTAAAGTTGAAAATATGACATCTATCATTGAACAAGTAATGGAATGTATAACGGTAGAGATTATAAGAGAAGGAAGAAAAATTATCCTAGTTAGTTTTATATATAGAACTCCGGGATCCGAAATAGAAACCTTCACCAAAGCTATGGAAGGATTATTTTATAAATTGAATAACAAAGAAATATTTATTAGTGGAGACTTTAACATTGACTTAATACATACAAGTAGCAATAGAGAAACAGCTGAATTTATAGACACAATACACAGTATGAGTTTGATATCTTTGATAAATAAAGCAACAAGAATCACATCACATAGTGCCACCCTAATTGACAATATATTTACCAATATATTGGATGACAACCTAATATGTGGAATCTTGATAAATGATATAAGTGATCATCTCCCAGTCTTTGTGGTCTACAACTGTGCCAGTAAAATTAAAATCAGGAATGAATGTGAAACTGTCTATAAAAGAATCATAACAGAGAAAACGCTCAACAAATTCAGGAATGAACTACAAAAGCAAAATTGGAATACTACTTATGATAAAAAAGAAGTTAATACAGCTTATGAAGAATTCTTAAACACATTTAAAATACTATATGATGGAAATTGTCCAGTAGTAAATTATAAAAGGAAGTCAAAGTACGGCCAGTTGAAACCGTGGATGACTACCTTAATGAAAACCTTAAATATGTGTTATTTGCGGATGACACCAATGTACTCTGTTCTGATGTGGACTTGCAGCAGCTCCTGAGGACCGTCACCATGGAGATGTGTAAACTAAAAAAAAGGTTTGATGCCAATAAATTATCATTAAACCTAAATAAAACTAACTTTATGTTATTTGGAAATAAGAGAAATGATATAGATGTAAAATTATATATAGACAATGTTAGTATAGAAAGAGTAAACAAAATCAAATTTTTGGGTGTGATCTTGGACCACAGGATCTGCTGGAAGTCACACATTACATACATCAAAGGGAAGTTGGCCAGAAGTATTGCTGTCCTGGGTAAAACAAGGCACATTCTTCATCAAAAAACATTACACACTCTTTATTGTACACTTGTTTTACCATATTTGAGTTACTGTCTAGAAGTTTGGGGAAATACATACAGGACGGACATCCAACCACTATTCATAATGCAAAAAAGGGCCATCAGACTGATACATAACACAGGACCCCGAGAACACACTAATGGATTATTTATAAAAACATTTGATTTAAAACTACCAGATCTCATCCAACTCAAGACTGCCCAAATGATTTATAAAGCAAGTAAAGATTCACTTCCAACAGGGTTACAGAGAAGATTTTTACAAAGAGAAGGGAATTATAATTTAAGAGGAGAACTACTTTTTAAGATCCAATATTGTAGAACAACGCAGAAACGAATGAGTATAACAATAGCAGGGGTTAAAATATGGAACTGTTTAAAGGATGAAATAAAACACAGCACCAACGTAAACCAGTTTAAAAAGCTTTTTAAATCATTTATCATTAGTAAATATAAGAAAGAAGAGCAAACATTGTTTTAGAAAGACAATAATATATGATATGTATATAAATACAATTTATGATTTCATAATTATACATATAGGTTATATTAAAATGTGTATATTACCACTTTACATGGAATTTAAATAGATTGTGTATATATAATATATATATATATATATATATATATATATATGTATATATATAAGTGTACAAATGTATATGTTTGATTTAAATGTTAAACTGTGTATATGAGACGTGTGCTACATATATGTTGCTTATATATTGTTTAAAAAAAAAAGTAATATAAGTGAAGCATGTTTTAGATTTTATATATTTTGAACCTTGTTCTTGTTGTGATGGGGTAGGTTTATATAAGCGTTGCTTCAACCTACACCCTTTCGGCTCAATCATTGCTCATATGAGTGTTTTGTTTTTTTTTTCTTTTTTTGTTGTTGTTCTTTGTTTTATGTGAAGACTGCCGAAATAAATAAATAAAAATAAAAAAAATTAAATAAAAAAAGTTAATGATTATTTGAGAAAAAAAAAATAGTCAGTTTGAACATCAAATATGTTGTCTTTTTAGCATATTCAACTGAATATGGGTTGAAAATGATTTGCAAATCATTGTATTCCGTTTATATTTACATCTAACACAATTTCCCAACTCATATGGAAACGGGGTTTGTAATTTGCATCCTAAATGTAAAGTTTTTGCATGCAACAGTGAGATATAACAGAGATGCACTTCTGGACATCGGAAAAGCTCACCACGAGCTCACTTCTAGTCTGACGGACTTCAACTTTCTGCTACGACGAGAGCCAGCTAACCACAAAACAACCACAACAAGACAGCGGGGCTACATGCTAGGCTAAATGCTAGAGCTACACAACCACCACTACCTAGCCTGCTGCTAGCTGACGTGCGCTCACTCGACAACAAGCTGGATGAGCTGAGAACCAGGACTACATCCCAAAGTGAACTGAGAGAAGGCTGTGCTCTTATTTACGCGGAAACCTGGCTTTCGGACAGCATCCCAGACTCTGCTATCCAGCTACCAACGCACTCAGTTTACCGTGGAGACCGGACAAAGGCTTCAAGAAAGGCGGAGGCGGGGTCTGTGTTTACGTGAGTAACAGCTGGTGCTCGGACGTACAGGTGGTTGAAAGACACTGCTCGGACAACATTGAGTTGTTGATGGTGAAATGCAGACCTTTTTACCTGCCAAGGGAGTTCAGTGCAGTGTTTATACTGTCTGTTTACATCCCGCCACGGGCGGACTCCACTACAGCGCTAAAGCTGCTGCATGACGTCATCAGTAAACAAGAGACCGCACACCCTGATGGTGCGTTCACGATAGCTGGGGATTTTAACAACCGCAACCTAAAGAGTGTCCTCCCTAAATACCATTAATATGAGGACTCTCATACAAGGGGAAAAAAACTCTCTGGACCAAGTATACTGCAATGGGAGTGGAGTCTACAAATGGTAAATTGGTAAATGGGTTGTACTTGTATAGCGCTTTTCTACCCCTTTTTAAGGAGCCCAAAGCGCTTTGACAGTATTTCCACATTCGCCCAATCACACACACATTCACACACTGATGGTGGGAGCTGCCATGCAAGGCGTTCACAAGGACCCATCAGGAGCAAGGACACAAAGGACGTGACTAGGATGATGGATGGCGGGGATTGAACCAGTAACCCTCAGATTACTGGCAAAGCCACTCTACCAACTTCGCCACGCCGTACCCAGACCACACTTTGGACTATCTGATCACATTTCAGCTTTTCTATGTGCAGCGTACAGACAGCGCCTCAAGCAAGCCCCCCCAGTGAAAAAAACTGTTCAAGTTTGGAATGAAGACACTGAACTAGTGCTTCAGGACTGCTTTGGGAGTACAGACTGGGACATGTTCAAAACTGCTGCTCAGAGGGAGGATGGTACTGTGGACGGAGGAATATGCTTCCAGTGTAACTGGCTACATCAGCACATGCGTGGAAAACATTGTTCCCACGAAGCAATACAAGATATACCCAAACTAAAAAACCCTGGATTAACTGTGATGTTCGGTCTAAGCTACATTACCGCTCCACTGCATTTGTCTCAGGCAACGCTGAGGACTAGAATGAGGCCAGATATGACCTGTGTAAATCCATCAGCGAAGCCAAGAGACAATACAGACTAAAGCTAGAGGGATTCTACTCCACCACAGATTCCCGGCGGATGTGGCAAGGCCTGCAACACATCACAGACTACAAGCAGGGGAGCAGGGGGGTCACAAACTGCCAACGCTCACTGCCAGATGAGCTGAATGAGTTTTACTCCCGCTTCGAGGTCCTCAACACCAACCAACAGAGAGGGGTTCTGAGCGCACGCAGTACCCACCGCTCACTGTGACAACAACAGAAGTACGTACAGTTTTGAGGAGTACAAACCCACGGAAGACAGACGGCCCAGACAATATCCCTAGCCAGGCCCTCAGAGTCTTTCCATCAGAGCTGGCTAATGTACTTGCTGACATATACAACTTGTCACTAGCACAAGCTGTTGTGCCCACCTGCTTCAAGACCACCGCCATCAGGCCCCTGTGCCAGGCTAATATTCATTGACTACAGCGCTGCTTTTAACACGGTCATCCAACAAAAACTCAGTGCTAAACTTCTCACTGTTGGTCTGACACCAGCTCTCTGTGACTGGGTCCTGACATTTCTCACAAACCGTCCCCAGTCAGTCAGAATCGGCAACCAGACATCAGACACAAAGGTTCTAAGCACAGGGACGCCCCAAAGCTGCGTGCTGAGCCCCCTAGTGTACACCCTCTTCACACACGACTGTGTGGCCTTCCAGAACAACACCACTATCATCAAGTTTGCAGATGATACTACGGTCGTCGGACTGATCACCAGGGGAGCTGAGGCAGCGTACAGGAGGGAGTTAGCGGAATTGGTGGATTGGTGTCAGGATAATAATCCCTCCTTGAACACAGACAAGACCAAGGAGATGATTACTGACCCACGGAGAAGGAGTGCACAGTACCCACCTCTGTACATAGGAGGGACAGAGTTGGAAAGGGTGAGAACCTTTAAATTCCTCGGGACTTACCTCAGCGAGGACCTCACCTGGGGACACAACACCCAACAAACATTAAAGAAAGCCCAGCAGCGACTGTACTTCCTAAGAAGGCTGAGAAAATTTGGAATGCCACCCAAAATTCTCAGCAACTTCTATAGAAGTACGTTTGAGAGTGTCCTTACCAGCTCAATCCCGGTCTGGTATGGAAACTGCACTGCTAAGGACAGGAAGGCACTCCAGCGAGTGATTAAAACTGCTCAGTACATATCAGGAGCAGCCTTCCCCTCACTACAGGACATGTAGTCTACCAGGGCCACCAGGAGAGCACACAACATCATCAAGGACAGTACACAGTCTTTTCAGCCTCCTACCATCAGGCAGACCATACAGGAGCCTGAAATCCAGGACTACCAGATTGACAAACAGTTTCTACCCACAGGCTATCAGGCTTGTGAATGCTAGCTACCCCCCCCCCCCCCACCTCTGTTTTACTTTTATCTTTTGAACAACAGACAGTTACCATGACCACCCCCGAACTGTGAACCATCACTGTAGACACTTTTCACCTCTGTTCACTAAAGACACTTTAACTGCTGCTGTGACCCAAGGTCACCTCCATATTTATACTGTTGACTGTCAATCAGAATGTGCAATAATGTTATGTTACTTACTGTGCCTTGTATATAACATTTTTATTTTGACTTTTTTTATTTTTAGCTCAGTACCGTGTGACTTGTTGAAGGGTGGACTAGCAAAGTAAGATTTTCATTGTGCGGCAAACTGTCTGTTTAACTGTGCATAAGACAATAAAAAAATCTTGAATTTTGAATCTCTGCGCTTGCTAGGCTTGACTATCGGCTGTCCTTTTTCTTGGATGTTTCTTAAAGTGATAGTACTGCAAACACAGTCCCTTTTTTCAGAAACAGAGGGGGGAGATTGATCATGGGGGAAAAGGGAAAAGGTACTTGCTGACTTGCGTTGACAATTACAGTGGTTGGCCGGAAGAAACTCCAACCTCAAAGGAGGATGCAAAATCAGTAATTAAATAGCCTGTGAATGACCTAATACCCCGACATTGTTTCCCCAAAAAGATTAGGTCAGACAAAGGTACCCATATTAAAAATGCTCACTTAGTCTTGGTCGAAAAGGTCCTATAGAACACAGATTCAGCTCGGTTTACCATCCTCAGTCCCAAGGTAAGGTTGAGAGAATGAACCAAAGCATCAAAACAAATTGGCTAAAATCTGTGCACAGACTAAATTGAATTAGATTGACATGTTGCCATTAGCGTTAATGATCATTCGAATGTCCGTGAATAAAACTGTTTTTTTCGCCCTTTGAATTTTTCACCCTATGAACTGCATACAGATCAGCCCTTCCCAGGACCAGCAGCTCCCTTGGAAGGAGGAATCAGCGTGAGACCCATCCATCGTCTTCCGTTTATCCGAGGTCGGGTCGCGGGGGCAGCAGCCTAAGCAGGGAAGTCCAGACTTCCCTCTCCCCAGCCACTTCGTCCAACTCTTCCCGGGGGATCCCGAGGCGTTCCCAAGCTAGACGGGAGACAGTCTTCCCAACGTGTCCTGGGTCTTCCCTGTGGCCTCCTACCGGTTGGACGTGCCCTAAACACCTCCCTAGGGAGGCATTCGGGTGGCATCCTGACCAGATGCCTGAAACACCTCTCCTCTCTGAGCTGCCACCTTACCGTGGTAGAGGAGTTTAAGTGTCCCAATGATCCTTGGAGCTATATTGTCCAGGGGCTTTCATGCCGCCTGGTAAGGTTTCCCAAGACAAACAGGTCCTGGGTGAGGGATCAGACAAAGAGCAGCTTGAAGACTTCTATGGATACACAACAAAATGGACTCAGATTTCCTCCTCGCCCGGACGCAGGTCACCGGGGCCCCCCTCTAGAGCCAGGCCTGGAGTTGGGGCACAATGCCGAGCACAGCCCGAAGAGGCAACGTGGGTCATCCCTCCAATGGGCTCACCACTCATAGGAGGGGCCATAGAGGTTGGGTGCATTGTGAGCTGGGCGAAAGCCAAAGTCAGGGCACTTGGCGGTCCGATCCTCGGCTACATAAGCTAGCTCAGCGTGAGACCAAAATAGTATTTTTACAAAATGCAGAATTTGTGTGTCAGTTCTTCTGTACAGATTTGAGGATGACACACCGCCACTCCAAATTCCCTTCCGCCCGTTGAGTGGGTCAGGGTCAAGGTCATCAAGCGCAAGTGGACGGAGCTCAGGTGGACTGGTCCCTTCAAGGTCGTGGAACGGACGGCCCCACGCCCTTCGACTAGCTGGTAAAGGGGACACCTGGTACCACCTCCCCCTCTGCACTCCGGCTGAGGAACCTGCCAAAGAAGGGGCCCGGAAGACGACGCTGAGAGAGATCTCCCTCCGTTGAGCTGCCGTCTACCGTCGTGTGGATCTTCCAGACTTGCTCAACTGCTATATTGTATATCATTGCTTGAGACCAGTCCATATGCTAATTGTTTCTTATTTTCTCTTGCTTGTTCTCCGCATAGCTTTTTGCATCTTTGAAACAAGTGAAAAATTTGATGTTGATCGCCGTTTCGTTACCTAAATTACCTTGATTTGTATAGACCAAAGGCTGGATGTTAGACCCAGCAGTATTCCCTGAGGGACTGGTGTTTGGGCATGTTCTACTGTCCTTGTCCCTCCTTCTTGACGACAGTGACTGACAAATGTCTTGGAACATATGGCGGACTTGAAATAGACTGGGTTAAGGGAGACAGCAAGACTTACTTTTTTTACCTGTGCAGTGTGATTAATTGCGGGGGACGTAATAGCAATTACCGTGGTTGTGACCTCTATCTTTGTTATACTAACTACATCACCACCGAAGATCTGGTAACTTTGACCATAAGAGCGGGCGCAGGCAACCTGTGGCTCAGGTGGATGACTAGCCTGGACAAGAGCTAAGATCTAGGTGACTGTATTGCTTGTTCTGCTGGACTTCCCTTTCCCCACATTTATCCCGCCCCTTTTAAGTTGGCTGTAACAAATGGCTCAAACTGTCTTATTTCCTTGTTTTCTGAACCCACGCCGCCAGGTTGTGATTTGTTGGCTAGTGTGTACCCCTCTGTTGACAATTCCACCCGACTTCTTCCTTTTGTAGCCCAAAAGCTGAATTACACGTTTTTAATTCACAGGACCGTCTGCGTCCCCCAACAAATTGAGTGACATTGACTTTTCCTGGTGCACAAGTCTGTTAGATGGCTCAAAAACAGGGCCTTGGGCACGGGCTGACTTAATTTGGTATTGTGGGGAGCACAAATTGTGGTGTAAATCCTGTGAAGGTGCCAAGAACCTTCCTATAATTAGTGCTATTTTTCCTGTGACTGCTACTAAAAATGTAGAACTTATTAACTATGTTTTTTATAATCTGTTGAGACAGACCAACCTGACTCGGGACGCTGTTGAGGGACTTGCTGAACAACTTGCCCCGATGACTCAGTCCAGGGGGCCTTAGAAGGCCTCCGAGCCCTGTCTAAAGAACTTACTGAAGTTTCTGAACCCTTTAAAGATTGGCTCCACAACACCTTTGGCAGGTAGTCTGACCTAATTAAGTCTGCCCTGGTCTCCGTTGGAGATTTCTTGGCTGTTATAGACTCATGCGGATGCTCTATCACCCCTTGTGCCAGGTCTCTATGCACCCGCATCATTGTTAGAGCTGTCGAAGCTCAACCCCACCCTGTTTCTGAGATTGATATGTCACTGAAGGGATCAAGCACAGTATTGACTTTCGAGGACTGTTAATTTCCTTCCCTGACCATGACGACATTGACGTGGACTCCCTCCATCTATCTCCCATGATTGTTTATTGCTAGCTTGCTCAAAAAGCAAAACAGCACCTACTTTAATGTAGAGCGTGCTTTAGAAGTGTTGCACTAGTGATACAGATCTTTTGGAGAAGATCTGAAGGGGGATTGTGGAGAATATATATTTATATATGCAAGAGTTACTCCTTTATATTCATAGTCATATTTGAAAACAGCTGGTGTTTTTCTATTTGTTCTCTTTCAGTTTGTCCGCAAGTAAACTGTGTGTGTTAACCTTGAAGCTTTGGAATGTGGGGAGTTGGAGTACTCCCTAAATATCTTATCTTTAGTCGAACAATGAACCTGTATGTCTCATCTGGGGAAGGTGGGGGCTGTTTGCGGGTTCAAGAAGTAGTCTCTTCCCGTTTGAATGTTAGAACAACTTAGGAAGCCGGTATGAATAATATTCCAATTCTGTTTTGATGATCCTTCTTACTCAGCATATATGTCATCAAAAGAACATGGGATTGACCAGTAACTTAAATTCCCTTGGAGGAACATCTGGTCTGACGCAACAGTACCTACTGTACTGTATACTTGTTGAAATACCCTTTTTAGAGCAAATATCTACCCAAATGGCCACTTTGTTGCTGCCAAAAATGTATTTTAAGTAATATTTTGATATTGACAGATCTCTTCTCTGTATATTTTACCAGAATACTCTTATGGGCATTACATATATATAAATCCAGTACCTACTGTACTGTTTACTTGTAGAAATACCCTTTACAAAGCTAAAACATACCAAAACAACCACTTTGCTGCTGCCAAAAATTGATTTCAAGTAATATTTTGATATTGACAAATCTCATCTCTGCTTATTTTACTAGAATACCCTTATGGGCATTACATATATCAAAATCAAGTACCTACTCTACTGTTTACATGTTGAAATACCCTTTTTAGAGCAAATATCTACCCACTTTGTTGCTGACAAAAATTGATTTCAAGTAATAATTTGATATTGACACATCTTATCTCTGTATATTCTACTGGAATACCCTTATGGGCATTACACATATATAAATCTAGTACCTACTGTACTGTTTACTTGTTGAAATACCCTTTTCAGAGCTAAACGCTAAACAAATTGCCACTTTGCTGCTACCAAAAATTGATTCCAGATAATATTAATAATAATAACAAAATTGTCAGAATAATTGTATAAAAGTTATCACACAATTTGTGTTACATTGAGTTCAGGTCCCCTGCGAGAAGACAAAAGCTGTTTTTCATCTTATCAAGCAAAAGACATGTAAAACTCTACTGTGTGCGATTGGATGGGACATGGGGGTGTCGGTTTCTTTGATCTATAGACAGCAAAAGGAAGACCTTGTTTATCCAAGATCGACAAAGTGGAGGGAGCAGACCTGACGCAGTTCCACCTTTTCTTTGAACTGTTTACGACCGAGGGGAAAAGCTGTTTACGACCTCCCTCCCTTTAAAAACAGCTGCAGCTATGTAATCAGAAAAGGCCCAAATAAAAGAGGACGCGTGGAACTCCCTCGTCAGAGCGTGGTGGGAAACTGTACGAAGTTGCAGCCCAGACGTTTCTCCTCATGAGCTAAATTGAATCCTGTCTGTGTTTGATTTCTTTGCTTCTTGTCTTGTCTAATAGATGTCATCGGTGTTTGAACCTGACAAAAATGTCAAAACATTTCTCTAAAACACAATATTATACATTCTGAAAATGTAAACGATAGCAAAAATATACCTACACATTTCAGAAAATTTCACTCGCAAACCCATCCATCCATCCATTTACTACCGCTTATTCCCTTTGTGGTCACGGGGCGCGCTGGTGCCTATCTCAGCTACAATCGGGCGGAGAGCGGGGTACACCCTGGACACGTCGCCATCTCATCGCAGTCACTACCAAACACTTTGTTTAAAAGAGTTTTACTGCTTTTTTAGCCCTTTGAGACACTTGTGATTTAGGGCTATATAAATAAAAATTGATTGATTAATTGATACTGTACCAAAATTCTAAATAACTAAAGAAAACTGTAACTGAATGTCTTAGTGTGATGTCATTCTGTGACAGACAAATGGTACACAGTTTCCACATGGTGAGGACATTGATGGTCAGACTCACTGTCCTACGGATTACCTCAACTTCTGCCTAGACGTGATCTGCCCTGCTAAGATTGTTCAGTGCTACCCTAATGACAAACTCTGGGTAACACAGGAGGTTCAAGCTGTGCTCAACAAGAAGAAAAGCTGCCTTCAAGAGTGGAGACAGGGAGGCAATGAGAGCAGCACAGCGGGAGAAGAAAGGACGCGTGAGGAAGGCTAAGGAAGGCTAAGGACAGCTACAGGAAGAAGCTGGAGCAGAACACATGATGGAGGTCTGGGAAGGTGTGAAAACCATCACAGGCCACAAGACAAAGACCAGAGCAGTAGGGGGGACAATAGAGAGGGCCAATGAGATGAATAACTTCTTCAACCAGTTCAACCAGCACGTGTCCCCCCACCCCCCACTCCTCATTGCATCCACCCCCTCTTCTTTGCCCCGCAAGCCATGGCTGCACCCCCCTCCTCCTCCTCCACCAGACATTAGTCATCTCTGTGGACCAGGTCAGAGGTCAACTGAGGAAGCTGCATCCTAGAAACTATCTGGTGCGCACCAGAATCTATCCGGTGTGCACTGCGTATTATTGAAAGGCCTACTGAAATGAGATTTTCTTATCTAAACGGAGATAGCAGGTCCATTCTAGTCATACTTGATCATATTGCTATATTTTTGCTGAAAGGATTTAGTAGAGAACATCGACGATAAAGTTTGCAACTTTTGGTCGGTAATAGAAAAGCCTTGCCTTTACCGAAAGTAGCATATGATGTGCGCGTGACGTCACTGGTTGTAGGGCTTCTTACATTGTTTATAATCATAGCAAACAGCAGCAAGAGATATTCAAACCGAGAAAGCGACGATTTCCCCATTAATTTGAGCGAGGATGAAAGATTCGTGGATGAGGAAAGCGACAGTGAAGCTCTAGAAGAAAAAAAAAAGACGAGGGCAGTGGTAGCGATTCAGATGTTATTAGACACATTTACTAGGATAATTCTGGAAAATCCTTTATCTGCTTATTGTGTTAGTAGTGTTTTAGTGAGATTATATAGTCGTACCTGAAAGTCGGAGGGGTGTGGTGACCGCCAGTGTCTCTGAGGGAAGCCATGGAGGAGTCAAGAAAGTCACAGCTGCCTCTTTGACAGCTGCAGGAAGAACCACACAAGCTCCGCTCATGTTTACGATAAGAGCCGACTTATTACCACAATTTTCTCACCGAAACTTGCCGGTTGATATGTGGTAGAGAAACATGTTTGCTTGACCCCTCTGTTCCATATTAAAGCTTCACAACAAACAAAGAAACACCGGCTGTGTTTGTGTTGCTAAAGGCAGCTGCAATCCACCGCATTTCACCAACAGCATTCTTCTTTATAGTCTCCATTATTCATTGAACAAATTGCAAAGGATTCAGCAACACAGATGTCCAGAATACTGTGTAATTATGCGATTAAATTGGACGACATTTAGCTGTGAGTGGTGCTGGAATAAAATGTCCGCTACCACCAATAACGTCACAAGCACGCGTCAACATAAGCGTCATCATTCTGCAACGTTTTCAACAGGACACTTCGCGGGAAATTTAAAATTGCAATTTAGTCATTGATGTATAAACTATCAGACTGCGTGGTCGGTTCTAGTGGCTTTCAGTAGGCCTTTAAGTACAGTCTTTTATTTTCCTACATGCAAACAGTGTTATTGTTCAAACTGTGTGTGATGCAACAGTATTTAAAATGATTTAATATACTTGTTAAATAATGTGTCTTCCTTGTTTTTAATGAATAATTAAGGCCTACTATGCTACTGTATTTTAATGCTGTTCATGATGGTGCTACTTGGAAATCCAAGTATTTTCTGAGGTGGTACTTGGTGAAAAAAGTTTGACAACTACTGAAGTAGTGAAGTTGTAAACTACACTGGCAGACACCATTTTGTTATACCCAAACAGCGTCTGCTCATACATCGCGCTTCCAACGAGATCCCGTTCTTTCCCCCCGAGTTAGAAAGTTCCAGAACTGTTCACGTTATACCATCTCATCTAATTGTGGAACATGTGAATGTTTGAAGTGGAACTAAATGTGATCTCTGAAAGGGGTACACATTATTTCCAAAGCAGGGCCCCCATCCACATATACAATACTACTACATATCTGATGAAAAATAACATTATTTTTGTTTTTTTTAATTGTAAGTGTGCCAAATCACCTCTATTTGAACATTATCTAATGGAAATGACTGCTGTCTGATAATCACATCAATAACACAAAAACAATCATGTGTCTGAGTACACCTATTGATAAATTATTAATCAAACACGTCATGTTTAAAGTTAGTAAAGATGTGAGAGTAAGAAGTAAACAAACCTGTTCTGTGTAAAACAACTTGAGGTTTCTTGAAAACAGCCTCCAGTAGTTGACGTAGTCTCATGTTGTCATCTTTTGTCCGAGAAAGTTCCTCCTCGTACTCTGCTATGGTTCTTTCACACATTTTCACACAATCACAACACTTTACACTCACACTTGATCTTAACTAAGCGATGTGTTGATCAAATCCGCGTCTCTTTGTTAGCGGCTAACAAGCTAAGCTAACTAGCATGCTAGGCTAACTAGCGCGCTCAAACAAGGAGCAATCTAAGCGGGCCTAATAATGTCCAAAGTTGAGTGAGACGAGTGGAGTTGATGCTGACACGGAGGATGAATAAAGTGTAGTTAGTAGATGTGCCGAGGCTTAGAAGCGTGTGTGGAGTAAAGGAGGACTTTGCTGCGAAGAACATATCCTCCACGCATGCGTCACTTAGGGGCGGGGCCAAAGAGTCATGGCTGTGATGTTTTGAGCTAGGGAGTATAAGAACTACACTACCCAGCATGCAGCAGTAGTGACGAGCATGCGCGGTAGCCCTGTGAAGTGGTGTATGTCGCCATGCGGACAGCTAGAATGTGGTTATGAGTACCAGAGGTGGGTAGTAACGCGCTACATTTGCTTCGTTACATCTACTTGAGTAACTATTGGGATGAATTGTACTTCTAAGAGTAGTATTCATGCAACATACTTTTACTTGAGTATATTTATAGGGAAGAAACGCTACTTTTTCAGACACACATTCAAAGTAGGATATGCATGCCTGCGTTTTACCAATCAAAAGCCGTCACTGGTGACGTTGGACCAATCAAACAGAGCCAGGCGGTCACGTGACCGTCCACCTGGAACCCGACTTAAACAAGTTGAAAAACTTATTGGGGTGTTACCATTTAGTGGTCAATTGTACGGAATATGTACTGTACTGTGCAATCTACTAATAAAAGTATCAATCAATCAATCGAAAGTGTAAAGGAAAAAAGACACTTTTATTTCAACCATATTTCCTGTCCAAAGCCTAAAGACTGATCGCACAGTTCCTGTCTTCACAATAAAAGTGCCGCTCCATCGCGCCTGCGCTAACAAAATAAGAGTCTCCAAAAGCCAGCGCAAACAAGCTAGCAAGCTACGGAGTTTGCCGCCAAAGTAACAACCAACCTCAAAGACATGCACCTGGGGATAGGTTGATTGGCAACACTAAATGGTCCCTAGTGTGTGAATGTTGTCTGTCTATCTGTGTTGGCCCTGTGATGAGGTGGCGACTTGTTCAGGGTGTACTCCGCCTTCCGCCCGATTGGAGCTGAGATAGGCACCAGCGCCCCCCGCGACCCCAAAGGGAATAAGCGGTAGAAAATGGATGGATACTGTATATATAAATGTATGTATGTATATATGTATATATATATATATATATATATATATATATATATATATATATATATATATATATATATATACATATACATATATATATATATATATATATATATATATATATACATGTATATATATATATATATATACTGTATATATATATAAATATATATATATGTATATGTATATATATATATAAAAATTATACGTGTCTTTGTGTATGTTTATATATTTACATGCACTGTATATGTATATATGAGGTAGATCACCTCGACTTGGTCATTAATTGAGTAATTGATTGAGGATGAAAAACTTATTGGGGTGTTACCATTTAGTGGTCAATTGTACGGAATATGTACTGTACTGTGCAATCTACTAATACAGGTTTCGATCAATCAATGCCTACTGAGCCTATGGTGCTATATTGTGGCTCAATGTGCCATATTTTTTTTATTTTAATGTATTATTATTTAACATATATTATCGTTTTAGTTGCTTAAGAGATATTCCTGTCTCTGAATTTGCTCTTTGCTATTTTTATGTTTTTGTGCATTATTTTTTGCCGTAGTCATTAAACAAACAGGTTACTCTTCAGTTACTCAGTACTTGAGTAGTTTTTTCACAACATACTTTTTACTTTTACTCAAGTAAATATTTGGGTGACTACTCCTTACTTTTACTTGAGTAATACATCTCTAAAGTAACAGTACTCTTACCTGAGTACAATTTCTGGCTACTCTACCCACCTCTGCCTATGATGAAAATTACAGACCTCTGTCATCATTTTAAGTGGGAGAACTTGCACACTCGGTGGCTGACTAAATACTTTTTTGCCCCACTTAAGTGTTTTCTTTGAGTTGAGGTCACATGACCAAAAAGTTGTTGATTAAAAGAAAAAAGGAAAAACTGGAAAATGTAACACATGAGTCGGCTTTAGCAGTGATGAACAAACAATATGAAAGTAGGTTTGAGGTTCTAGGTCACATGACTGAAGCTACTGACAATTGAAATGTTCTTAGTGAGCCAATGACAAGTACTTTATTGACGGTCCCTTAAACTAAAGCACTTGTCAGCAGGGACTGACAGACGTGGCATGAGTTTTCAGTGCCGGGAACAAACAGTCAGCCTGGCTGGATGTTGAATATCTGTTGAATATCCAACTTCTGAACTCATTTGACCTCTGTTCGGCATTTGGAGATCACTCCAGCAGCACTGAGAGAGGACTCCGCCTAACTACCTTTAGGTAAATGTTGCAATCGTTAATACCAACAAAGAAATTCACAGAAAAAATGTTACAACGTAGGTAAAGTAAGGCTCCACTTTTCCAAAAGTCATGGTAGCTTGATGCTAATATACATTGGCTTTGCTATTGACATGCTACTGATTAGCATTAGCAATTTCTCATGATCTTAACCCCCCACCAAATGAGTTGATTAAAACTATGACTAAGACGAATGTTAGAATCAAACAGCTGGTGCGTAATAAATCCAATATTTACAGTATGAACACTTTTTTGGGCGCAAAAAAGAAACACTATGAATTTACACTACTGCCATCTAGTGTATTGGACTTGCAACTGTAAATAAAATTACTTGTAAATGATCATTTGGTAATAATTCAAGAAGATAAAACAAAAGGACAACAATATACAGTATCATTTTAAATGTTGCAATAATGATTGAGATTTATTATCACAAACACAATTATCACCACGCACAAAAGCACCAAAAGTGGTACCGTTGAGAACAGGTATTGATTTCGGGGTACCGGAATCTGAGCCGTATCGGTTGAAATGTGAACAGTACCCATCCCTACCAGCAAGTGTTGTTGTACTGGAAACTAATTTACAAACACAACTTCATCACACACAATACTCCACTATGGAATTGTTCTTATATTAAAATGAGAAACAAATCCATCTTTGTACAGCAATGGTTTGAAAAAGGCATTTGGTCACTGATGCACTTATTGACTGATAAAAGTATTTTATTATTTGAAGACATCAAGTACAACCTGCAAATAGAAAAATATGCAAAAATATATATATTTATATAAAGGCTTTTGTTCAAAATATTCTAATTACAGCATTGTATGGTGTTTAATTATTTGCTGTTTCTTCTTTACTGTATTTTCTCTGAAACCAAAAAATACTCATAACTTCAAAGTTTCCATTCATCCGAAGGCAAATGAGTTAATTTAAGAAAAAAAAGACGGAATTGACAACTTAAAATTTTTTTTAGGATTTTGTTTTGCAATTGAAGACAACACTTGTTCGTTCTGTGAGAGGGAAACACAATAAACGGTTTATTTTATGAATGTATGCAGAGTAAATCTCTGTGGGATGATGTACAATATTGGCTTTTGTCTGACACTCCAAACTTTGATTGATATTGATATTGTTTTGGGGATGTTAAAAAAGAAAACGTAAACTTTTTTAAAACACAATGATGGGGATTTTTTTGTTTTACCCACAAATGTAAGTTTGGAAACACAAAACCATCCTTTCACAAACATTTCAGTCATTTTCTCTCACTTTTTTATTGCATAAAGGTCTGGGGACATACATATAAAACAATCATCATATTACAAAAGAGAGTAATATAAATAATTAATAAAATGGATTAAAGACCCAACAAATGATTCATAAAGTCACACATTTTAAAATTGTATAAAAGACAACTGTTCAAATGATGTATAAAGTAAATAATAATATGCTTCCTGAAGTGGTCCAGAAGATGTTTCAGATGTGAACCAGTACATATGTATATCATATAAAGGTGATAATCTATGGGATGATTAATAATTAGAAATAAAAGTATGTAATACTTCAATATTTCAAACACCTATAAAAAACACTATTATGCGTAAGTCTAATATTGTATGATGAATATATACACACATACAATGTTTATTTAAAAACATGTCCTGTACTGTTCACTCTCACCTTTTCAATCAAATTGTTCTGTCCAATTTTTAATAAAAGTACACAATGTTGCATATTAATGCATGTACTTGCCTGACAAAAGCACATAAATGTCACACGTTTTATGTGCTTTTGTTGTTTCTCTCTCTGGCACTCATGGAGGGTGGACGCTCCCCTTTCATCTCCTGCTTGCTTCTTTGTTTTGTCTTAACTTTCTTGTTGCCTCTTTTTGCACTGCTCTCCAAATCTAAACATTGGAACTATTTAACTGGCCTCAACAAAATTGACAAGATCTTGGGTTTGGGGGAACCTGCTGTCGGGACGAAGCGGTTGTTGCTGGACACATGAGGGACTCTTGGGAGAAGGAGGGGGGCCGCGTGCCTGGCGACCCTTTTCTGTCGAGGACGTGAAGATATCCACCTATTCGGAATTATGACAACAGGACATCTGCTAATTGGAGTAAGCGTTGCTCTGGTTTGTCGACAAATTGGAAGTTGCTGGCAGTCTTCAAAGTACCCCAAAGCTGCCACAAATGATTGGAGGATGCGGGAAGAACTGTGGATTACATCGGACTGTCCACCCCGCAGATTTTGAGGACCAGTCATAGACAATTTAGAGTGAAAATCAAATTTTATTTTCACTCGCATACAAATCATTCTAACTTGGATTGTTTCCTTGGTTTTGAGATTCTCCCGAAGGACAGCGCAGCGAAGACACAACAAACTCCCTTTTTGTCTCTCATGGACACACACCTGTTGTTGTGGACTTTGGACAAGACAGTACAAATCATCAAGGCCGCGGAACAAAGACACACTGCGGGCTTACACACACACACACACACATACATCCACAAAAAAATATACGCCACACATACCCCCCACACCCCCCAACCCACCGCCATCGACGCAACGGTGATGAATGGATGGTCAGCGCCTGAGAGCTGCGGCCTACCACCATGACCTTGAACTACCTTCTCTCTGTTGCTAGATATCTCGAGATGTTTGTTGTGATATGTATATGTGCTTTGCTATGGAGGTTTTTTTCCACTCCAGACTGGGCCCCCTTAGGAGCCCAGTCTGGATTGTATTTTTTTACTCATCCTTCCCCAGCGTTTACCTTTTTCCCATCTTTTAAGGGGCGCCTAATGGCGACCCATCAACGTTCTTGTTCTGTAACCCTGTACACTGTTTGTTTGTCTAATTTTGAGCAGGTTTGTGCTGAAAACAAAGTTTAGTTGTACTTGTGCAATGACAATAAAGACATATCCTTTCCTATCCTTTCCTATCTTATCCTATCCTATCCTATCCTGTTAGAAAGTCAAAATGAAAGTCTTGACGGTTTATTTCAAATCCTGCAGTTTCATTTGCTGCTGCTGTTCTCACCAGCACACTTGTGTTTCTTACACTGGTACTTAGAAGACAATCTTTCACCACACACACTGCAACTCAACACTTTCTCTCCTGGGTGTCTTCTCATGTGTGCTAAAAGGTTTGATCGGTCACAAAAGCTTTTGTTGCAGATTGAACAAGAATGCGATTTTTCACCAGTGTGTGTTCTCATGTGTACTTTCAAACTGTTACTTAGTACAAAACCTTTACTACAGATTGAACAGGAAAAAGGTTTTTCGCCAGTGTGTGTTCTCATGTGTACTTTCAAATATTGACTTTGTGTAAAACCTTTGCCACAGGTTAAAGAGGAAAAATGTTTTTCTCCAGTGTGTGTTCTCATGTGCACTTTCAAATATTGACTTTGTGTAAAACCTTTACCACAGATTGAACAAGAGAAAGGTTTTTCTCCAGTGTGTGTTCTCATGTGTTTTACCAAACTTGAACTTTGTGCAAAACCTTTACCACAGAGTGAACAGATAAAAGTTTTTTCTCCAGTGTGTGTTCTCATGTGTGATTTTAGACGACAATGGTATTTAAAAGTTTTGTGAGAGTGAGAAGATGTGAAGTGAGTGTTGTCAGTGTGACATGTCTTATCATCTTTAGAGTCTTCATCATCAGTGTCAGGAGAGTGTGACGTTGTGTCCTCACTATCTGATAGTGGAGCTAAGAGCTTGTCTGCTTGTGATCCTCCACAGTGGTCTCCATCAGCTTCTGTTGTCATGTGTTGTGTTGAGCTGCTGCTTGGAGGCTCCCCCCCTCCCCTCTCCTCACTTTCACCTTTCACCTCATCATCTTCACTCTTCACAGGGACACCAGTCACTGGGAACTCCACCAGTCCTTCAACATGCTCTCCCACCTGACTGATGCTGTGTTCCTCCTCTTCCTCTTTAATGTGGGGCATCAGTGAGTCTTCCTCTTCCTTTTTACAGGGAAGGGTCTGTGAAGGATCCTCCTTCACCATCCTGAAGCTATACTCCTTTTTTCAGGCAGACATTGTTCTCCACAGACGTCTGCAGGACACAAAATGACAAACATGTTTGAGAAATGTCCAGTTTTGCTCAGTCACATGAGACTTTCAGTAAGTTTACATGTACTTAAAATAACAAGTTATTATATGAATTGGCCTGAAAACAAACACATTGCTCTTTACAACATTATTCACAGGAATAGAAGACCACTTTTTACGAGGGGTGGAAAATATGGCCTAAAATCTATATTGCCATATATACCAATCTCTCTGAGTGCAGCTGGGATAGGCTCCAGCGCCCCCTGTGATGTTAATGTCAGTTACTGATGTATAAACTTGGAGAAAAGATGAGGTTGTTTACAGTGTAAATCTGTATTCTGTATTGTTGTCTCAGCTATGCCGCCATCTTGTGGTCGAGTTCGCTCACTGCGAGGGCTGTGGGTTGAAAGTGTATTTCCTTTTGCTTCGTGCCTTGAACTCAAAGTAATGTTTCGTCATTGATCTCGCCAAGCAACGTGTGTAAGTGAAACCGGGGATTCCCATTGGATGTGGAACGGCGCCCCCATAGCGACAAACTTGTTCCGTTTTTTGTTTTCAAGTCAATGTGTCAGTTTCCACCACCTGGCTTCTATATTTAGTGGTCGACACAACAAAGTGGTTCAATTGAGCTAAAATCTGCTCGTGTGGGACAGGAAGTCATGCATAAACACAAATTAAATGATCCAGTTTACTTTCAAAGTAGAATATTCTGTTTAAGGCGGATGGTATTTTACACTTTGAAAAGTCCTAATGGACATGAAGTCAACTTGTCAAAAGGTTGTCAGACCTAATTTCACCTTCTTGACACAAATGGATGAAAACATTCTGATTCTAAAAGGCCCAAGATTAAAGAATCATAAAACAGGCATATCCTGGGCAGCTATACGGAGGTCTGTACTACAGCGTTGTATTAAAATGACTATTTCCATCTCCAACATGAAAGCGAGTGTCGCTAACACTACTGCACACAGGAAATCATGTGGAGGAGAATTGCAAGTAGTTGAAACAAAGATTGTGAATGACTGACAAGAGGCCCACTTTGTTCATGTAAGTCTACTGTGGAATAAACATACTCAGGTGCTGAGAGTGATGCACAAAGTAAGACCTCTTAGTCCAGTTTAAAATCCACAGACCAAGAAGGACACACTTGGATATAGCAATATATTGATGAGGGCAATAATTAAGTTATTAGGTTTATTTTCATTTATATCGGTCCCGGCCTTCGATTGTGTGAATATTTTAATGCCTCTGGAATTCGTATTTAATTCTTTTTAATACCACTTAAGGCCTTAATTTAGGCAAAGTCCATTCAATTAATTTTAATGCTTTTTAATGACGCACAGAAACCCTGCTAAAGCTCTTAAATTTAAACAAATGTGGACTGATCCATACAAAAATCAACAATAACAATACCAAGCATAATATCAATATAAGGTAATTACAGCAGTTTGATCGATATTTTGTATTATATATATTTTGTTGAGTTTTTTTACTGTTTACAAACTCAGTAAAAGGGAAGACTTTAAGGGCATAAACCTAATGATTTAATTCAGAGCCATATTTAAATATTCAATTGATATTCTAACACCAGCATCCTGTGTTTTTGTCTGATTATGATTGCCAACAAAAATGTAATCATTCAATTATCCTGATGACTTTAAATACCAGTATCCGCATTGGTACGACCGATACTGCCCTGAAACTATTTGGTACTGGATCGATACCAACATTTGTAGTATCAGCCAAAACTAAAGTATCAAACAACAAAGACAGTGATTATTACATTTGAACAAAAGAGAAGACTAAGTGATTACTACATTTTAACAGAAGTGTAGATAGAAACACGTTACATTAGAATGTTCCTAAATAAAAATATTCTTCATGGAATTATTGAGACATTTCTAGGATGTATTTACGATTTTTACGAGATTTTGATAGAATTTAATACAGTCTAAGGCAACTCGACAGTTTCAGGTTCGATCCTAGTCACTGCCGTTGTGTCCTTGAGCAAGGTACTTTACCCACCTGCTCCCAGTGCCACCCACACTGCTTTGAATGTAACTTAGATCATGGGTTTCAATATGTAAAGCGCTCTGAGTCACTAGAGAAACGCGCTAAATAAATATACTTCACTTCATATAAAAGGAAACCACACTTTTGTAATTTATTTTGCCTATCAAGAACACATATTTTTCTTTTTTATGCATTCTAAAAAGTAATAAATGCGATCACAATCTGTTTACAATAGAGGCTACTAGAGTCGCACTATTCTGCCTAAAAATAACTTGAAAAGCATCCAAACACCTCCATTAAGGTTTTATGTACATGCAGTAGGTATATATGTCATTTAGTAACAGGTACTTTTTTAAAAAGATGGAATATTTACGTATGTTTGCTTATTAGCGCATTACTTTCAAAAAAGCATCACTACATGTGCTTTTTTTTTTCAACATCACTAAATATTACACACTGCAGACTTCATGAGAGCCAACAAATATAATAAAACATCACTTACTGTACAATGTCTGCTGTCACTATGATGCAGACTGATAGAATCTTGTTATATTCCCGTTTACATGAAGAAAGACTCATAATCGTCGCACGATATGGGGGGTGAAGCCAAGCCTCTTTTCGGGCCTAAATTGGCTGTCAAAGGGAATCAACTTGTCAGAGTACGTCCTCATCCTTCTACTACCCAGGTGAGAGGCCACTTATAATAACAATATCACTAATACTTGGTTGGTATTCAAGCCACAAAATGCAAATGTAGTATTGTTGGTGCTTTTTGGATGGTTATAGAGGACCTCTCATTGGCTCCATTGCATGTGGACTTTTATTTACATTTATGAGTTACAATGTGATTTAAAAATATATATATCAATAGTCATGTATTTCATAATGATTGTGAAGAATAGAAAAAATTCCCCCAAAAAGTGCAGTTGTCCTCTAAATTCAAACGATTAGATTTAAAGGCCTACAGAAATGAGATTTTATTTAAACGGGGATAGCAGGTCCATTCTGTGTGTCATACTTGATCATTCACGATATTGCCATATTTTTGCTGAAAGGATTTAGTAGAGAACATCCACGATAAAGTTCGCAACTTTTGGTCGCTAACAGAAAAGCCCCGCCTTTACAGGAAGTCGTAGACGATGACATCACCCGTGTGATGGCTCCTCACATATTCACATTGTTTTTAATGGGAGCCTCCAACAAAAACAGCTATTCGGACCGAGAAAACGACAATTTCCCCATTAATTTGAGCGCGGATGAAAGATTCGTGTTTGAGGATATTGATAGCGACGGACTAGAAAAAAAACAAACACGATTGCATTGGGACGGATTCTGATGTTTTTAGACACATTTACTAAGATAATTCTGGGAAATCCCTTATCTTTCTATTGTGTTGCTAGTGTTTTAGTGAGTTTAATAGTACCTGATAGTCGGAGGTGTGTCTCCACGGGTGTCTTGACGCCAGTGTCTCAGGGGAGTCGACGGCAGCTTTATGGATGGCACAAGCTCAGCTTTTCTCCGGTAAGAAGCGACGTTTTAACCACAATTATCTCACCGAACCTGCTGGTTGACGTGTGGTCGTGATTCATGTTCTCTTGACCGCGCTCTGATCCATAGGAAAGTTTCACCTCCAGGAATTTTAAACAAGGAATCACTGTGTGTTTGTGTGGCTAAAGGCTAAAGCTTCCCAACTCCATCTTTCTACTTTGACTCCTGCAATATTAATTGAACAAATTGCAAAAGATTCAGCAACACAGACGTCCAAAATACTGTGTAATTATGCCGTTAAAGCAGACGACTTTTAGCTGTGTGTGTGTGCAGCGCTCATACTTCCTAAAAACCCGTGACGTCTTGCGTAGACGTCATCGTAACACAACGTTTTTAAGACGAAACTCCCGGGAAATTTAAAATTGCAATTTAGTAAACTAAAGCGGCCGTATTGGCATGTGTTGCAATGTTAATATTTCATCATTGATATATAAACTATCAGACTGCGTGGTCGCTAGTAGTGGCTTTCAGTAGGCCTTTAGGAACCAGTACTAAAAAAAAATGGTACTTGGTATACAGCTCTTATCTTCACCACTAAACCTTTGAAATATGCTGACATATGTGCTGCTAAAGGTAAATAAACAGTAGCCATATTGAATGTTTGCCTTCATTTGACCAGGTGAGGTAAGGAGGACGGCCTCTAGGTCACATGGTTACACCCCAGCAATTACACTGTTGATGATTGATGAGCAATCATATTTAAATGGTGGTGTTAAAAAGCAAATATATCTCCATCTTTAGTGATAAATGTGGCCCCCGGATGAACATGTGTCACAAACATTGTATTAGATGATATGTGGATGTTGTGCTTACTTGGACTGTGATGAAGCTGTGAGGACTCAGGTGGTTTGTCTTCATGCTCTTCAGTCTTCACAGAGACAACAGTCAGTGGAAACTTGCTGACATCAGCCTCCTCCTGCCCTACAGGACACTCTCCCTCCTGACTCATCCACACTTCCTCCTCTTCCTCTTTAATGTGGGGGGGCTGTGGATCCTCCTGCTGCTGAAGGGGACGTTCTTCTTGACGAGCGTTCATCTGTTGGACGTCCGCAAGACAACACAAACAAACTTCAGCTCAGATGTGTCAAATGTTGTTTAGTCTATCAAATATAATATTTTCCAAGTGGACTGACACCACTCTGTGGTGATGTTCTTCTACACATGGAATAATCATCAGTTATTGATTATTATGAATTGTGTTATTGATCCTGTTTTCTGCATTTACATTAATTATTGATTAAAAAGTAACAACTTATAGAAAACCTCCTGCTGGGATTTTAATACCGTCATGACTGCATGAAGTCAGTCTGCACGTATAAAAGTGTCATTGTGCTGCAGCATCAAGTGACGCCAACTGGCTCCTCCCACTACCAACCTACCAGCCAACCTTGACGTGCACCTCCAAAATAGTCCCACCTCACGTCAACGGTGACCAGGACTACAGAGCTGTGGTCGGTTGGCTTTACTTTTACACACAATATCCTCTCCTTGTTCTCCATTACCTCCCTGCTTGGCACTCAGCATCAAGGGTTGGAATTGGGGGTTAAATCACCAAAAATGATTCCCGGGCGCAGCACTGCTGCTGCCCACTGCTCCCCTCACCTCTCAGGGGGTGATCAAGGGGATGGGTCAAATGCAGAGGACACATTTCACCACACCTAGTGTGTGTGTGACAATCATTGCTACTTTAACTTTCTTCTGCGAAAGCAACATTTTTAACCCAACAGAAAACAAACAGAAGTGCAGCGAAGCACGTGGAACAAGTGCCAGTGAGTATGTATATATAAATATATACATATACACATACATATATATACATATACACATACATATATATATATATATATATATATATATATATATATATATATATAAATGTATAAATATAAACAAATATTTAGAATATTTGGGTACCTCATGTTTCGACTACAAACAAAATATTGATGCAAATTCATTTTGTCTGCAGTATATTAAAGCTATTTTTTAATATTTAACATTTATTTAATTAAATATTTTAGTCCGACTGAATAAGCATTAATCGCTTACAATTGTGCAAATAGTGTATTCGTAATAACAAACACCAGTTGATTTAATTTCCATGATATGTCCACCAAATGCAGCTGAGATAGGCTCCAACACCCCCTGTCCCCCCTCGCAACCTCAAATAGGGACAAGCGGTAGAACAATGGATGGATGGATGTTATCAAGGTAATAGAAGTGCGTGCAAACATCATTTGTATTTATTGCTAATAAAGTTGACACCAACATAAAGCAGACCACTGCAATAATACATTATATTACACTGTCATTACAATAACAATAATATTTTTTTTCATCCTGTAAAGCATCTTTGAGTACACTGAAAAGTGCTATACCAAATAAAATGTATTATTATTATTATTATACCATGTGACTTATTCCAGACTCAAATTACGAGACGTTCGTTTCTTTCTAGTAACAAATATTTAATGATGTTAAGCGTGACTGTAATATACAACAGAAACAGTTAAAGTATTAAATAAGTCAATATAATTCTCATAGAGAACATATAAAATACACTCCTAAAAAAAACAAAAAAAAAACAGTTAAAGTATTAAATAAGTCAATATAATTCTCATAGAGAACATATAAAATACACTCCTCAAAAAAAAAACGCTCGCATTTGCTACAAAGGCCTGCTAGCGGGCTAAAGCTAGCACGTTAGCTTCGAACAACATATGAGGTAAATAAGATAAATAATATGAAAATATATCATGTATATTACCTCATAAGCCGCGTGTACAAGAGAGGAGTGGAATATATTCTTCCTATTGTTACACCAGCAACTCTTTTTTGTCTTCTGTGGCCGGGCGAAGGAAGTGTGCACCACTCACTATTGTCCCAGTGAAACACGTGTTTGAAGGAAGTGTGCACCACTCACTAGTGTCCCAGTGAAACACGTGTTTGAAGGAAGTGTGCACCACTCACTATTGTCCCAGTGAAACACGTGTTTGAAGGAAGTGTGCACCACTCACTATTGTCCCGGTGAAACACGTGTTTGAAGGAAGTGTGCACCACTCACTATTGTCCCAGTGAAACACGTGTTTGAAGGAAGTGTGCACCACTCACTATTGTCCCAGTGAAACACGTGTTTGAAGGAAGTGTGCACCACTCACTATTGTCCCAGTGAAACACGTGTTTGAAGGAAGTGTGCAACACTCACTATTGTCCCAGTGAAACACGTGTTTGAAGGAAGTGTGCACCACTCACTATTGTCCCAGTGAAACACGTGTTTGAAGGAAGTGTGCACCACTCACTATTGTCCCAGTGAAACACGTGTTTGAAGGAAGTGTGCACCACTCACTATTGTCCCAGTGAAACACGTGTTTTAAGGAAGTGTGCACCACTCACTATTGTCCCAGTGAAACACGTGTTTGAAGGAAGTGTGTACCACTCACTATTGTCCCAGTGAAACACGTGTTTGAAGGAGGTGTGCACCACTCACTATTGTCCCAGTGAAACACGCGTTTGAAGGAAGTGTGCACCACTCACTATTGTCCCAGTGAAACACGTGTTTGAAGGAAGTGTGCACCACTCACTATTGTCCCAGTGAAACACGTGTTTGAAGGAAGTGTGCACCACTCACTATTGTCCCAGTGAAACACGTGTTTGAAGGAAGTGTGCACCACTCACTATTGTCCCAGTGAAACACGCGTTTGAAGGAAGTGTGCACCACTCACTATTGTCCCAGTGAAACACGTGTTTGAAGGAAGTGTGCACCACTCACTATTGTCCCAGTGAAACACGTGCTTGAAGGAAGTGTGCACCACTCACTATTGTCCCAGTGAAACACGCGTTTGAAGGAAGTGTGCACCACTCACTATTGTCCCAGTGAAACACGTGTTTGAAGGAAGTGTGCACCACTCACTATTGTCCCGGTGAAACACGTGTTTGAAGGAAGTGTGCACCACTCACTATTGTCCCAGTGAAACACGTGCTTGAAGGAAGTGTGCACCACTCACTATTGTCCCAGTGAAACACGTGTTTGAAGGAAGTGTGCACCACTCACTATTGTCCCAGTGAAACACGTGTTTGAAGGAAGTGTGCAACACTCACTATTGTCCCAGTGAAACACGTGTTTGAAGGAAGTGTGCACCACTCACTATTGTCCCAGTGAAACACGTGTTTGAAGGAAGTGTGCACCACTCACTATTGTCCCAGTGAAACACGTGTTTGAAGGAAGTGTGCACCACTCACTATTGTCCCAGTGAAACACGTGTTTGAAGGAAGTGTGCACCACTCACTATTGTCCCAGTGAAACACGTGTTTGAGGAAGTGTGCAACACTCACTATTGTCCCAGTGAAACACGTATTTGAAGGAAGTGTGCACCACTCACTATTGTCCCAGTGAAACACGTGTTTGAAGGAAGTGTGCACCACTCACTATTGTCCCAGTGAAACACGTGTTTGAAGGAAGTGTGCACCACTCACTATTGTCCCAGTGAAACACGTGTTTGAAGGAAGTGTGCACCACTCACTATTGTCCCAGTGAAACACGTGTTTGAAGGAAGTGTGCACCACTCACTATTGTCCCAGTGAAACACGTGTTTTAAGGAAGTGTGCACCACTCACTATTGTCCCAGTGAAACACGTGTTTGAAGGAAGTGTGTACCACTCACTATTGTCCCAGTGAAACACGTGTTTGAAGGAGGTGTGCACCACTCACTATTGTCCCAGTGAAACACGTGTTTGAAGGAAGTGTGCACCACTCACTATTGTCCCAGTGAAACACGTGTTTGAAGGAAGTGTGCACCACTCACTATTGTCCCAGTGAAACACGTGTTTGAAGGAAGTGTGCACCACTCACTATTGTCCCAGTGAAACACGTGTTTGAAGGAAGTGTGCACCACTCACTATTGTCCCAGTGAAACACGTGTTTGAAGGAAGTGTGCACCACTCACTATTGTCCCAGTGAAACACGTGTTTGAAGGAAGTGTGCACCACTCACTATTGTCCCAGTGAAACACGTGTTTTAAGGAAGTGTGCACCACTCACTATTGTCCCAGTGAAACACGTGTTTGAAGGAAGTGTGCACCACTCACTATTGTCCCAGTGAAACACGTGTTTGAAGGAGGTGTGCACCACCCACTATTGTCCCAGTGAAACACGCGTTTGAAGGAAGTGTGCACCACTCACTATTGTCCCAGTGAAACACGTGTTTGAAGGAAGTGTGCACCACTCACTATTGTCCCAGTGAAACACGTGTTTGAAGGAAGTGTGCACCACTCACTATTGTCCCAGTGAAACACGTGTTTGAAGGAAGTGTGCACCACTCACTATTGTCCCAGTGAAACACGTGTTTGAAGGAAGTGTGCACCACTCACTATTGTCCCAGTGAAACACGCGTTTGAAGGAAGTGTGCACCACTCACTATTGTCCCAGTGAAACACGTGTTTTAAGGAAGTGTGCACCACTCACTATTGTCCCAGTGAAACACGTGTTTGAAGGAAGTGTGCACCACTCACTATTGTCCCAGTGAAACACGTGTTTGAAGGAAGTGTGCACCACTCACTATTGTCCCAGTGAAACACGTGTTTGAAGGAAGTGTGCACCACTCACTATTGTCCCAGTGAAACACGTGTTTGAAGGAAGTGTGCACCACTCACCTTTGTCCCAGTGAAACACGTGTTTGAAGGAAGTGTGCACCACTCACTATTGTCCCAGTGAAACACGTGTTTGAAGGAAGTGTGCACCACTCACTATTGTCCCAGTGAAACACGTGTTTGAAGGAAGTGTGCACCACTCACTATTGTCCCAGTGAAACACGTGTTTGAAGGAAGTGTGCACCACTCACTATTGTCCCAGTGAAACACGCGTTTGAAGGAAGTGTGCACCACTCACTATTGTCCCAGTGAAACACGTGTTTGAAGGAAGTGTGCACCACTCACTATTGTCCCAGTGACACACGTGTTTGAAGGAAGTGTGCACCACTCACTATTGTCCCAGTGAAACATGTGTTTGAAGGAAGTGTGCACCACTCACTATTGTCCCAGTGAAACACGTGTTTGAAGGAAGTGTGCACCACTCGCTATTGTCCCAGTTAAACACGTGTTTGAAGGAAGTGTGCACCACTCACTATTGTCCCAGTGAAACACGTGGTTGGCCAACATTTATTCCGGGGTTGAGAACACCTCGATGACGTCACACAGGAGGAAGCACAAAACAAGATGGCGTCTGGCGGAGATTACGTTGGTTTCTAGGTCTTAATTACAGCGTACATGTGCACGTGTGTGTCGTTTAACAGAGTAAACGTCGTTATTAATTGTTTGTATGCGGATACATTAGTCTGAGTGCACTTTGACGTGCTAGCCTAGCCTGCTGGTTAGCTTAGCTTGTTAGCTGCTAACAAAGAGAGGCGGAAGTGATCGACACATCAAAGCAGAGATCCAATGTAAGTGTAAAGTGTTTTTATTGTGTGAACATGTCTACATTACAAATGATGTGAGTGTTGCTGAATCAGCGACTAACTGCTGCTGTTGAAGAAAAATGTGTGATGTTAGAAAAAAAAAATGATAGCATAGTACAAGGAGGAACTTTGTCCAACAAGAGAGGAGAAGGAGCAACAACATCAACTACTGGACGCTGTTTTCAAGGAACATCAAGTTGTGTTACACATCCATTCTTCTATCCATCTTCTTCTGCTTATCTGAGGTCGGGTCGCGGGGGCAGCAGCCTAAGCAGGGAAGCCCAGACTTTCCTCTCCCCATTCGCTTCATCCAGCTCTTCCCGGGGGATCCCAAGGCGTTTCCAGGCCAGCCGGGAGACATAGTCTTCCCAACGTGTCCTGGGTCTTCCCCGGGGCATACTACCGGTTGGACGTGCCCTAAACACCTCCCTGGGGAGGCGTTCGGGTGGCATCCTGACCAGATGCCTGAACCCCCTTATCTGGCTCTTCTCGATGTGGAGGAGCAGCGGCTTTACCTTGAGCTCCTCCCGGATGACAGAGCTTCTCAGCCTATCTCTAAGGGAGAGACCCGCCACCCGACGGAGGAAACTCATTTAGAATAAAATACAATAGACTTAATTGTCATTATATTTGCATATAACAATATTAAAGACTCCAGTTTAAGGTGCGGTAGGGGGGAACAAATATGGGGTCAAATAAATAACACAAGAGGTAATAAGGGAAAACTAACGATTGAAATAAACAGACCGCTTCGGCCACTTGCACCCGTGATCTTATCCTTTCGGTCATAACCCAAAGCTCATGACCATCGGTGAGGATGGGAACGTAGATCGACCGGTAAACTGAGAGCTTTGCCTTCCAGCTCAGCTCCTTCTTCACCACAACGGATCGATTCAGCGTCCACATTACTGAAGACGCCGCACCGATCTGCCTGTCGATCTCACGATCCACTCTTCCCTCGCTTGTGAACAAGACTCTGAGGTACTTGAACTCCTCCACTTGGAGGCAGGGTCTCCTCCCCAACCTGGAGATGGCACCCCACCCTTTTCTGTACGAGAACCTTGAACTCGGACTTGGAGGTGCTGATTCTCATCCCAGTCGCTTCACACTCGGCTGCAAACCGATCCAGTTAGAGCTAAAGTTCCTGGCCAGATGAAGAGACCTAATCCTGCAGCCACCAAACCGGATCCCCTCAACGCCTTGACTGCGCCTACAAATTCTGTCCATAAAAGTTTAGAACAGAATCGGCGCTTTGGCGGAGTCCAACCCTCACTGGAAAAGTGTCCGACTTACTGCCGGCAATGCGGACCAAGTTCTGACACTGATCATACAGGGAGCGGACCGCCACAATCAGACAGTCCGATACCCCATACTCTTTGAGCACTCCCCACAGGACTTCCCGAGGGACACGGTTGAATGCCTTCTCCAAGTCCACAAAACACATGTAGACTGGTTGGGCAAACTCCCATGCACCCTCAAGAACCCTGCCCAGAGTATAGACCTGGTCCACAGTTCCACGACCAGGACGAACACCACACTGTTCCTCCTAAATCTGAGGTTCGACTATGCGGCGTAAACTCCTCTCCAGTACACCTGAATAGACCTTCCCGGGAAGGCTGAGGATGCTTCTTCATATTGACACAAATATAAAAAAAAACACTAATCTTATGACGGATGTTTTTGCAATTGTTTTATTTGATCTTTCCCAACACCTGGTGGCCACAATAATTCATGAAGTCAAGCTCATGGCGCAGAATGTTGGCTAATGCGGACATGTTTGTTACTGTGTACGTATTAAGCAACTATAATTATTTGATATGCTTAAAAGTGCTGTTTTAGCTTAGCTGTTGTGTAGCTGCTAACTCCTGGCGTGTCCAAATTGCAGCCCATAGCTATGTTTTTTACCGACAACGGGGAGTGTTGAAAATGTGGTATTTGCGTGTCGGTCCAATCAGCGGCAGCTACGCCCTGTTTCACTGGCACACCATTTTAAAGAGGAAGCGGTGGATTCACTGAGCCTTCACATTAAGGAGGAAGAGGAGGACCCACTGACCCCTCACATTAAAGAGGAAGAGGAGGAACACAGCATCAGTCAGCAGGGAGAGCATCTAGAAGGACTGGAGGAGGTTGATGTCACCAAGCTGCCAGTGACTGGTGTCCCTGTGAAGAGTGAAGATGATGAGGTGAAAGGTGAAAGTGAGGAGAGGGGAGGGGGGGAGCCTCCAAGCAGCAGCTCAACACAACACATGACAACAGAAGCTGATGGAGACCACTGTGGAGGATCACAAGCAGACAAGCTCTTAGCTCCACTATCAGATAGTGAGGACACAACGTCACACTCTCCTGACACTGATGATGAAGACTCTAAAGATGATAAGACATGTCACACTGACAACACTCACTTCAAATGTTCTCACTCTCACAAAACCCTTGAATACCGTCGTAGTCTGAAAAGACACATGAGAACACACACTGGAGAAAAACCTTTTTCCTGCTCAAAATGTGGTAAAAGTTTTGTAATAAACCAAAATTTAAAATTACACATAAGAACACAAACTGGAGAAAAACCTTTTTCATGTTCAATCCGCGGTAAAGATTTTACTCATAAGCACAATCTCAAAGCACACATTAAAACACACACCGGAGAAAAACCTTTTTCATTTTCAATCTGCGGTAAAGATTTTACTCGAAGGGACCATTTCAAAACACATATGAGGTTACACACTGGAGAAAAACCATTTACCTGCTCAGAATGTGATAAAAGTTTTGTAATAAATTAAAATTTAAAAGCACACATGAGAAAACACACTGGTGAAAAACCTTTTATTTGTTCAATAAGTTCTAAAAGTTATATAGACAAATAGCAATTAAAATCACACATGAGAACACACTCTGGTGAAAAACCATACTCCTGTTCGAGCTGCAACAAAAGCTTTGTCACCGACAATCTTTTACAGCACACATAAGAAGACACCCAGGAGAGAAAGTGTTGCAGTGTGTGTGGTGAAAGATTGTCTTCTAAGTAGCAGTGTAAGAAACACAAGTGTGCTGGTGAGAACAGCAGCAGCAAATGAAACTGCAGGATTTGAAATAAACTGTCCAGACTTTCATTTTGACTTTCTAACAACATCAGCACATATAACATGTGTGACATTGTTGTTTGTCTAACAATGTTGTTAATATGCTTCTACATTTATAGATTAGACACTTCAGATTAGTACTTTTATTTCAGTCAAGTACATGAGTTAATATACATATTTGTGTACTTTAAAATGAACACAACAATTTAACTGAAAAGGTGAGAATAAACAGTACATAAAATGTTAGATAAAATAAACATTTGATATGTAGACAGTCATAATTCACTTTTATAATTATTCGTAATAGTGTTTTAATTTTCCTGAAGGAACTCTCCTTAAGGAATCAATAAAGTACTATCTATCTATCTATCTATCTATCTGTCTATTTATCTATCTATCTATCTATCTATCTATCTATCTATCTATCTATCTATCTATCTGTCTATTTATCTATCTATCTATCTATCTATCTATCTATCTATCTATCTATCTATCTATCTGTCTATCTATCTATGTTTTTTGAAATAATGAAGTGTGACATGTTTTTTATTTTCTAATTGTAGATGATTCCATAGATGAACTCCTTTATATGATGTACATATTTGTTTTACATGTGTTCATACCTTTGCTTTTGAGTACACATAAATCCCTCTTAGTTCATATTTACTGCTTCACATCTGAAACATCTTCTGGACCACTTCTGGAAGCATATTATTATTTACTTTATACATCATTTGAACAGTTGTCTTTTATACAATTTTAAAATGTGTGACTTTATGAATCATTTGTTGGGTCTCTATAATTCATTCTATGAATTGTCTTTATTACTCTCTTGTGTAATATGAATATTGTTGTGTGATTGTTTTATATGTATGTCCCCAGACTTTTATGTAATAAACAATGTATGTTTCAACTAAAGTTGTGTACAATAAATGTAGTTAATATTTGTGGGTTTGTATTTTATTCTATTTATTATCGCGGTCAATTTTTAAAATGTTTTCCTCATATGATTTACATGTAGTTTCCCACTTAATTCATCATGTAGACTAACTCAGCCTGGAGGATGTGTGTAATGTTGAGATGTTTTGGAGATGACTTGGTTTGTTTGGATGTTGTCAACCTGTCAATTGTTCTATTTAAACTATTAATGTTGTCAGATCTCGCGAGAGAAACAAGCAACCAGCTCTATTACTTCTTCTTCTTACTGGCAGTTTGCAGCCACGACTTGAAAGGTTCATACTGTCACCTACCGGACTGTAGAGTATAGTGTGGGCCATAGGACAGAAGGAGGAAATCCTATTAAGAACCTGTGGAGGGCAGCAGTAAACCTAAGATGTTCTACTAGTCTGCTGGAAATAGAAAGAAGAAGAAGAAGGAGGGGAAAGCAAAATGGCGTTTGATGGAGAAAGTCTAAATGTGGGCATTATAGTTCTGTATTTGTAATCAGTGCATACATGTGCACATATATGTCCTTTTATATAGACTACCTTTTATTTTGTTTCCAGAGTATCCTGGTTCCTTGATTTTTGTAAAGACAAATAATCTTCAATCGCGCTGCTTGATCAGTTTGAATTACTAGATGGATAGCGGGAAAAGGAAAAATATGTGACAAGGAAGGCTGTGCATGGTGCGAGTCAGACAAGATGCCCGCGCCCCAAGTGGAACAAACATTTGAACAAAGGGGTTATAGGAACATTGGGAAATGGGTTATACTTGGATAACACTTTTCTACCTTCAAGGTAACTCAAAGGGCTTTGACACTATTTCCACATTCACACACTGATGGCGGGAGCTGCCATGCAAGGCAATAACCACGACTCATCAGGAGCAAGGGTGAAGGGTCTCGCTACCAGTCCCTTTAAGAACATTGGAATGTGGGCCAGGCCCAACGTCAAGCCATCAGAGCGCTGTCCAGTGCTGTGGAACGAGCAAGCCAGTGGCACTGGATCAGAAGGAGAGACAACAGCTGGGCTCCAAAATGACCAAGACCATGAGATTTTAAGGGGGAAAGGGAGAGGGGAGCATACTTTGGATGCTAGGAGCTGCTACTGAGCTCTCTGGAGGTGCAGTGGGCCTTGTCAGTGAAACACCGGTGAAGGAGTGAGCCCGCCTGATGACCCCAATGCCACCTTTCCTCCCCCATAACATCATACCATGTGTCTGTGAAACCAACTTGGAGCAATCTTTGCGGTGCCCAAAGCTGCCATGAACATCCGTCTGTGTAACCACGCCCGGCTTGACACGACAATTTTGTGATGACTATCATCCCCACCCACGTTTCTCAAGGGAAAAAGGATTGGAACATCTCACCCCGCTCAGGTATGGCTTGGCTCAGGGAGAAGGACGCCCCTGCCATTCAGTCCATGGCACTTTGGGTATTAACATCATATCCTGTGTTTGTAAAACATATAAAGAAGAAAATATCAAAATTAAATCATCATGGGGTATCAGGCCTGTTTGCAGGCATCGATAATCTGGGCTCTCCAGTCTTCTCCGTCGTCCGCTCAATGTATGAGTTCCATATTATTGATATTTCCCATAACATTTCTTAGGCTGCTGACATATGTTGTTCGTTGTTGACCTGGAGCTTTCTTTCCTACTAGTTTTCCTGCTAACACCAGTTTATCTAAGCTGTCTTTTAATGATATGACTGAGGAATTTCGGCTGCCTATTTCGAATCGTTGCAATTAGAGATCTTCTTATTTTAGCCTTTGCCAATACTTCTTCATTCCTTTTCTTTTCAGTCTATGAGTTGCAGAGTATTTTTCTGAATAACCACATTTCGGTTGCCTCTAATTTTCTAGATTGTTGATTGTTTAATGTACAGCATTCACAGCCGTAAAGTAGGACAGACCGTACATATGTTTTCAGGACTCTGACTCTAAATATAAATTCAATATTTAATAACAAAACACATACTCAACAAATAATAACTACATTTACTGGACCCAACTTTTATTGAAGCATAAATTGTTTAATTGCATAAAAGTCTGGGGACATACATACAAAACAATCCAAAAAAAAAAATTACAAAAGAGAGTAATAAAGACAATTAACAGAATGGATTACAGAGACCCAACAAATGATTCATAAAGTCACACATTTTAAAAGTAAATGATCTTGAATAAAACACAAATGATGTAAAAAGTATTTTTTTTTCCAAAAGTGGTCCAGAAGAACACGTGTTTTTTACTTTCACCTTTTCAGCCAAATAGTTCTCTTCATTTTTAAATCAAAGTACCAAAAATTACATAATAACACATGTATTTACCTGTAAAAAAAAACACTAATCTAAATTATCTAATCTATGAATGTTAGGATAATATTAACACGATTATGGCACACACACAACAATGATGTCACACATGTTATATGTGCTGATGTTAGAAAGTCCTTATTCAAGTTTTGACAGTTCAACACTGCAACACAACACTCTCTCATCTGTGTTTTCTCGTGTTTTATTTAAATAGAGACCTAATCCAAAACCTTCACAACAGATTGAACAGTGTGCATTCTCATGTGAACTTTGAAAGAGATAGGTAATGCAAATTCTTTGCAACAGATTGCGCAAGAAAACGTTTTTTTTCTAGTGTGTATTTTCATGTGCTCTTTCAAATTATTACTTTGTGTAAAACCTTTACCACATTCTGAGCAGGAAAACGGTTTTCTCCAGTGTGTATTCTCATGTGTCTTTTCAAATCATTACTTTGTGTAAAACCTTTACCACATTCTGAGCAGGAAAAAGGTTTTTCTTCAGTGTGTATTCTCATGTGTCTTTTCAAATCATTACTTTGTGTAAATTTTTTACCACATACTGAGCATGAATAAGGTTTTACACCAGTGTGTATTTTTGTGTGGTTTATCAAATGTGCCTTCTGGGTGAATCTTTTACTACAAATTGAGCACAAAAATGGTTTTTCTCCAGTGTGTGTTCTCATGTGTGCTTTTAAACTTTGATTTCTTGCAAAACTTGTACCACATTCTGAGCAGGAAAAAGGTTTTTCTCCAGTGTGTATTCTTATGTGTCTTTTCATATTACGACAGTATTTAAAAGTTTTGTGACAGAGAGAAGATGTGAAGTGAGTGTTGTCAGTGTGACATGTCTTATCATCTTTAGAGTCTTCATCATCAGTGTCAGGAGAGTGTGACGTTGTGTCCTCACTATCTGATAGTGGAGCTAAGAGCTTGTCTGCTTGTGATCCTCCACAGTGGTCTCCATCAGCTTCTGTTGTCATGTGTTGTGTTGAGCTGCTGCTTGGAGGCTCCCCCCCTCCCCTCTCACCTCATCTTCACTCTTCACAACCACGTGGAACTTCTCCAACCATTCTTGACTGATGGTGTGTTCCTCCTCTTCCTCTTTAAAATGGGAGGTCAGTGGGTTATTTTCTTTCCTTTGCATTTGCAATGTATGTGGCGCCTCTTCTTCCTCCTTAATGTGGAAGGGCTGTGGCTCCTCCTTGCCCATCCTGAAGCTCCACTTCTGTTGCTCAGAGAGAAGATGTTCTTCACAGACGTCTGCAGGACACAAGAAGACAAACATGATCGAGAGGAGTCCATCTTTGATCAGTCACATGTTAGGAGCCATATTGATAAGATTTTACCAATTCAGATTTAATTTTCAATTCTGCTTTACGATTCAGTTATTTGTGGACTTACTTTTGCTTTCAAATTTGATAGAAAGGAGAAGAAACAGGTCGATTAGCAGCAACAGTGATGTCTTAAGAGGCCCAGACCTTACAGGTCCCCTATGGGGTGTCAGAGGGCCCTAAGGACATTATTCTGCTTTGAGAATATCTATAAAATAAAAAATATTTTTGGCTATAAATTAACAAGACACTACAAGTTATTTTGTGGTATTTCACAGAACTTTCCTCTAGAAGGTCTTAACTTCATCCATGTCAGATGAAACTAAAATGGAGCTTTTTGGTCACAATACCCTGCAATAAGTTTGGAGGAGAAAAGGCGAACACCATTCCCACCGTCAAGCATGGTGGTGGTAGTATTATACTCTGGGCCTGTTTTGCTGCCAATGGAACTAGTGCTTTAAATTGGACAATGAAAAGAAGGATTACCTCCAAATTCTTCAGGACAACTTAAAATCATCAGCCCGGAGGTTGGGTCTTGGGCACGGTTGGGTGTTCCAACAGGACAATGACCCCAAACAAAAGTCAAAAGTGGTGAAGGAATGGCTTAATTAAGGTTTTAGAATGGCCTTCCCAAAGTCAATCAATCAATCAATCAATGTTTACTTATATAGCCCTAAATCACTAGTGTCTCAAAGGGCTGCACAGACCACCACGACATCCTCGGTAGGCCCACATAAGGGCAAGGAAAACTCACACCCAGTGGGACGTCGGTGACAATAATGACCCAGTGGGACGTCGGTGACAATGATGACTATGAGAACCTTAGAGAGGAGGAAAGCAATGGATGTCGAGCGGGTCTAACATGATACTGTGAAAATTCAATCCACAATGGATACAACACAGTCGCGAGAGTCCAGTCCAAAGAGGATCCAACACAACAGCGAGAGTCCCGTTCACAGCGGAGCCAGCAGGAAACCATCCCAAGCGTAGGCGGACCAGCAGCGCAGAGATGTCCCCAGCCGATACACAGGCGAGCAGTACATGGCCACCGGATCGGACCGGACCCCCTCCACAAGGGAGAGTGGGACATAGAAGAAAAAGAAAAGAAACGGCAGATCAACTGGTCTAAAAAGGGAGTCTATTTAAAGGCTAGAGTATACAAATGAGTTTTAAGGTGAGACTTAAATGCTTCTACTGAGGTGGCATCTCCAACTGTTACCGGGAGGGTATTCCAGAGTACTGGAGCCCGAAATGAAAAAGCTCTACAGCCCGCAGACTTTTTTTGGGCTTTGGGAATCACTAATAAGCCGGAGTCCTTTGAACGCAGATTTCTTGCCGGGACATATGGTACAATACAATCGGCAAGATAAGATGGAGCTAGACCGTGTAGTATTTTATACGTAAGTAGTAAAACCTTAAAGTCACATCTTAAGTGCACAGGAAGCCAGTGCAGGTGAGCCAGTATAGGTATATATGTATGTATATATGTATATAAAGGTATATACAGTATAGGTATATATGTATGTATATATGTATATAAAGGTATATACAGTATAGGTATATATGTATGTATATATGTATATAAAGGTATATACAGTACAGGCGTAATGAGATCAAACTTTCTTGTTCTTGTAAAAAGTCTAGCAGCCGCATTTTGTACCAACTGTAATCTTTTAATGCTAGACATGGGGAGACCCGAAAATAATACGTTACAGTAGTCGAGGCGAGACGTAACAAACGCATGGATAATGATCTCAGCGTCTTTAGTGGACAGAATGGAGCGAATTTTAGCGATATTACGGAGATGAAAGAAGGCCGTTTTAGTAACGCTTTTAATGTGTGCCTCAAAGGAGAGAGTTGGGTCGAAGATAATACCCAGATTCTTTACCATGTCGCCTTGTATAATTGTTTGGTTGTCAAATGTTAGAGTTGTATTATTAAATAGAGTTCGGTGTCTAGCAGGACCGATAATCAGCATTTCCGTTTTTTTGGCGTTGAGTTGCAAAAAGTTAGCGGACATCCATTGTTTAATTTCATTAAGACATGCCTCCAGCTGACTACAATCCGGCGTGTTGGTCAGCTTTAGGGGCATGTAGAGTTGGGTGTCATCAGCATAACAGTGAAAGCTAACACCGTATTTGCGTATGATGTCACCTAGCGGCAGCATGTAGATGCTGAAGAGTGCAGGGCCAAGGACCGAACCCTGGGGAACTCCACACGTTACCTTAACGTAGTCCGAGGTCACATTGTTATGGGAGACACACTGCATCCTATCAGTAAGATAAGAGTTAAACCAAGACAGGGCTAAGTCGGACATACCAATTCGTGTTTTGATACGTTCTAATAAAATATTATGATCGACGGTATCGAAAGCAGCGCTAAGATCGAGGAGCAGCAACATAGATGACGCATCAGAATCCATCGTTAGCAATAGATCATTAGTCATTTTTGCGAGGGCTGTCTCCGTGGAGTGATTTGCCCTGAAACCGGATTGAAAGGTTTCACATAGATTGTTAGACGCTAAGTGTTCATTTAACTGCTCCGCAACAATTTTTTCAAGGATTTTTGAAATAAAGGGAAGGTGAGACACCGGTCGGTAATTTACCATGAGGTCAGGATCGAGATTAGGTCTTTTAAGAAGAGGATGAATAACCGCTTTTTTGAATGCTAGGGGAACAGTGCCCGAGGAGAGTGATAAGTTTATAATATTTAGCACTGATGGACCTAATAATACAAAGAGCTCCTTGATCAGTTTCCCAGGAAGAGGGTCAAGTAAACATGTTGTCTGTTTTATTCCATTTACACGTTGCAACAATTCCTCTAATGTTATTTCCTCAAAACGAGAGAAACTATTTTGGAGGGCAGTATCCGCCGTATATACAATCGTGTCAGTGTTAATAGAACCCCGTTGTAGCTGGGACGCATTGTCTTTAATCTCCTTTCTAATGACTTCAATTTTCTTACTAAAGAATTGCATAAAGTCATCAGCTGAGTGGGTGGAGCTACTGGAAGGAGTCCCTTGTTGGGTTAGCGATGCTACCGTACTAAACAAAAATTTAGGATCGTTTTTATTACGGTGGATGAGATTTGAGCTTTAGCTAAGGTAAGCATGCGTTTATAAGTTATTAAACCATCACTCCATGCTTGATGGTGCACCTCAAGTTTAGTCGTGCGCCATTTGCGTTCCAGCTTTCTACATAATAATTTCTGAGCTCTAGTTTCTTCTGTAAACCACGGGGTGCGCTTTTTTGGAGCCTTTTTTAACTTTAGCGGTGCTATGTTATCAATGGTTTCGCGCAGGGCGTCGTTAAAGTTGTTAGTGAGCTTATCAATAGAGCCCACATACTTTGGGAATGGTCCCATTACCGAGGGCAGTAGGTCAGCAAGAGTTGTCGTTGTGGCTGTATTAATGTTGCGGCTGCTATAGCAGTTATTATTATTATTAGTTTGACGAACATGCGTCTGAACCTCGAATTTTATAAGGTAATGATCGGACAATACTTTAGTATACGGGAGTATCGTAACTTTGGAAACGGTGATGCCCCTGACAAGCACTAGGTTTATCGTATTACCGTTGCGGGGTATTCATATGGATATTAAAGTCCCCCATTATGATTATATTATCGGCGTGTGTCACTAGATCAGCAACGAACTCTGAGAATTCATTGATAAAGTCCGAATATGGCCCTGGGGGGCGGTAGATAACAGCCAGGTGTAGAGGCAGTGGTGTGACAGTCCTGAATTAAACGTGTGGACAATGCTGAAGAAACAAGTCCATGTCAAAAAAACAACAAATTTAGCTGAACTGCACCAATTTTGTCAAGAGGAGTGGTCAAAAATTCAAGCAGAAGCTTGTGGGTGGCTACCAAAAGCGCCTTATTGCAGTGAAACTTGCCAAAGGACATGTAAGCAAATATTAACATTGCTGTATGTACACTTTTGACCCAGCACATTTGCTCACATGTACAGTAGACCCATAATAAATTCATAAAAGAAGCAAACTTCATGAATGTTTTTTGGAACCAACAAGTATGTGCTCCAGTCACTCTATCACAAAAAAAATAAGAGTTGTAGAAATTATTGGAAACTAAAGACAGCCATGACATTATGTTCTTTACAAGTGTATGCAAACTTTTGATCACGACTGTACATACATACATACATACATATAAACCCACACAAACATAGACACTAGGGATGTCGCGGAATGAACAATTATTTTCCCGGTTATCATTTTTATCGTGGTATTTTTCAAATTTGCTGCAAATGTTCTTAAAGTACTTTTTTTTTAACACGTTTTTTTTTTTTAAATAACACATTGAAAAGTATGTACTTAGTAGAAGAAACATTATTGTAGATAACGTCACATTTAACTCCAGTGGAATTTAAATGTGCATATGAAAGCACAAAGTAATATGGCAGAAACTAAAAACATAAATAAATACAAATAATTGTGCAAGATGGCACATGATGGCTGTTGAGTAAATGTGATCTCATTGTAATTAATGCTGTTTCTTTGTATCAAGAGAGAGGCTTGCTGTTGTTGTTTTGCGCCTCCAACAGGTTATATACGGTAGTGCAGGCTCGCGTGTGTTATCATCACGTGATCTCTTCCGGTTCACTTCGCGCGAGAGAATATGAGAGACTCACAGAAAGAAGCGCGATGAAGTTGTGTTCTATTTTCCACAGTTACCGATGTTTTGTTTCCCGGTGCTGTGAGGCATTGTACTGAACCATCCTTAAAATAAACCATCATCTTTCTTTTATATTCAACTTGAGTATTCATTGAAGATGAGTGAAGAAAGAAGAAACCCAACAGGTTATGGGCCCAGACATGCAACGGGAGGAAGATGGCAGCGCCTGGTCTTCGATGGAGACGAGGACAACTACAAACTTTGGGAAGTAAAATTTCTTGGTCGCATGAGACTTGAAGGTTTAAAGGACACAATACTTTCCTCTGGTGAAGTGGACCCAGAGAAGAATGCAGAATGTTTTGCAGAGCTAATCCAGTTCCTCGACGACAAAAGTCTGTCGTTGGTGATGAGAGACGCTGCTGACGATGGTCGCAAAGCACTACAAATTTTACGGCGACATTATGCCAGTGATGGTAAGCCAAGAATTATTTCCCTGTACAACGAATTGTGTTCCCTGAAGAAAAACTCCGAAGAAACTATTACAGACTACATCATTAGAGCCGAAAAGATTGTGACTTCTTTAAGAAATACAAAGCAAGTAATAAGCGATGAGTTGAGTATTGCTATGGTTCTGCGGGGCCTACCGGAACCATACAAACCATTCGTCATTCACATGACACAGAGCAACGATGAAGTGACTTTTGTGGAGTTTAAGAGCAAACTACGAAGCTACGAAGAGACAGAGAAATTTGAACACAAACCAAATTCAGACAACGTAATGAAAGTGGACATAGCGTCAGCAACCTGTTATGGATGTGGGAATCGTGGACATTTTGCGAGAAATTGTCCCCACAAAACAACACTAAAGTGGTGCAACTACCACAGAAGCACAACACATACAGACGAGACGTGCAGAAGAAAAACCAAGCCTGACTCTGCTAAACAAACTATGGAGAAAGAAGAAGATTCAAAGGAAAGTGGAACCTCCTTTGTGTTCCAAGCCAGTCATTTGGTGCTTCCAGACGGCATCAAACAAAATGGACTGATGGTGGACTGTGGGGCGACGTCACATATAATCACTGAGAAGAGCAAATTTACACGATTTGATGAGACTTTTAACCCAAACAAACACTACATGGAGTTGGCCGATGGAACAAGGAAGAACAACGTGGCTCTGAAGAGAGGCGATGCAGTGGTTCTTCTACGCAACACGGAAGGGAAAAGTGTCCCCGTCACACTGAAGAATGCCTTGTTCATCCCAATCTACCCACAAGACTTCATGTCGGTGAAAGCAGCCACGACTGATGGAGCTCAAGTGATCTTCGAAGAAGGACAAAACCGGCTCATCACGAAAGAAGGAAACACCTTCAAGTTAGAAGTACACGAGAGACTGTACTACCTCAAAACGGTAAACCATCAAAAACCATACGATGACTCTGTGCATGACATGATGTCAAAAGACAAAGTGAATCTATGTTGTGATGTGAAAACATGGCACGAGATCTTGGGGCACTGCAATGTGAATGATGTGTTGAAGCTTCAAAATGTTGTGACAGGCATGACAGTTACAGGAGATACAAAGATAGAATGTGACATTTGTACACAAGGAAAATTCACTAACACTAGGAACAAATTACCTGATGTCAAAGCTAGTGCACCCCTAGAGCTGGTGCACACTGACCTGGCCGGCCCCATTGACCCCATTGGATTAGATGGGCATAAATATTCAGTCTCATTTACTGATGATTATTCAGGGGCAGTATTTGTTTACTTCTTGAAGAATAAGAGTGAAACTACCCTTGCGACAGAGAAGTTCATTGCAGACGTTTCCCCATATGGCAACGTAAAATGTATACGCTCAGATAATGGAACTGAGTTCACTGGAAACAATTTTCAAACACTTTTGAGAGAGAAAAGTATCAGACATGAAACTTCGTCACCTTATTCTCCTCATCAAAACGGTACAGCTGAAAGACAGTGGCGAACACTGTTTGAAATGGCAAAGTGTATGCTACTAGAAAAAGAGTTACCAAAAACATTATGGCCTTATGCTGTTCAAAGTGCCGCCCATATTCGGAACAGATGTTACAATGACAGAACAAAGAACACACCATATTTCATGCTAACTGGAAAGAAGCCCAACATTTCAAAAATGTGGGTGTTTGGCTCGGAGTGTTACGCATACACTCACACTCACAAGAAACCTGAACCAAGGTGTGAGAAAGGAGTATTTGTGGGCTATAGTAAAATTAGTCCAGCATACTTGGTCTATGATCCACAGTCAAGAAAAGTGTCAAAACACAGACTGGTAAAATTCACCAAAAAGAACACTGCAGAAAAAGACACACAAACAAATGCATATGACTTGGACATCCCAGATTGCGAAAGCAATGAAACCAAACTACCTGACACTGTGTCAGAAAAATCAGTGAGCATCGAAAATCAAACTGTAGCTCAAAACGATGTTGATAACCAAACACAAACTCTGGAAGTAGAGGAAGAGGTGGTGTTAGATGATGCCACAACTAACATAGAGACTAGGATAGAACAAAGAGGTCGTTACCCAAAGAGAGGGAGAATTGTTCCTCCAAAATACTTAGAGGAATATGTAACAAATATTGATGATACCAATGAAAGCCATGACATTATTGATCACTGTTGCAGGGCAGTGTGTGGAGTCCCACAGACGTATAAAGACACCCTGATGTCATCAGAGGCAGCCAGCTGGGAAAAAGCCATGAAAGACGAATTGGCATCTCTCAAAGAAAATGACACATTTGAACTAACAACATTACCAAAAGGGAAAAATGCAATAGGCGGAAAGTGGGTTTATGCCCTCAAAGAAAACACAGAGAAAGGACAGCTTTTCAAAGCTAGATATGTTGCCAAAGGATACAGTCAAACTGAAGGTATAGATTATCAAGAAACATTTGCACCAACTGCAGACATTACTTCTGTGCGTGCATTGATGCAAATAGCTGTTCAAAATGACCTCACCGTCCACCAGATGGATGTGAAAACGGCATATTTACATGCCCCCATTGATGAAGAGATATACCTAGATCAACCAGAAGGTTTTCAGAAAACATCGGACACAGGTGAAAAACTGGTATTTAGGTTGAAGAAATCAATCTATGGCCTAAAACAATCAGGAAGAAATTGGTACAAACTTCTAAATGACCATTTAGAGCAAAACAATTTCAAAAGAAACCTATCTGATCATTGTGTCTACCGAAAACAAACAGAAAATGAAACAGTCATTGTCATCATCTGGGTGGACGACCTGATCATTGCTGCAAGTAGCAAAGAAGCACTTGAGCAATTCAAAAACATAATGAAAGCCAAATTCAACATGAAAGATCTGGGCAAGGTATCGTATTTCCTGGGTATTCATTTTGAACAGAAACAGAATGAAATCAAGATGGATCAAAAGATGTACATACAAAAGATGCTTGAAAGGTTTGGCATGTCAGAATGCAAACCTAGAAGCACTCCTGAACAGAAAGTAGAACTGAACAAAAATCCAGTTAATAGACAGAGGTCAGACATATTGATGTCAAATATCATTTCATTCGTGAGGCACTCACTGAAGGGAAAATGTCATTGGTCTATTGTCCTACAGAAGACATGGTTGCAGACATCTTAACCAAACCTACTACAAGAGTCAAGATTGACAAATTCAAATTATTATTTTTTTTGGAAACTAATGTGTTTCACTGTTTCATGGTCATGAGATCAAGGGGGGGTGTTGAGTAAATGTGATCTCATTGTAATTAATGCTGTTTCTGTGTATCAAGAGAGAGGCTTGCTGTTGTTGTTTTGCGCCTCCAACAGGTTATATAAGGTAGTGCATGCTCGCCTGTGTTATCATCACGTGATCTCTTCCGGTTCACTTCGCGCGAGAGAATATGAGGGACTCACAGAAAGAAGCGCGATGAAGTTGTGTTCTATTTCCACAGTTACCGATGTTTTGTTTCCCGGTGCTGTGAGGCATTGTACTGAACCATCCTTAAAATAAACCATCATCTTTCTTTTATATTCAACTTGAGTATTCATTGAAGATGAGTGAAGAAAGAAGAAATCCAACAATGGCCATAAGATGTAAGTGCACTTTTTGTCCTGGTGTAGAACAATAGTGTTGATACATGAGAGGTCTAGTCTTACACATATCAGAGAACACCTCTCAACTCTTTGAAAGTTTGCCAATGAAATATGACAGCACTGCAGTGAGCTCTTTTGCATAAGCAGCTGCTTCTGGAAGACATCAGGTATTGTATGTGTGATGTTGGTAGATGATGATGTACTGTAAGTGTGGCATCCAACTTGCCCTCTGCACTCCCACTCTGTAAATACGGATTATGTTATATTTATTAGAAGATGATTATTATTATAATCATCTGACTGACACACACACTCTAATGTTAGTCCTGTAAAAACTAAACAAGTTGCAGTGTTTCTGCTAGGATTTGATTTTAACACTAAGTTTAAAAGTAAATAAAGTAGCTCTGCTACAGTACGTGTCGCTTTCACCGATAGCGTCCAGTAACAGTGGTTTTCAACCACTGTGCCGCGGCACACTAGTGTACCGTGAGATACAGCCGGAAATAGTCTAATTTCACCTATTTGGGGTAAAAATGTTTTTTTGCAAAGCAATAATTATAGTCTGCAAATGATGTGTTGTTGTTGAGTGTCTGTGCTGTCTAGAGCTCGGCAGAGTAACCGTAAAATACTCTTCCATATCAGTAGGTGGCAGCCGGTAGCTAATTGCTTTGTAGATGTCAGAAACAGCGGGAGGCAGCGTGAAGGTAAAATTGTGTCTAATGCTTAAACCAAAAATAAACAAAAGGTGAGTATCCCTAAGAAAAGGCATTGAAGCTTTGGGAAGGCTATGCAGAACCAAACTAAAAATTAACAGGCAACAAAGTAAACAAAAACAGAATGCTGGACGACAGCAAAGACTTACTGTGGAGCAAAGACGGCGTCCACAATGTACATCCCAACATGACATGACAAACAACAATGTCCCCAAACAGAAGGATAAAAACAACTGAAATAGTCCTGATTGCTAAAACAAAGTAGATGCGGGAAATATCGCTCAAAGGAAGACATGAAACTGCTAAGAATAAAAAGAGAAAAGGACACCAAAATAGGAGCGCCAGACCAGAACTAAAACACTACAGACAGGAAAACCGCAAACAACTCCAAATAAGTCAGGGTGTGATGTGACAGGTGGTGACAGTACACCTACTTTGAGACAAGAGCTATAGTCATGCATGGTTGCTTATGCTTTAAAGTCATATCCAACAATTGCGACAACGACTTTTTACTGTCAAATGAGTTTAGTTTTTTTAATGATTTCTGTTGGTGGTGTGCCTCCAGATTTTTTCAATGCAAAAAATGTGCCTTGGCTCAAAAAAAGGTTGAAAATCACTGCAGTAACAAGACACTATAGGCAACACTTAAGAAAGTGTAACTAGAAGAATGTTTGACGGACCAACGTTAGCAATAACAATAATAATAATGGATTAGATTTTATATAGCACTTTTCTACTATTAGATACTCAAAGCGCTCACAGAGAAGTGAGAACCCATCATTCATTCACACCGCATGGTGGTGGTAAGCTACATTTTCTGCCCTGGGGTAGACTGACGGAAGCGAGGCTGCCAGTTTGCGCCTAAGGCCCCTCCCACCACCACCTATCATTCATCATTCATTCATTCACCAGTGTGAGCGGCACCAGAGACAAGGGTGAAGTGTCATGCCAAAGGAAACAACGACAGCGATTTGGCTGTCAAGAGGCCGGGAGCGAACCTGCAACCCTCAGGTCTTTGGCACGGCCTCTCTACCCACTACGCCATGACATGACATGTTCATTTTGGCTGCTGGTGGCAGGAGCTCTGTGCTCTTGTGTCATCCTTTTGGGTTCTGGATGTTTCCTTCTTGTTTTCATGCCTTTTGGTTGGGGACCCTTTGGGACTGTGTGACAAGGGGTGACTCTTTGGTGACTTCTGCGAAGCTTTTTTGTGAACTTCTGGATCTGCCTCCTTGGAGCGTTTTGGCCATGGAGACCAGCTGCTGGGTCTCTGCCACACCAGAGTCTGTTTGGAGAGACTGGAGGAGATGCGGATGAAGAGACAGGACTGCGGAGCTGGCACTGAGAGCCGGGACGGACAAGCTTCACAGTGTCTTGGCTGAATGAGCAGGTATCGGACACCTCGGTCTCCTTGGACGTATCCACGCTCATCCATGCAGACTGGACACTGGCCAGGAGTTGGTGGGCGGCCGAGGGTGGAGTTGGCTCTCTTGGTTGCTTTGTTGGGTCTGCTCCTGTCTATGGCCATGTTCCCCCCAACCCAGCAGACGATGGCGTGGAACACTGCAGAGGTCACCACAGTCTATATGTTTTGTTTTGTATTTTTGATGATTTACTTTTGTGGCTGTGTGCAGAAGTAACTGGTTGCATCAGCTCCGCTCTTTTAATGTCTTTAAAGGGGAACATTATCAAAATTTCAGAAGGGTTGAAACAAAAAAAAATCAGTTCCCAGTAGCTTATTTTATTTTTCGAAGTTTTTTTCAAAATTTTACCCGTCCTGGAATATCCCTAAAAAAGCTTTAAAGGGGAACATTATCACCAAACCTATGCAAGCGTCAATATATACCTTGCAGTTGCAGAAAAAAGACCATGTATTTTTTCAACCGATTTCCGAACTCTAAATGGGTGAATTTTGGCAAATTAAACGCCTTTCTTTTTATCGCTCTTTTAGCGATGACGTCAGAATGTGACGTCATCGAGGTAACACACCCGCCATATTAATTTTCACATTACAAACACCGGGTCTCAGCTCTGTTATTTTCCGTTTTTTCAACTATTTTTTGGAACCTTGGAGACATCATGCCTCATCAGTGTGTTGTCGGAGGGTGTAACAACACTAACAGGGAGGGATTCAAGTTGCACCACTGGCAAGAAATCTGCCGCCAGACCCCTATTGAATGTACCAAAGTGTCTGCACATTTGACCGGCGATGCTAAGACAGACATGGCACAGAGATGTATGGACAAACTGCAGATGAATTTGCAACGATAGTTGACGAAGTCACAAAGGTGAGTTTTGTTGATGTCATTGACCTATGTGCTAATCAGACATATTTGGTCAAGGCATGACTGCCAGCTAATCGATGCTAACATGCTACGCTAATCGATGCTAACATGCTATTTACGCTAGCTGTATGTACATTTGAAAATAGATACCCACATTTAATGTGAAACAAACACTTACCAATCGACGGATTTAAGTTGCTCCAGTGTCACAAGATGCGAAAGTCCTGATCGTTTGGTCCGCACATTTTACCGGCGATACTAATAAGGCAGCCATGATATGGGCCACTTCATTAGGTACACCCATACTATGGCCGAATAGCGTCAATAGCTATTCGCTCAATAGCTTCAATTTCTTCTTCAATTTCGTTTTCGCTATCTGCCTCCATACTCCGACTATCTGTTTCAATACATGCGTAATCTGTTGAATCGCTTAAGCCGCTGAAATCCGAGTCTGAATCCGAGCTAATGTAGCTATATCTTGCTGTGGTAACCGCCATGTTGTTTGTATTGGCAGCACTGTATGACGTCACAGGGAAATGGATAGTGGTTTCTAAGATAGCGAGAATAAGGCAATTTAAAGCTTTATTTAGGGATATTCCGGGACCGGTAAAATTTAGAAAAAAACTTCAAAAAATACAACAAGCCACTGGGAACTGATTTTTATTGTTTTTAACCCTTTTGAAATTGTGATAATGTTCCCCTTTAAAGTGCTTGATTTTCCCTATTTGCTTAAGCCACTGTCCATTTCCCTGTGACGTCACATAGTGATTCCAATACAAACAACGTGGCGGTTACCACAGCAAGATGTAGCGACATTAGCTCGGATTCAGACTCGGATTTCAGCGGCTTAAGTGATTCAACTGATTACGCATGTATTGAAACAGATGGTTGGAGTATGGAGGCAGATAGCGAAAACGATATTGAAGAAGAAACCGAAGCTATTGGATAGCTATTGGATAGCTATTGACGCTATTCGGCCATGCATACTATGTTAGCATCGCCGGTAAAATGTGCAGACCAACCGATCAGGACTTTCGCATTGACACTGGATCAACTTAAATCCGTCGATTGGTAAGTGTTTGTTTAGCATTAAATGTGGGTTGAAGGAAACGCTGGATGTAAATATAGTTTAAATGTACATACAGGTAGCCTAAATAGCATGTTAGCATCGATTAGCTGGCAGTCATGCCGCGACCAAATATCTCTGATTAGCACATAAGTCAATAACATCAACAAAACTCACCTTTGTGATTTCGTTGACTTTATCGTTGGGAATGCATCTGCTTTGAGTGTCGCATGATATCCACACATTCTTGTCATCTCTGTCGTAGCATCGCCGGTAAAAACCAAACAAGGGACTTCCGCATCTCTTGATACTGGAGCAACTTACCAATCCGTCGATTGGTAAGTGACCTAAATAGCATGCTAGCATCGATTAGCATACCGTGCTAATCGATGCACATTCTATGTAAATCAACTTGAATCCGTCCCTGATTGTGTTGTTACACCCTCCGACAACACACCGACGAGGCATGATGTCTCCAAGGTATCGGAAAACAGTCGAAAAAATGGAAAATAACAGAGCTGATTTGACTCGATGCGTGTAATGTGGTAGGGAAAAATGGCGTTGAGTACCGATGTAACGTCATGTTCTGACGTCATCGCTCCGAGAGGGATAAACAGAAAGGCATTTAATTCGCCAAAATTCACCCATTTAGAGTTCGGAAATCGGTAAAAAAAATATATGGTCTTTTTTCTGCAACATCAAGGTATATATTGACGCTTACATAGGTCTGCTGATAATGTTCCCCTTTAATGTCCTTTGTGTTGTTTGATGTTTCGCTCTTACACACGTTTCTGTGTGCTATGGATATGAGGTTTTTGTTTTCTCTTTGGCCTCAGTCTGGATCCCCTCTCCAGGGGCCCAGGCTTAGACTATTTTTTTTTCTCACCACCCACCCCCTCCCAGAGTTTACCTGTTTCTCACCTTTTTTGAAAGGGGCGCCGGAAGTTGGCAGACCCGTCAGCGATCCTGTTCTGTCTCCCTGTAATGTTTGTCTGCTCTTGAATGGGATTGTGCTGAAAATCTTAATTTCCTCCCTGGGATTATAAAAGTATTTCTGATTCTGATTGTATTTTTATCGGCCATCTTCAGAGTAATGAACTGTCCGGTACAATTTATTAAATTTTGATTCACCAAAACTTTTATCAGTCACAAATAGTTTGCACTTGGACAACTTTACCGCGAGGGGGCTGTCAAATTAAAGACTTTAGAAAGACAAGAAAACTTTGCTAATTAGTACTAATAAACTAGATTGATTAAGACATTGCTGGACAGCAGAGAAGTAACTAAATCCAAATAAACGTTGAATATATATTTTAAAGATACCTGGCTTGTATCTTCAGTAGAGATGTTAATCACTGAAAATGTATCGATATGATACCCTAATTGATATTCCTTATTGATACCAGTATTTATCGGTACTGCATGTAATTTGTGGAACTAAAAAAGTGGGAAAAAAAGGCTTTTTATATAGCATTCCTATTACAGAACACCTCCAACATGATGTTCTGTAACAGCAGGGAAGTCTTTTATCAGCAACTGTTTATTTGAAGTCTTAAAGAAGTCAACTATGTGTGCAGTGCAAGGTGAAATGCACTTATGTCATCTTCTTGTCAATAACACACACATCAAACTTTGGTTGCTTCCTTATTTGTCATTATTCAAAGCTGATTGTAATGTGTAGCAGCGGCAGCTGAACTCAATGTGACAACGTGTCATAGTTACCTCAGTCAGCTGGAATTAAAAATACAAATAGTTGTGTCTTTAGTCCAGAATCGTCACGGTCCTCATGGACGACATAATTAGGAACCAGTATCAATAAAAAAATGGTACTTGGTGTACATCCCTAATCTGCACCACTAAATCTTTGAAATATGCTGACATATGTGCTGCTAAAGGTAAATAAACAGTAGCCATATTGAATGTTTGCCTTCATTTGACCACGTGAGGTAAGGAGGACGGCCTCTAGGTCACATGGTTACACCCCAGCAATTACACTGTTGATGATTGATGAGCATTCATTTTTAAATGGTGGTGTTAAAAAGCAAATATATCTCCATCTTTAGTGATAAATGTGGCCCCCGGATGAACATGTGTCACAAACATTGTATTAGATGATATGTGGATGTTGTGCTTACTTGGACTGTGATGAAGCTGTGAGGACTCAGGTGGTTTGTCTTCATGCTCTTCAGTCTTCACAGAGACAACAGTCAGTGGAAACTTGCTGACATCAGCCTCCTCCTGCCCTACAGGACACTCTCCCTCCCCTTCCGCATTAAAATAAGAGGGCTGTGGATCCTCCTAGTTCCCTTTAAAATGTGAGGGCTGTGGATACTCTAAAGTGAAACTGTCCCCCTGCAGATGAGGGAGACATTCTTCTTGGTCTCCAATCAGCTGATGGATGTCTACAGGACACAAACAAAACACATTTTAACTCCTAGATGCTAAATATTAAATCCTAGATGAAGTAATGGGCTGTAGCTATTGAACATTTTATTAATCAAGTGTTCTACGGGAAAAGTTTCCGATTAATTGAGTAACTGGATGAAACATAGTGTTGCTTGTTTAAAGACAAATTTAAGCGACTATAAGACACTTCACTTAATAATGAACGGTCAATTGGTTTGAGATGGAAGGAGATCAAGATGTCATCTTTAGATCAGGCTTTGTTTTTTCGACAATCACTGGAACATTAATGGCTGCATCAACGAACACCGACATGAAGGAAATAGCAGGTCAGAATAGCTTTTACACAAATATATAACTTGCCAAACCTGCCAGCTAGCAGGCTAGGTTTACAGCATCAGTAACCATGGTAACTGACTCTGACTTTGTCTTACCTCTCTTATTTTTGGAGGTAAAACTCTCGAGCTTTACATACTCAGGACTTTGCACTTAACCAGCTCTCTGGAATATTCCCCCGGTGACTGTGTGAGTTTTGTGTGAACATGTTGATACACATTGTTACAAACATCAACCTCTCATAAATATTGTGTGTCTGAAACTGTCTCCTTCTTATGAACAATGTAAAACAATCAGTGCATCATCCTCACATGACAATTAATCTTCCTGTAGACAATCTATTTAAGAATAGTGTGAATAATGAAATATAAAGTTATTAAAGATGTGAGAGTAAGAAGTAAACAAACCTGTTCTGTGTAACACAACTTGATGTTGTTCATGTTGTCGCTCCTTCTCCTCTTTTGTTGGACAAAGTTCCTCCTCGTACTCTGCTGTGGTTCTTTGGCACATTTTCACACAATCACAACACTTTACACTCACACTTGATCTCTACTTAGTGATGTGTTTTGATCACTTCCGCCTCTCTTTGTTAGCAGCTAACAAGCTAAGCTAACTAGCAGGCTAAGCTAGCTCGAGAAGCATCAAAGTGCGCTCAGACTAATATAACCGGATGCAAACAGTTATTAACGATGTTTACTCTATTTACTAGAGTGTAATAAAGGACATATATGTGTACATGGAGGCACAGATTAAGAACACTGAACTGTGACGACTGCAATAACGTCTTCACCGTCAGACGCCATCTTGCTTTATCCTCGCCGTGTTTTGTTCGCGCGCAGTGTTGTCAGATCTCGCGAGAGAACCATCTAGGCAGCTCCCTCTTCCAGATCTCGCAAGAGAAACAAGTAAGCAGCTCTTTTCCAAATCTCGCGAGAGGAATAAGTACAACCAGCTTTCCAACCCCGGTAAAACTATTTTGTTATATACTATTTACTTATTGTGAAAATAAAAGTAAACTTTTCCATTTCAAATTTTCAAAACAAAGACATAAAACTTATTTCTGTAAAAATATTCAAATATTTAACAATGTATTGAAACAACAGTAGCATAAGGAAAGAAAAAAAAAGAAATATTACACTCATATTATTTTTGTCTTTGATGTTAATCGTTTTTATAATGTATTTTAGAATGTGGGAGGTTTTCATGTTCTTTTTAAATTTCCTTTACTTATATATATATGTATAATATATATACGTATATATATATATATATATATATATATATATGTATATATATACATATGTATGTACATATATATGTATGTATATATATATATATATATATATATATATATATATATACAGACATAAATACATCCATCCATCCCATTTCCACCGCTTATTCCCACATAGATATATATATATATATATATATATATATATACATAGATATATATATATATATATATATATATATATATATATATATATATATATATATATATATATATATATATATATATATATATATATATATATATATATATATATATAGATATAGATATATATAGATATATATCTGCGTGTGTGTAATGACAGAATTTAAAAAAAAATATTTGGTTTACATTTTCCTAGTAAACAAAACAGTTTGACAGCATTCTCCAGTGGAACATTCTGGAGAAACATCCTGGATAATTTTGGATCGAAGTGAGTTACAAAGGTCAACTTTTTGAATGATTTCACTTTATTTGTGATGATTCATCCCTCTGCTCAGTCCATTTTTTTCCAAATTAATTTGAGGGAAGTTTTCACGCCTGCTGCCACCTAGTGGTTTGTATTGTCAGTTTCCCTCTTTTGGTGCAGTTGACCTTGTTCTAACGTTTCTCCTTCCTCCTAGAGTTCCTGTGTTGCCTTTGTGGGCGGAGTTGTGGGACGTGCACAGCTGCTTCCAATTGACCCTGGTGCTACTTAAGCAGCACCTTGACAGCTGGATGGCACTCTGCGATTCTACTCCACGCCAGTTGATTCTATGCTTTGAGTATTTTGCCACCTTGGCCATTCCCGGTGCCATCCATCTTGGTGTTGTTTTGTAGTGTGCACGTCTTGTAACTCCAAACCAAGTTGACTTTATTTGTGTATAGAAGTAGCTTTTGTTCTTTTTTCCACGATGCACATTTTGTCTTCTCTTTTTCGCACCATCGTTTTTTGTTTCCTACTGTTTGGATTGTTTTTGTGAGTAGATTTCCGCAGAAAAAGAAGTGTTTTACTCAGCGTCCTGCGCATCCTTGGGTTCCTCTTTACTGTGTTGAACAGCACTCTGACAGAAGGAGTTTCTCCAAAATGCAACACCCTTTGGCGTACAAGTTTGTGATTAAAGGCTATACATACGAAATGAAAGGGACAAGTGGTAGGAAAAATGGATGGATGTACAATAGAGCTCTGTGTGATGATGTACATTATTGACTTTTACCTAACATTCCTAACTTTCCCATGCTTTCTAAAATTGATCATGGTTAACAGATTTTAAAAAAGGGGGGAAAAATACTTTAAAAAACAATGGTCATGTGTAGTTTTTTTAATAAGAAATCTACATTATCAAAAACTAAATTATCCTTCATAACCTTCAACATTTGTTGCCATTTTCTCTAATCTACATATTGCATAAAGGGAACATACATATAAAACAATATTCATATTACAAAAGAGAGTAATACAAATTAATTAAAAAAAATGATTATTGAGACCCAACAAATGATTCATAAAGTCACACATTTTAAAAGTAAATGATCTCGTATAAAAGACAACTGCTGAAATGATGTATAAAGTAAATAATAATATGCTTCCAGAAGTGGTCCAGAAGATGTTTCAGATGTGAATCAGTAAATATGAACTAAGAGGGATTTATGTGTACTCAAAAGCAAAGGTATGAACACATGTAAAACAAATATGTACATCATATAAAGGAGTTCATCTATAACATCATTAATAATTAAAAATTATTTCTGAATATATCTATACACAAGTATTTCTAACAGGATTTGTCCTGTTTATTCTCACCTTTGCAGTCAAAGTGTTGTGTTCATTTTTAAATAAAAGTACACCATGTTGTATATTAAACATGTACTTGACTGAAAATAGCAATTAACTGATATATCAAATCTATTAATGTTAGCATCTATGTGCTGGTGTTGTTAGAAGGTCAAAGTTAAAGTTTTGACAGTTTATTTCAAATCCTGCAGTTTCATTTGCTGCTGCTGTTCTCACCAGCACACTTGTGTTTCTTACACTGGTACTTAGAAGACAATCTTTCACCACACACACTGCAACTCAACACTTTCTCTCCCGGGTGTCTTCTCATGTGTCTTTTCAAATACGTAGTTTGTATAAAACTTTTACAACATACTGAACATGTGTAAGGTTTTTCTCCAGTGTGTGTACTCATGTGTGTTTTTAAATAGTGCCTTCAAGTAAAATATTTACCACAGATTGAACAGGAAAAAGGTCTTTCTCCATTGTGTGTCCCCATGTGTTCTTTTAAGGTATGATTTGTTATGAAACTTCTACCACATTCTGAGCAGGAAAAAGGTTTTTCTCCAGTGTGTGTTCTCATGTGTACTTTCAAATTGATCCTTAGAGTAATTTACCACATTCTGAGCAGGAAAAAGGTTTTTCTCCAGTGTGTGTTCTCATGTGTCTTTTCAAAGAGTGCCTTCGAGTAAAACCTTTACCACAGATTGAGCATGAAAAGGCTTTTTCTCCAGTGTGTGTTCTCATGTGTCTTTTCAAATAACTAGGATATTTAAAAGTTTTGTGACAGAGAGAAGATGTGAAGTGAGTGTTGTCAGTGTGACATGTCTTATCATCTTTAGAGTCTTCATCATCAGTGTCAGGAGAGTGTGACGTTGTGTCCTCACTATCTGATAGTGGAGCTAAGAGCTTGTCTGCTTGTGATCCTCCACAGTGGTCTCCATCAGCTTCTGTTGTCATGTGTTGTGTTGAGCTGCTGCTTGGAGGCTCCCCCCCTCCCCTCTCCTCACTTTCACCTTTCACCTCATCATCTTCACTCTTCACAATCACATGGAACTCCTCCAACCATTCTTGACTGATGCGGTGTTCCTCCTCTTCCTCTTTAATGTGAGGACTCAGTGGGTCCACTGATTTCTCTTTAAAAAGGGGTGTCAGTGGGTCCTCCTCTTCCTTTTTAAAATGGGGGATCAGTGTGTATTCCTCTTCCATCTTAATGTGGGAGGGCTGTGTCTCCTCCGTCTGCATCCTGAAGCTCCACTTCTGTTGCTAAGGGTGAAGATGTTCTTCACAGACGTCTGCAAGACAAACACAGCATCTCTGCTCAGTCACACAATGCATTCACTACTTTGACATGCACTTAGGAAAAACAAGTTATCGTATGAACTGTCTTGAAATCTCAGTGACGCACAAACACGCTGCTCTTTACAATATTTGTCACAGGAAAAGAAACAAAAACCAGGACGACAGGAGTTTTTACTATGGATGGACAATATGGTTTAAAAAGGATTTTGCGATGTATTACTTCATATAGAGTTACTTATAGAACCATTTTAAAACAGACCCATTGCCTCCTTGCTTGGCACTCAGCATCAAAGGTTGGGGGTTAAATCACCAAAAGATTCCCGAGTGCGGCCTCCGCTGCCCTCACCTCCCAGGGGGTGAACTTGGGGATGAGGATCATTTCACCACACCTAGTGTGTGACTACCGTTGGGAACTTAACTTTAACTTACATAGGGACTGTGAATGATTCCAAAAAGTGCAGTTCCCCTTGAAATTAGAAAAACAAGATATCATGTGAAGTGAAGGGAATTATATTTATGTAGCGCTTTTCTCTAGTGATTCAAAGCGCTTTATATAGTGAAACCCAATATCTAAGTTACATTTAAACCAATGTGGGTGGCACTGGGAGCAGGTGGGTAAAGTGTCTTGCCCAAGGACACAATGGCAGTGACTAGGATGGCAGAAGCTGGGATCGAACCAGGAACCCTCAAGTTGCTGGCATGGCCACTCTACCAACCGAGCTATACCGCCCCAAGTAACAAGAACAGAATATATCAATAACAAAATGCCTCATAGCAAATGTAATGAATTCATCTTAATACTGTCCTTTTTGAGGCTTTACCTTTTAAAGGGCAAAGTCCTCTCAGGGTCTTTTGTCCTAATGACTGTCTGGTTCAAGTGAGGAGACTATAATTTAGAAAAAAAAAATATTTACAAATGGACAACAATAAGTCACTAATTTTTACAGGTAGCTAAAGTTGGGATATAATTAAGATAATGAAGGATGAAGTGATTAAGAAATGTTTAATATAGATAAGAATAGGCCGTGCAACTAATCATATGTCCTGAGTTCCAGTTGAAAGTGGGTGCAAGTTCATGCCCACGCACACACACTCTTATCGCCCACATTCTTCACACTGTTTACGTGGTTTCTTGGCCGAGGTCTGAAGGACAACACCAGATATGAAGTCAGAGTCCAGGGAGAAAAAAGCACCAGTCAATATCGCACAGAAGGAACCTTCCTGGTGTTACCTGACGGCACGACCACTGAGCTGCGACACCACTACAAAGGCACCTCTGTGCTCGTGCTCGTACCACCTGGCTTGGTAGCCTCGTACCCGCCTACCAAGCCAAAGACTTAGGTCCAATGATGAAACAGGGCGTAACGGCTGCTGATTGGACCGACACGCAAATACCACATTTTCAAAACTCCCCGTTGTCAATTAAAAACATAGTTATGGGCTGCACTTTGGACACACCTGCTGTAAGCTACAAGGAGCTAGCAGCTACACAACAGCTAAGCTAAAACAGCACTTTTAAGCATATCAAATAATTATAGTTGCTTAATACGTACACAAAGTCTCCAAAACAGAAGTCTGATAGCAAGTATCCAGTAACAAACAAGTCCGCATCATTCAACATTGTGAGCCATGAGCTTGACTTCATGAATTATTGTGGCCACCAGGTGTTGTGAAAGATCAAATCGAACTATTGCAAAAGCATCCGTCATAAGGTTAGTGTTTTTTATATATTTGTGTCAATATGTAGAAGCATCCTCAGCCTTCCCGGGAAGGTCTATTCAGGTGTACTGGAGAGGAGTTTATGCCGCATAGTTGAACCTGGGATTCAGGAGGAACAGTGTGGTTTTCATCCTGGTCGTGGAACTGTGGACCAGGTCTATACTCTGGGCAGGGTTCTTGAGGGTGCATGGGAGTTTGCCCAACCAGTCTACATGTGTTTTGTGGACTTGGAGAAGGCATTCAACCGTGTCCCTCGGCAAGTCCTGTGGGGAGTGCTCAAAGAGTATGGGGTATCGGACTGTCTGATTATGGCGGTCCGCTCCCTGTATGATCAGTGCCAGAACTTGGTCCACTTTTCCAGTGAGGGTTGGACTCCGCCAAAGCGCCGATTCTGTTCAAAACTTTTATAGACAGAATTTCTAGACGGAGTCAAGGAGTTGAGGGGATCCGGTTTGGTGGCTGCAGGATTAAGGTTCTTCATCTGGCTAGCAACTTTAGCTCTAACTGGATCGGTTTGCAGCCGAGTGTGAAGCGACTGGAATGAGAATCAGCACCTCCAAGTCCGAGTCTAAGGTTCTCGTACAGAAAAGGTTGGAGTGCTATCTCCGGGTTGGGGAGGAGACCCTGCCTCCAAGTGGAGGAGTTCAAGTACCTCAGAGTCTTATTCACAAGCGAGGGAAGAGTGGATGGTGAGATCGACAGGCGGATCGGTGCGGCGTCTTCAGTAATGTGGACGCTGTATCGATCCGTTGTGGTGAAGAAGGAGCTGAGCCGGAAGGCAAAGCTCTCAGTTTACCGGTCGATCTAAGTTCCCATCCTCACCTATGGTCATGAGCTTTGGGTCATGACCGAAAGGATAAGATCACTAGTACAAGTGGCCGAAGCGGTCTGTTTATTTCAAGTGTTAGTTTTCCTTTATTAGCTCTTGTGTTATTTATTTGACCCTATATTTGTTCCCCCCTACCGCACCTTTAGTCTTTGATCTAGTTATACGCAAATATAATGACAATCAAGTCTATTCTATTCTATTTTAAATGAGTTTCCTCTGCCGTGTGGCGGGGCTCTCCCTTAGAGATAGGCTGAGAAGCTCTGTCATCCGGGAAGAACTCAAAGTAAAGCCGCTGCTCCTCCACATCGAGAACAGCCAGATAAGGTGGTCCAGGCATCTGGTCAGGATGCCACCCGAACGTCTCCCTAGGGAGGTGTTTAGGGCACATCCGACCGGTAGGAGGCCCCGGGGAAGACCCAGGAAACGTTGGGTAGACTATGTCTCCCAGCTGGCCTGGGAACGCCTTGGGATCCCCCGGGAAGAGCTGGACGAAGCGACTGGGGAGAGGAAAGTCTGGGCTTCCCTGCTTAGGCTGCTGCCCCCGCGACCCGACCTCAGATAAGCAGAAGAAGATGGATGGAAGGCTGGATGTGTAACACAACTTGATGTTTCTTGAAAACAGCGTCCAGTAGTTGATGTTGTCGCTCCTTCTCCTCTCTTGTTGGACAAAGTTCCTCCTTGTACTCTGCTATCATTTTTTTTTTCTAACATCACACATTTTTCTTCAACAGCAGCAGTTAGTCGCTGATTCAGCAACACTCACATCATTTGTAATGTAGACATGTTCACACAATAAAAACACTTTACACTTACATTGGATCTCTGCTTTGATGTGTCGATCACTTCCGCCTCTCTTTGTTAGCAGCTAACAAGCTAAGCTAACCAGCAGGCTAGGCTAGCACGTCAAAGTGCACTCAGACTAATGTATCCGCATACAAACAATTAATAACGACGTTTACTCTGTTAAACGACACACATGTGCACATGTACGTTGTAATTAAGACCTGTAACCATAATAACCAAAACAACGTATTCTCCGCCAGACGCCATCTTGTTTTGTGCTTCCTCCTGTGTGACGTCATCGAGGTGTTCTCAACCGCGGAACAAATGTTGGCCAAACACGTGTTTCATTGGGACAATAGTGAGTGGTGCACACTTCCTTCAAACACGTGTTTCACCGGGACAATAGTGAGTGGTGCACACTTCCTTCAAACACGTGTTTCACTGGGACAATAGTGAGTGGTGCACACTTCCTTCAAACACGTGTGTCACTGGGACAATAGTGAGTGGTGCACACTTCCTTCAAACACGTGTTTCACCGGGACAATAGTGAGTGGTGCACACTTCCTTCAAACACGTGTTTCACCGGGACAATAGTGAGTGGTGCACACTTCCTTCAAACACGTGTTTCACTGGGACAATAGTGAGTGGTGCACACTTCCTTCAAACACGTGTTTCACCGGGACAATAGTGAGTGGTGCACACTTCCTTCAAACACGTGTTTCACTGGGACAATAGTGAGTGGTGCACACTTCCTTCAAACACGTGTGTCACTGGGACAATAGTGAGTGGTGCACACTTCCTTCAAACACGTGTTTCACCGGGACAATAGTGAGTGGTGCACACTTCCTTCAAACACGTGTTTCACCGGGACAATAGTGAGTGGTGCACACTTCCTTCAAACACGTGTTTCACTGGGACAATAGTGAGTGGTGCACACTTCCTTCAAACACGTGTTTCACCGGGACAATAGTGAGTGGTGCACACTTCCTTCAAACACGTGTTTCACTGGGACAATAGTGAGGGGTCCACACTTCCTTCAAACACGTGTTTCACTGGGACAATAGTGAGTGGTGCACACTTCCTTCAAACACGTGTTTCACTGGGACAATAGTGAGGGGTGCACACTTCCTTCAAACACGTGTTTCACTGGGACAATAGTGAGTGGTGCACACTTCCTTCAAACACGTGTTTCACTGGGACAATAGTGAGTGGTGCACACTTCCTTCAAACACGTGTTTCACTGGGACAATAGTGAGTGGTGCACACTTCCTTCAAACACGTGTTTCACCGGGACAATACTGAGTGGTGCACACTTCCTTCAAACACGTGTTTCACCGGGACAATAGTGAGTGGTGCACACTTCCTTCAAACACGTGTTTCACTGGGACAATAGTGAGGGGTCCACACTTCCTTCAAACACGTGTTTCACTGGGACAATAGTGAGTGGTGCACACTTCCTTCAAACACGTGTTTCACCGGGACAATAGTGAGTGGTGCACACTTCCTTCAAACACGTGTTTCACCGGGACAATAGTGAGTGGTGCACACTTCCTTCAAACACGTGTTTCACCGGGACAATAGTGAGTGGTGCACACTTCCTTCAAACACGTGTTTCACTGGGACAATAGTGAGGGGTCCACACTTCCTTCAAACACGTGTTTCACTGGGACAATAGTGAGTGGTGCACACTTCCTTCAAACACGTGTTTCACTGGGACAATAGTGAGTGGTGCACACTTCCTTCAAACACGTGTTTCACTGGGACAAAGGTGAGTGGTGCACACTTCCTTCAAACACGTGTTTCACTGGGACAATAGTGAGTGGTGCACACTTCCTTCAAACACGTGTTTCACTGGGACAATAGTGAGTGGTGCACACTTCCTTCAAACACGTGTTTCACCGGGACAATAGTGAGTGGTGCACACTTCCTTCAAACACGTGTTTCACCGGGACAATAGTGAGTGGTGCACACTTCCTTCAAACACGTGTTTCACTGGGACAATAGTGAGGGGTCCACACTTCCTTCAAACACGTGTTTCACTGGGACAATAGTGAGTGGTGCACACTTCCTTCAAACACGTGTTTCACCGGGACAATAGTGAGTGGTGCACACTTCCTTCAAACACGTGTTTCACCGGGACAATAGTGAGTGGTGCACACTTCCTTCAAACACGTGTTTCACCGGGACAATAGTGAGTGGTGCACACTTCCTTCAAACACGTGTTTCACTGGGACAATAGTGAGGGGTCCACACTTCCTTCAAACACGTGTTTCACTGGGACAAAGGTGAGTGGTGCACACTTCCTTCAAACACGTGTTTCACTGGGACAATAGTGAGTGGTGCACACTTCCTTCAAACACGTGTTTCACTGGGACAATAGTGAGTGGTGCACACTTCCTTCAAACACGTGTTTCACCGGGACAATAGTGAGTGGTGCACACTTCCTTCAAACACGTGTTTCACTGGGACAATAGTGAGTGGTGCACACTTCCTTCAAACACGTGTTTCACTGGGACAATAGTGAGTGGTGCACACTTCCTTCAAACACGTGTTTCACCGGGACAATAGTGAGTGGTGCACACTTCCTTCAAACACGTGTTTCACCGGGACAATAGTGAGTGGTGCACACTTCCTTCAAACACGTGTTTCACTGGGACAATAGTGAGTGGTGCACACTTCCTTCAAACACGTGTTTCACTGGGACAATAGTGAGTGGTGCACACTTCCTTCAAACACGTGTTTCACTGGGACAATAGTGAGGGGTGCACACTTCCTTCAAACACGTGTTTCACTGGGACAATAGTGAGTGGTGCACACTTCCTTCAAACACGTGTTTCACTGGGACAATAGTGAGTGGTGCACACTTCCTTCAAACACGTGTTTCACTGGGACAATAGTGAGTGGTGCACACTTCCTTCAAACACGTGTTTCACCGGGACAATAGTGAGTGGTGCACACTTCCTTCAAACACGTGTTTCACTGGGACAATAGTGAGGGGTGCACACTTCCTTCAAACACGTGTTTCACTGGGACAATAGTGAGTGGTGCACACTTCCTTCAAACACGTGTTTCACTGGGACAATAGTGAGTGGTGCACACTTCCTTCAAACACGTGTTTCACTGGGACAATAGTGAGTGGTGCACACTTCCTTCAAACACGTGTTTCACTGGGACAATAGTGAGTGGTGCACACTTCCTTCAAACACGTGTTTCACTGGGACAATAGTGAGTGGTGCACACTTCCTTCAAACACGTGTTTCACCGGGACAATAGTGAGTGGTGCACACTTCCTTCAAACACGTGTTTCACTGGGACAATAGTGAGTGGTGCACACTTCCTTCGCCCGGCCACAGAAGACAAAAAAGAGTTGCTGGTGTAACAATAGGAAGAATATATTCCACTCCTCTCTTGTACACGCGGCTTATGAGGTAATATACATGATATATTTTCATATTATTTATCTTATTTACCTCATATGTTGTTCGAAGCTAACGTGCTAGCGTTAGCCCGCTAGCAGGCCTTTGTAGCAAATGCGAGCGTTTTTTTGGAGGAGTGTATTTTATATGTTCTCTATGAGAATTATATTGACTTATTTAATACTTTAACTGTTTTTTGTTGTATATTACAGTCACGCTTAACATCATTAAATATTTGTTACTAGAAAGAAACGAACGTCTCGAAATTTAAGTCTGGAATAAGTAGCATGATATAATAATAATAATAATACATTTTATTTGGTATAGCGCTTTTCAGTGTACTCAAAGATGCTTTACAGGATGAAAAAAAATATTATTGTTATTGTAATGACAGTGTAATATAATGTATTATTGCAGTGGTCTGCTTTATGTTGGTGTCAACTTTATTAGCAATAAATACAAATGATGTTTGCACGCACTTCTATTACCTTGATAACATCCATCCATCCATTTTCTACCACTTGTCCCTATTTGGTGTTGCGGGGAGGGCAGGGGGTGTTGGAGCCTATCTCAGCTGCATTCGGGCAGACATATCATGGAAATTAAATCAACTGATGTTTGTTATTACGAATACACTATTTGCACAATTGTAAGTGATTAATGCTTATTCAGTCGGACTAAAATAAATATTTAATTAAATAAATGTTAAATATTAAAAATAGCTTTAATATACTGCACACAAAATGAATTTGCATCAATATTTTGTATGTAGTCGAAACATGAGGTACCCAAATATTCTAAATATTTGTTTACATTTATGAATTTGTATATATATATATATATATATATATATATATATGTATATATTTATATATACATATATATATATATACATATATGTATATATTTATATATATACTCGCTGGCACTTGTTCCACGTGCTTCACTGCACTTCTGTTTGTTTTCTGTTGGGTTAAAAATGTTGCTTTCGCAGAAGAAAGTTAAAGTAGCAATGATTGTCACACACACACTAGGTGTGGTGAAATGTGTCCTCTGCATTTGACCCATCCCCTTGATCACCCCCTGAGAGGTGAGGGGAGCAGTGGGCAGCAGCGGTGCTGCGCCCGGGAATCATTTATGGTGATTTAACCCCCAATTCCAACCCTTGATGCTGAGTGCCAAGCAGGGAGGTAATGGAGAACAAGGAGAGGATATTGTGTGTAAAAGTAAAGCCAACCGACCACAGCTCTGTAGTCCTGGTCACCGTTGACGTGAGGTGGGACTATTTTGGAGGTGCACGTCAAGGTTGGCTGGTAGGTTGGTAGTGGGAGGAGCCAGTTGGCGTCACTTGATGCTGCAGCACAATGACACTTTTATACGTGCAGACTGACTTCATGCAGTCATGACGGTATTAAAATCCCAGCAGGAGGTTTTCTATAAGTTGTTACTTTTTATCAATAATTAATGTAAATGCAGAAAACAAGATCAATGACACAATTCATAATAATCAATAACTGATGATTATTCCATGTGTAGAAGAACATCACCACAGAGTGGTGTCAGTTCACTTGGAAAATATTATATTTGATAGACTAAACAACATTTGACACATCATAGCTGAAGTTTGTTTGTGTTGTCTTGCGGACGTCCAACAGATGAACGCTCGTCAAGAAGAACGTCCCCTTCAGCAGCAGGAGGATCCACAGCCCCCCCACATTAAAGAGGAAGAGGAGGAAGTGTGGATCAGTCAGGAGGGAGAGTGTCCTGTAGGGCAGGAGGAGGCTGATGTCAGCAAGTTTCCACTGACTGTTGTCTCTGTGAAGACTGAAGAGCATGAAGACAAACCACCTGAGTCCTCACAGCTTCATCACAGTCCAAGTAAGCACAACATCCACATATCATCTAATACAATGTTTGTGACACATGTTCATCCGGGGGACACATTTATCACTAAAGATGGAGATATATTTGCTTTTTAAAGGCCTACTGAAATGAGATGTTCTTATTTAAAGGGGGATAGCAGGTCCATTCTATGTGTCATACTTGATCATTTTGCGATGTTGCCATATTTTTGCTGAAAGGATTTAGTAGAGAACATCCACGATAAAGTTTGCAACTTTCAGTGCAGACAATGACGTCACACGTGTGGGGGCTCCTCACATATTCACATTGATTTTAATGGGAGCCTCCAACAAAAAGAGCGATTTGGACCGAGAAAACGACAATTTCCACATTAATTTGAGCGAGGATGAATGATTAGTGTTTGAGGATATTAATGGCGACGGACTAGAAAAATAATAATAATTTAAAAAAGTAGGTCATAAAAAAAAAATTCCGATGTTTTTAGAGACATTTACCAGGACAATTCTGGGAAATCCCTTATATTTCTATTGTGTTGCTAGTGTTTTAGTGAGTTAAACAGTACTTGATTGCAAAAGATTCAGCAACACAGATGTCCAAAATACTGTGTAATTATGCCGTTAAAGCAGACGACTTTTAGCTGTGTGTGTGTGCAGCGCTCATACTTCCTATAAACCCGTGACGTCTTGCGTACACGTCATCAATACACGACGTTTTCAAGACGAAACCCCCGGGAAATTTAAAATTGCAATTTAGTAAACTAAAGCGGCCGTATTGGCATGTGTTGCAATGTTAATATTTCCTCATTGATATATAAACTATCAGACTGCGTGGTGGCTAGTAGTGGCTTTCAGTAGGCCTTTAACACCACCATTTAAAAACGAATGCTTATCAATCATGTGAATTATGTTTATATAGCGCTTTTCTCTAGTGACTCAAAGCGTTTTTACATAGTGAAACCTAATATCTGAATTACTGTCAGGGGGTGTTGTTGCTGAACCCCAAGATGCAGAGATGGCGGCAGGCATTGTGCAGGAAAACATGATTTAATTTAACACTAAAACTGAACAAACAAAAGGGTACAAACAAAAGGCGCGCACAAGGCGGAGAACAAACTTGGCTATGAACAAAACTAGCACAAAGGCTAACTTTGGACTAAAAACAAAAACACTTACTGTGACACGAAGGAACTATGACGTGAGCAGAGTGAACAGAAGTAGACACAGCTACAACGATTAGTATAAATGACATTGACAGGTAGTGGTGACATCCACACGACACGACAATAATCCAGCACTGACTGGTGGGGAAGGCAGCTTTAAATAGTATCTGGCTGATTGACACCAGGTGTGGCCAGGTGCCAATCAGCCACAGCTGGGGAGACAAAGCACTCAGGGAAACAACCAGGAAACAGATAAATAATGGCGCTGACAGGAAATACTACACACAGAGGAAAAACTAAAACACAACCAAACTGTCAGGGGCAAGCCGGACAGTTACTTTTCAACCAGTGTGGGTGGCACTAGGAGCAGGTGGGTAAAGAGTCTTGCCCAAGGACACAATGGCAGTGACTAGGATGGCAGAAGCGGGGATCGAACCTGGAACCCTCAAGTTGCTGGCACGGCCACACTTCCAACCGACAGGGCGCTCACTCCCGCTGACATGCCGGTCTTCAAGTGACGGCGTGATAAGAACGCACCGTCACAATAAACAAAACAAAACACTGGTGGAAAGTGATATTTGTTAAAAAAAAAAAACAAGCAAACTGGAGTTTTGACCCAGAGAAGGCAGTTCGGTTAAAAAAAAAAACACTCTGCAATCCAGGGACGCCCGGATTTAAGGAAATGCACGTCCTTTTTGATTTCAATGCGTAAAAAGACATAAAAAGTGTGTTAACGCCAACACTGGTTATTCATGTGATTATCAGACAGCAGTCATTTCCATTAGACAATATTCAAATATAGCTGGGAGTGTTGGAACCATACCAATATTTATTTTGGTACTTTTCTCAATAAAGGGGACCACAAAAATGGCATTATTGGCTTTATTTTAACAAAAAAAACTTAGGGTATATTAAACATATGTTTCTTATTGCAGTTAAGTCCTTAAATAAAATAGTGAACATGCTAGACAACTTGTCTTTTACTAGTAAGTAAACAAACAAAGACTCCTAATTAGTCTGCTGACATATGCACTAACATGTTGTCTCATTTATACACCTATTATTTTGTCAACATTATTAAGGACAAACTGTAAAAATGGATAGTTAATCTACTTGTTCATTTACTGTTAGTATCTGTTTATTTTCTCTTTTAACATGTTCTATCTACACTTCTGTTAAAATGTAATAATCACTTATTCTTCTCTTCTTTGATACTTTACATTAGTTTTTGGATGATACCACAAGTTTGGGTATCAATCCGATACCAAGTAGTTACAGGATCATACATTGGTCATCTTTAAAGTCTTCATGTGTCCAGAGACATATTTCCTGTGTTTATAAACATAATACTGTATACATTTAAAAAAAAGTGAAATAAAATGTTGTGATACCAAAAAATATTGACGTAATCATAGTAGTATCGGCTAGATATGTGGCGTTTGTTTACATTTTGAAGCCGGTGAGCTACGGTGTGTAGTGAAGCATGTTTAGCTGTTCCTCGTCCTCCAGTGATAATGTTACTTGTGAGAAACTTACTTTATTTGTCGCCATGGAGGCGAGGATTAGTGATTTAGAAGTAGCTAAAACACTACCGACGGCGGATGGATGTTAGCCGCTAGCTAGCTTGCTATGTCTTAAAGCCCCTCTTCCTGAGGGTGTTTCAGTGTTATAACTTCACCTTTATTGTTAGTTTTTAAGCCAAAATGAATCCGTTGTTCCTTTTCTGTCTCCACGCTGTGTCTGCTTGTAAGTACTCAGTGATTGTGTGCCGCTGAACATGCTCGTCTGCTCGTAAACCAGCAATGTCACGACGTGACTTTGACACGGGAGAAGGGGGGTACGTTTAGAGAACGGTATAGTACTGAAAATGATTCATTAGCGGTACTATACCAATACCAGTATACTGTACAACCCTAATAGGTGGTATGGCCCACTTATAATTCAAATAACAAAATAATGTTTGCTTTCATCAGATATGTTCTAGTATTGTATATGTGGATGGGGGCCCTGCTTTGGAAATAATGTGTGCCTCTTTCAGAGATCAGGTTTAGTTCCACTTGAAACATTGACATGTTGCACAATGAGATGAGTGCTGTAGCACAAGCGTGGGATAATGTCAACAGTTGTGGAACTTTCTAACAAACACAGTGGAAAGTAGTTGGAGAAAAATGAAACGACGCAGATATTGCTTTCTCCTTTTACTGTTAACTCAAGATAAAAACGGGATCTCATTGGAAGCGATAGTTATGCGCGGACGTCGTTTTAGGTAAAACAAAATGGTGTCTGCCAATGTAGTTTACTACGTCAGTAGTTGTCAAACTTTTTTCACCAAAAATACTTGGCTGTCCAAGTACCACCTCAATGAACTTTCAGGTTCATTCAATATAGGAAACTAAAACACTGTACTTAAACAATTAAAGAACATTTGTCGTACTACTAGTGGTACACTTACATCTGTTTTATATACATATACACACACACATACAGTCGCAATCAAAAGTTTACATACACCTGTAAAGAACATAATGTCATGGCTGTCTTGAGTTTCCAATCATTTCTACAATTCTTATTTTTTTGTGATGTAGTGATTGGAGCACATACTTGTTGCTCACTAAAAACATTCATGAAGTTTGCTTTTTTTATGAATTGATTATGGGTCTACTGTACATGTTTTAGCAAATGTGCTGGGTCAAAAGTGTACATACAGCAATGTTAATATTTGGTTGCATGTCCATTGGCAAGTTTCACTGCAATAAGGCGCTTTTGGTTGTTGACCACCCCTCTTGACAAAATTGGTGCAGTTCAGCTAAATGTGTTGGTTTTCTGACATAGACTTGTTTCTTCAGCATTGTCCACACGTTTAAGTCAGGACTTTGGGAAGGCCATTCTAAAACCTTCATTCTAGCCTGATTTAGACATTCCTTGACCACTTTTGACGTGTTTGGGGTCATTGTCCTGTTGGAACGCCCAACAGCGTCCAAGACCCAACCTCCGGGCTGATGATTTTAGCTTGTCCTGAAGAATTTGGAGATAATCCTCCTTTTACATTGTCCCATTTAAAGCAGCAGTTCCATTGGCAGCAAAACGGACCCAGAGCATAATACTACCACCACCATGCTTGATGGTGGGAATGGTGGTCCTGGGATTAAAGGCCTCACCTTTTCTCCTCCAAACATATTCCTGGGTATTGTGGCCAAACAGCTCCATTTGATATTCATCTGACATGGACGGAGCTAATTTCTTCTGGAGGAAAGTTCTGTGAAATACCCCAAAATAACTTGTAGTGTCTTGTTAACTTATAGCCAAAAATGTTTTTATTTTATAGATATTTTCAAAGCAGAAACATTTCCTTAGGGTCCTCTGGCACCCCATAGGGGACCCGTAAGGTCTGGGCCTCTTAAGACCTCACTGTAGGTGCTAATCGACCTGTTTCTTCACCTTTTTACCGAATTTGAAAGCAAAAGAGTCCACAAATAACCGAATCGTAAAGCAGAATTGAAAATGAAATCTGAATTGGTAAAATCTTATCAATATCGCTCCTGACATGTGACTGAAAAAAAGATGGACTCCTCTCGACCATGTTTGTCTTCCTGTGTCCTGCAGACGTCTGTGAAGAACATCTTCTCTCTGAGCAACAGAAGTGGAGCTTCAGGATGGGCAAGGAGGAGCCACAGCCCTTCCACATTAAGGAGGAAGAGAAGGCGCCACATATATTGCAAATGCAAAGGGAAGAAAATAACCCACTGACCTCCCATTTTAAAGAGGAAGAGGAGGAACACAGCATCAGTCAAGAATGGTTGGAGAAGTTCCATTTGATTGTGAAGAGTGAAGATGATGAGGTGAAAGGTGAAAGTGAGGAGAGGGGAGGGGGGGAGCCTCCAAGCAGCAGCTCAACACAACACATGACAACAGAAGCTGATGGAGACCACTGTGGAGGATCACAAGCAGACAAGCTCTTAGCTCCACTATCAGATAGTGAGGACACAACGTCACACTCTCCTGACACTGATGATGAAGACTCTAAAGATGATAAGACATGTCACACTGACAACACTCACTTCACATCTTCTCACTGTCACAAAACTTTTAAATACCAGTCGTCTGAAATCACACATGAGAACACACACTGGAGAAAAAACTTTTTCATGTTCAATCTGTCGTAAATGTTTTACTTTAAAGCACAATTTCAAAGTACACATGAGAATACATACTGGAGAACAACCTTTTTCCTGCTCAGTATGTGGTAAAAGATTTGTATTAAATCAAAGTTTAAAACTACACATGACAACACACACTGGAGAAAAACCTTTTTCATGTTCAATTTGCGGTAAAGATTTTACTCAAAAGCACAATTTTAAAGCACACATGAGAACACACACTGGAGAAAAACCTTTTACATGTTCAATCTGCGGTAAAGATTTTACTCTAAGGTACCAATTCAAAGCGCACATGAGAATACACACGGGAGAGAAACCTTTTTCCTGCTCAGAATGTGGTAAAAGTTATGTCATAAATCGAAGTTTAAAAGTACACATGAGAACACACACAGGTGAGAAAGTGTTGAGTTGCAGTGTGTGTGGTGAAAGATTGTCTTCTAAGTAGCAGTGTAAGAAACACAAGTGTGCTGGTGAGAACAGCAGCAGCAAATGAAACTGCAGGATTTGAAATAAACTGTCCAGACTTTAAGTTTAAGTAACATCAGCACAAGTAACATGTGTGACATAATAATTTGGAACAACATATGCTGCCATTTAAGCGCCATCTTTTTCATGGACACCCCTGTTTATTTCAGCAAGACAATGCCAAGCCACATTCAACATATGTTACAACAGCGTGGCTTGGTAAAACAAAGAGTGCGGGTACTTTCCTGGCCTACCTGCAGTCCAGACCTGTCTCCCATGGAAAATGTGTGGCGCATTATGAAGCGTAAAATACAACAGCGGAGACCCTGGACTGTTGAACGACTCAAACTCTACATAAAACAAGAATGGGAAAGAATTCCACTTTCAAAGCTTCAACAATTAGTTTCCTCAGTTCCTTAACGTTTATTGAGTGTTGTTAAAAGAAAAGGTGATGTAACACAGTGGTGAACATGCCCTTTCCCAACTACTTTGGCACGTGTTGCAGCCATGAAATTTTAAGTTAATTATCTTAAAAAAAATAATAAAAATTATGAGTTTGAACATCAAATATCTTGTCTTTGTAGTGCATTCAATTGAATATGGGTTGAAAAGGATTTGCAAATCATTGTATTCTGTTTTTATTTACCTCTAACACAATTTCCCAACTCATATGGAAACGGGGTTTGTATGTCCCTGGACCTTTATGCAATAAACAATGTATGATTCAAATACAATTGGGTACAATAAATGTAGTTAATATTTGTGGGGATGTTTTTTATTCTATTTGTTATCGCAGTCAATTTTTAAATGTTTTCTTTATATGACTTACATGTAGTTTCCAGCTTACTTCATCATGTAGACTAACTCAGCCTGGAGGATGTGTGTAATGTTGAGATGTATTGGAGATGACTTGGTTTGTTTGGATGTTGTCAACCTGTCAATTGTTCAATTTAAACTATTAATGTTGTCAGATCTCACGAGAGAAACAAGCAACCAGCTCTATTACTTCTTCTTCTTACTGGCAGTTTGCAGCCATGACTTGAAAGGTTCATACTGCTATACCTTCAAGGTACTCAAAGGGCTTTGACACTATTTCCACATTCACACACACATTCACACACACATTCACACACTGATGGCGGGAGCTGCCATGCAAGGCAATAACCACGACTCATCAGGAGCAAGGGTGAAGTGTCTTGCCCAAGGACACAACGGACGTGACGAGGTTGGTAGAAGGTGGGGATCAAACCAGGAACCCTCAAGTTCCCAACCGCGCCAATCCCTTTTGGTGTTTTGTGCAACTGACTCTGACTTTGTCTTATCTCTCTATTTTTGAGGTAAAACTCTGGAGCTTTTGAAGTGTATTTCTGGTCTTGTCATCCTTGTCCGGACAGAAGGGCGACACGGCAGAGCGACTGGATCCAAACAGACGTCGGAGACGCTTTACTGAAGCAAAAGTCGCTTAATTACCAGAGAGCGTCATTTACACAGGACTGCAGTTCCTGGGAGGAGGTCAGGTCAAATATGGAGGACTCCTCTCCTGGAGAAGCCAAAGCATCGTTTTCTATGTTCCTTCTTTCACTGTCTGGGTGTGCGCTAAAGCTAAACAACACCACCTGACCACAGAAGGAGATGTTGGTGTGTAAATATCTGGAAAACAACTGCTTTCAGTCAGAACTTAAAGGTTGGCGTTTGAGCTAGACAGGTAGTCTCCTTTCAAGGATATGGTTGTCAATTGTTTTGCATCTCGAAGTCCCAATTGGGGCCTCTTTTCCTACGAGACCTCAAAAAAGACAGGCAGTAGAAAATGGATGGATGGATAGCTAATCAAAGAAAAACAATAAATAAATAAATATATGTATATATATTCGCATATATAGATATAATTTATATGATGCCAGAGTAAATTTAAAAAGAACATGAAAACCTCCCACATTCTAAAATACATTATAAAAATGATTAGCATCAAAGACAATAATAATATCATGAGTGTAATATGTATTTATTGTTTTTCTTTCCTTATGCTACTGTCGTTTCAATACATTGTTTTTTTTATTAAATCAACATAAAAATATACAGGATACACTTTCAATTAGTGCATCAACCCCCCCCTTCCCCCATTCACACTCATCCATACCCACTCACACAAAAAAGGGTTGTTTCTTTCTGCTACCAAAATTGTGGTTCCCACAACATATCTAGCACAGGCGGCAAGGGACACAGTCCCTGAAAAACACATGATTGTGTGTGCCGAACATTATCATTAATTACTATTTTGTATGTAATTGTTTTATATTATTTTACTTTCTTTTTTTATCCAAGAAAATGTTTTATATTTCAATTTTTTATCTATCTTATTTGATTTTATTTATAAAATAAAAAATGACCTTACCTTCACAAGACCAGGTTATTATTGAAATTAGACTTTTCTAAAGGTTTTTAAAACCAGGTCCAGTCCAGATTGATTGATACTTTTATTAGTAGATTGCACAGTACAGTACATATTCCCTACAATTGACCACTAAATGGTAACACCCCAATAAGTTTTTCAACTTGTTTAAGTCGGGGTCCACCTTCATCAATTCATGGTAATGTCCAAGTGGGGCTCAGCAACACACACCCTCATCCATGTACAACAACAACAACAATTAGGGAAACAACAGATTGCATATGATTTATAAACAAAATGACATTTTCATAAAAAAGCATTTGTGTATAGTCTATATTATGTCCAAGTCAGACTCAACACACACTTTCATTTTGTACACTCAAAAATCGGGAACATAACAACAGATAGCATATATGTTGCTGTTGTTGCATGTCTATAAACATTATTACATTTTCACAATAAGCCTTTAAGGATTTCCCATCTTGTTTCATGTTTTTTGGCATCATTCGCACGTCGACAGAGAAGGGAGCCGAACGCTAATAAGTCAGTCTCATTACTTTTTCTCCAGTTTTTAAATATTCACGTCGTATAAAATACATCTTTGAGTCTTTATTTAGGGATAAGATTGTCTTGGTGCGCGAGAAGCATTTCGCCGCGTTTCGTGCTGACTTAGCTTAGCTCGCTAGTTAGCTTAGCTTGTTAGCTGCTAACAAAGACGCAGAAGTTGTCAACACATCGCTGAGCAGCTAAATATCATCTCTGACCAGACTGTGGGGTCTTAAGGGCTCGTCGTCACGGGACCGAAGAGAACCCCAGCGGCGGAGGAAAACGAGGACATTAAAAAGTCACTTCAATGTCTTTCACAAGACGTAAATGACATACGGATTAAACAGGATATAATTCTTAAACGAAGTCATGGAGCTCCGTATGTGCATCCAGGAGAGGGATAAGAAGATTGGCGAGTTGGAGAGGAAAGTGGAAGATCTGGAGCAGTATTCTAGACTGAATGATGTGATCGTGACGGGGCTAAAAGTGAAACCCCGCTCATATGCACAAGCTGTGGGGAGCGAGAGTGCATCTAGGGACCCGGAGGCTGGCTCGGTGGAGGAGCAGGTTGTGGCCTTTCTGGCTTCCAGAGACATTCATCTGGACAAGAACTCAATGGAAGCGTGTCATCCTCTGCCTGCGAAGAGGGACGTCATGCCTGCTGTCATCCTGAGGTTCGTCAACAGGAAAAGAAAGACTGAACTCATGAAACAAGGGAGAAAGCTAAAAGGCACCAACGTATATTTGAATGATCACCTGATCAAAAGGAATGCAGATATTGCAAAAAAAGCCTGGCACTTAAGGAAACAAAACAAAATACAGAATACTTGGGTCACAAACTGTAAAATAGTCATAAAACTGAACGGATCACCTGAACAAGCAAAAGTGCTGGTTGTTAGAGACATACAGGAACTGAAGAGATATGAATAAATATGTGAATTAGTGGGACAAGGAGAGTTAAAAAGTATATTTACAAGTTCATTCAATGGCATACAATCAGTCCTCTGATATTACAGACAACAATTTAACAATACAACAAAGGATTCTAGATTCCGAGCTTTTTGAACTAAAATCATCTGAGTATACTGATCACAATTCATTAGACTTGGAATATCATCTCGATCCAGATAATATGTTTCCATCATCTGACTCCATTAACTGCAAATACTATTCAGAAAGGGAATATAATAACTCAATAAAATCAAAAGGCACATTTTCAGTCATCCATTTTAACAGTAGAAGCATGTATGCAAATTCCAGTGCAATTCAAGACTACTTACAACATTTTGCTATATCCGAAACATGGTTTAATGAAGCAAAAGGCATTGATTTTGAGATAAAGGATTATAATTGAAACTATGTTAACAGAACAAATAAAATGGGTGGAGGAGTCGCTATGTACGTTCATAAGAAATATAAATACAAAATATTAAAAGACATGACTGTATCAGTAAATGATATAGTTGAATGCTTATCAATAGAAATCATTAATGAAAGGAAGAAAAACATCATAATTAGCTGTACATGCAGGTCAGCAGGTTCAAATGTGGAACTATTTACTGAGTGGGCTGAAAAAACTTTCTCAGAAATAGTTAATAAAACAATATTTATTTGTGGGGATTATAATATTAATCTCATGAATCCAAATAACCACATAGCAACATAAAACTATATTAACAGGATGCACAGTATGAGTTTATACCCAACCATTACAAGACCGACTAGAATAACATCGCACAGTATTCATCGATAACATCTTCACTAATAATATGCAGTCTTCAAACATCAGTGGAGTAATGATCTGTGACATAACCCATCATCTGCCTGTATTCACAGTCTATAATGATGAGACCAGTACACACCTGAATCCACAGCAAAAATATACTTACATAACCCATCATCTGCCTGTATTCACAGTCTATAATGATGAGACCAGTACACACCTGAATCCACAGCAAAAATATACTTACATAACCCATCATCTGCCTGTATTCACAGTCTATAATGATGAGACCAGTACACACCTGAATCCACAGCAAAAATATACTTACATAACCCATCATCTGCCTGTATTCACAGTCTATAATGATGAGACCAGTACACACCTGAATCCACAGCAAAAATATACTTACATAACCCATCATCTGCCTGTATTCACAGTCTATAATGATGAGACCAGTACACACCTGAATCCACAGCAAAAATATACTTACATAACCCATCATCTGCCTGTATTCACAGTCTATAATGATGAGACCAGTACACACCTGAATTCACAGCAAAAATATACTTACTAACCAGTTAGAAGAGAAGACTCTTTCAATCTATTAAATCAGGACCTAACAATGCAAAACTGGGATTGCGTGTACAACAAAAAGGAGGTGGATAGTGCCTTTGAATCATTTATAGATATATTTCATTCAATATATAACCAAAAATGTCCAATAAAAAAAAAGAGAAACAACAACAAAACTTTAAAGTGCCCATGGTTAACCAAGGGTTTACAAAATGCTTGTAAAAAGAAAAACACTTTATATAGACAATTCATCAAATTAAGTCATGTAAAACCTGGCTCCAAAAATGAATGTACAAAGAAACTGATTGAAGACTCTGAACATAGATATAAAACATATAAAAATAAATTGACTGATATAATAAGGACTAGTAAGAAATGATATTACAGCAATCTATTACATAGGAATAAGAACAACACTAAGGAGGTGTGGGGAATACTTAACACTATAATTAAAGGCAAATCAAAAAATAACTTGTGTCCTAGCTATTTCACTGCTAACAACCAAGATAATTATAATATGAATAATGTTGTGGAGAGTTTTAACAGTTTCTTAGTAAATGTCGGATCAGAATTGGCAGCCAAAATCCCTGATTATAGCAGCAATGAAATGGAGTCACTGATTGAAATGAATCCAATGAGTATGTTTCTGTTGGGAGTAACTGAAGAGGAAATAATAGATGTTGTTCATAATTGCAAAAATAAAACATCTACTGATTGTTTCGACATAGATATGACACTTGTGGAAAAAAACATACATTCCATCACCAAACCACTAACTGACATATTTAACCTGTCCTTCCAAACAGGACAATTTCCTAATAAAATGAAAATGGCAAAGGTAATACCAATATATAAAAATGGGAACTAACACATCTTCACAAACTACCGACCTGTCTCTTTGCTCCCGCAGTTTTCCAAAATCTTAGAGAAATTATATAACACTAGATTACAGAAATTTATAGATAAACATAAGATGATTAATGAAAGTCAATACGGTTTTAGGACAGCAAGGTCAACATCTCTGGCAATAATTGATGCAGTAGAAGAGATAACCAAGAGCTTAGATAGTAAGAAATATGCAGCTGGAATGGACATGGATCTGAGGAAAGCATTTGACACCATTAATCATCAAATATTACTGAAACAATGATACAGATATGGAATAAGGGGAGTAACTTTGACTTGGATAAGGAACTATTTAACACAAAGACAGCAGTTTGTGAAGATGGGCGAGTTTACATCTGGGCATTTGGACATTGCTTGTGGGGTTCCACAGGGAGCCGTTCTTGTTATTTAACTTATATATTAATGACATATTTACATCTGGGCATTTGGACATTGCTTGTGGGGTTCCACAGGGAGCCGTCCTTGTTATTTAACTTATATATTAATGACATATTTACATCTGGGCATTTGGACATTGCTTGTGGGGTTCCACAGGGAGCCGTTCTTGGTCCCAAGTTATTTAACTTATATATTAATGACATATTTACATCTGGGCATTTGGACATTGCTTGTGGGGTTCCACAGGGAGCCGTTCTTGGTCCCAAGTTATTTAACTTATATATTAATGACATATTTACATCTGGGCATTTGGACATTGCTTGTGGGGTTCCACAGGGAGCCGTTCTTGGTCCCAAGTTATTTAACTTATATATCAATGACATATTTACATCTGGGCATTTGGACATTGCTTGTGGGGTTCCACAGGGAGCCGTTCTTGGTCCCAAGTTATTTAACTTATATATTAATGACATATTTACATCTGGGCATTTGGACATTGCTTGTGGGGTTCCACAGGGAGCCGTTCTTGGTCCCAAGTTATTTAACTTATATATCAATGACATATTTACATCTGGGCATTTGGACATTGCTTGTGGGGTTCCACAGGGATCCCTTCTTGGTCCCAAGTTATTTAACTTATATATTAATGACATATTTACATCTGGGCATTTGGACATTGCTTGTGGGGTTCCACAGGGAGCCGTTCTTGTTATTTAACTTATATATTAATGACATATTTACATCTGGGCATTTGGACATTGCTTGTGGGGTTCCACAGGGAGCCGTTCTTGGTCCCAAGTTATTTAACTTATATATTAATGACATATTTACATCTGGGCATTTGGACATTGCTTGTGGGGTTCCACAGGGAGCCGTTCTTGTTATTTAACTTATATATCAATGACATATTTACATCTGGGCATTTGGACATTGCTTGTGGGGTTCCACAGGGAGCCGTTCTTGGTCCCAAGTTATTTAACTTATATATTAATGACATATTTACATCTGGGCATTTGGACATTGCTTGTGGGGTTCCACAGGGAGCCGTTCTTGGTCCCAAGTTATTTAACTTATATATTAATGACATATTTACATCTGGGCATTTGGACATTGCTTGTGGGGTTCCACAGGGAGCCGTTCTTGTTATTTAACTTATATATCAATGACATATTTACATCTGGGCATTTGGACATTGCTTGTGGGGTTCCACAGGGAGCCGTTCTTGGTCCCAAGTTATTTAACTTATATATTAATGACATATTTACATCTGGGCATTTGGACATTGCTTGTGGGGTTCCACAGGGAGCCGTTCTTGGTCCCAAGTTATTTAACTTATATATTAATGACATATATACATCTGGGCATTTGGACATTGCTTGTGGGGTTCCACAGGGAGCCGTTCTTGGTCCCAAGTTATTTAACTTATATATTAATGACATATTTACATCTGGGCATTTGGACATTGCTTGTGGGGTTCCACAGGGAGCTGTTCTTGGTCCCAAGTTATTTAACTTATATATTAATGACATATATACATCTGGGCATTTGGACATTGCTTGTGGGGTTCCACAGGGAGCCGTTCTTGGTCCCAAGTTATTTAACTTATATATTAATGACATATTTACATCTGGGCATTTGGACATTGCTTGTGGGGTTCCACAGGGAGCCGTTCTTGTTATTTAACTTATATATCAATGACATATTTACATCTGGGCATTTGGACATTGCTTGTGGGGTTCCACAGGGAGCCGTTCTTGGTCCCAAGTTATTTAACTTATATATTAATGACATATTTACATCTGGGCATTTGGACATTGCTTGTGGGGTTCCACAGGGAGCCGTTCTTGGTCCCAAGTTATTTAACTTATATATTAATGACATATATACATCTGGGCATTTGGACATTGCTTGTGGGGTTCCACAGGGAGCCGTTCTTGGTCCCAAGTTATTTAACTTATATATTAATGACATATTTACATCTGGGCATTTGGACATTGCTTGTGGGGTTCCACAGGGAGCCGTTCTTGGTCCCAAGTTATTTAACTTATATATTAATGACATATTTACATCTGGGCATTTGGACATTGCTTGTGGGGTTCCACAGGGAGCCGTTCTTGGTCCCAAGTTATTTAACTTATATATTAATGACATATTTACATCTGGGCATTTGGACATTGCTTGTGGGGTTCCACAGGGAGCCGTTCTTGGTCCCAAGTTATTTAACTTATATATTAATGACATATTTACATCTGGGCATTTGGACATTGCTTGTGGGGTTCCACAGGGATCCCTTCTTGGTCCCAAGTTATTTAACTTATATATTAATGACATATTTACATCTGGGCATTTGGACATTGCTTGTGGGGTTCCACAGGGAGCCGTTCTTGTTATTTAACTTATATATTAATGACATATTTACATCTGGGCATTTGGACATTGCTTGTGGGGTTCCACAGGGAGCCGTTCTTGGTCCCAAGTTATTTAACTTATATATCAATGACATATTTACATCTGGGCATTTGGACATTGCTTGTGGGGTTCCACAGGGATCCCTTCTTGGTCCCAAGTTATTTAACTTATATATTAATTACATATTTACATCTGGGCATTTGGACATTGCTTGTGGGGTTCCACAGGGAGCCGTTCTTGTTATTTAACTTATATATTAATGACATATTTACATCTGGGCATTTGGACATTGCTTGTGGGGTTCCACAGGGAGCCGTTCTTGGTCCCAAGTTATTTAACTTATATATTAATGACATATTTACATCTGGGCATTTGGACATTGCTTGTGGGGTTCCACGGGGAGCCGTTCTTGGTCCCAAGTTATTTAACTTATATATTCATGACATATTTACATCTGGGCATTTGGACATTGCTTGTGGGGTTCCACAGGGAGCCGTTCTTGGTCCCAAGTTATTTAACTTATATATTAATGACATATTTACATCTGGGCATTTGGACATTGCTTGTGGGGTTCCACAGGGAGCCGTTCTTGGTCCCAAGTTATTTAACTTATATATTAATGACATATTTACATCTGGGCATTTGGACATTGCTTGTGGGGTTCCACAGGGAGCCGTTCTTGGTCCCAAGTTATTTAACTTATATATTAATGACATATTTACATCTGGGCATTTGGACATTGCTTGTGGGGTTCCACAGGGAGCCGTTCTTGGTCCCAAGTTATTTAACTTATATATTAATGACATATTTACATCTGGGCATTTGGACATTGCTTGTGGGGTTCCACAGGGAGCCGTTCTTGGTCCCAAGTTATTTAACTTATATATTAATGACATATTTACATCTGGGCATTTGGACATTGCTTGTGGGGATCCACAGGGAGCCGTTCTTGTTATTTAACTTATATATTAATGACATATTTACATCTGGGCATTTGGACATTGCTTGTGGGGTTCCACAGGGATCCCTTCTTGGTCCCAAGTTATATAACTTATATATTAATGACATATTTACATCTGGGCATTTGGACATTGCTTGTGGGGTTCCACAGGGAGCCGTTCTTGTTATTTAACTTATATATTAATGACATATTTCCATCTGGGCATTTGGACATTGCTTGTGGGGTTCCACAGGGAGCCGTTCTTGGTCCCAAGTTATTTAACTTATATATTAATGACATATTTACATCTGGGCATTTGGACATTGCTTGTGGGGTTCCACAGGGAGCCGTTCTTGGTCCCAAGTTATTCAACTTATATATTAATGACATATTTACATCTGGGCATTTGGACATTGCTTGTGGGGTACCACAGGGAGCCGTTCTTGGTCCCAAGTTATTTAACTTATATATCAATGACATATTTACATCTGGGCATTTGGACATTGCTTGTGGGGTTCCACAGGGATCCCTTCTTGGTCCCAAGTTATATAACTTATATATTAATGACATATTTACATCTGGGCATTTGGACATTGCTTGTGGGGTTCCACAGGGAGCCGTTCTTGGTCCCAAGTTATTTAACTTATATATTAATGACATATTTACATCTGGGCATTTGGACATTGCTTGTGGGGTTCCACAGGGAGCCGTTCTTGGTCCCAAGTTATTCAACTTATATATTAATGACATATTTACATCTGGGCATTTGGACATTGCTTGTGGGGTTCCACAGGGAGCCGTTCTTGTTATTTAACTTATATATTAATGACATATTTACATCTGGGCATTTGGACATTGCTTGTGGGGTTCCACAGGAAGCCGTTCTTGGTCCCAAGTTATTTAACTTATATATTAATGACATATTTACATCTGGGCATTTGGACATTGCTTGTGGGGTTCCACAGGGAGCTGTTCTTGTTATTTAACTTATATATTAATGACATATTTACATCTGGGCATTTGGACATTGCTTGTGGGGTTCCACAGGGAGCCGTTCTTGGTCCCAAGTTATTTAACTTATATATCAATGACATATTTACATCTGGGCATTTGGACATTGCTTGTGGGGTTCCACAGGGAGCCGTTCTTGTTATTTAACTTATATATTAATGACATATTTACATCTGGGCATTTGGACATTGCTTGTGGGGTTCCACAGGGAGCCGTTCTTGGTCCCAAGTTATTTAACTTATATATTAATGACATATTTACATCTGGGCATTTGGACATTGCTTGTGGGGTTCCACAGGGAGCCGTTCTTGGTCCCAAGTTATTTAACTTATATATTAATGACATATTTACATCTGGGCATTTGGACATTGTTTATGGGGTTCCACAGGGAGCCGTTCTTGGTCCCAAGTTATTTAACTTATATATTAATGACATATATACATCTGGGCATTTGGACATTGCTTGTGGGGTTCCACAGGGAGCCGTTCTTGGTCCCAAGTTATTTAACTTATATATTAATGACATATTTACATCTGGGCATTTGGACATTGCTTGTGGGGTTCCACAGGGAGCCGTTCTTGGTCCCAAGTTATTTAACTTATATATTAATGACATATTTACATCTGGGCATTTGGACATTGCTTGTGGGGTTCCACAGGGAGCCGTTCTTGGTCCCAAGTTATTTAACTTATATATTAATGACATATTTACATCTGGGCATTTGGACATTGCTTGTGGGGTTCCACAGGGAGCCGTTCTTGGTCCCAAGTTATTTAACTTATATATTAATGACATATTTACATCTGGGCATTTGGACATTGCTTGTGGGGTTCCACAGGGAGCCGTTCTTGGTCCCAAGTTATTTAACTTATATATTAATGACATATTTACATCTGGGCATTTGGACATTGTTTATGGGGTTCCACAGGGAGCCGTTCTTGGTCCCAAGTTATTTAACTTATATATTAATGACATATATACATCTGGGCATTTGGACATTGCTTGTGGGGTTCCACAGGGAGCCGTTCTTGGTCCCAAGTTATTTAACTTATATATTAATGACATATTTACATCTGGGCATTTGGACATTGCTTGTGGGGTTCCACAGGGAGCTGTTCTTGTTATTTAACTTATATATTAATGACATATTTACATCTGGGCAATTGGACATTGCTTGTGGGGTTCCACAGGGAGCCGTTCTTGTTATTTAAATTATATATTAATGACATATTTACATCTGGGCATTTGGACATTGCTTGTGGGGTTCCACAGGGAGCCGTTCTTGGTCCCAAGTTATTTAACTTATATATTAATGACATATTTACATCTGGGCATTTGGACATTGCTTGTGGGGTTCCACAGGGAGCCGTTCTTGGTCCCAAGTTATTTAACTTATATATTAATGACATATTTACATCTGGGCATTTGGACATTGCTTGTGGGGATCCACAGGGAGCCGTTCTTGTTATTTAACTTATATATTAATGACATATTTACATCTGGGCATTTGGACATTGCTTGTGGGGTTCCACAGGGAGCCGTTCTTGGTCCCAAGTTATTTAACTTATATATCAATGACATATTTACATCTGGGCATTTGGACATTGCTTGTGGGGTTCCACAGGGATCCCTTCTTGGTCCCAAGTTATTTAACTTATATATTAATGACATATTTACATCTGGGCATTTGGACATTGCTTGTGGGGTTCCACAGGGAGCCGTTCTTGTTATTTAACTTATATATTAATGACATATTTACATCTGGGCATTTGGACATTGCTTGTGGGGTTCCACAGGGAGCCGTTCTTGTTATTTAACTTATATATTAATGACATATTTACATCTGGGCATTTGGACATTGCTTGTGGGGTTCCACAGGGAGCCGTTCTTGGTCCCAAGTTATTTAACTTATATATCAATGACATATTTACATCTGGGCATTTGGACATTGCTTGTGGGGTTCCACAGGGATCCCTTCTTGGTCCCAAGTTATTTAACTTATATATTAATGACATATTTACATCTGGGCATTTGGACATTGCTTGTGGGGTTCCACAGGGAGCCGTTCTTGTTATTTAACTTATATATTAATGACATATTTACATCTGGGCATTTGGACATTGCTTGTGGGGTTCCACAGGGAGCCGTTCTTGGTCCCAAGTTATTTAACTTATATATCAATGACATATTTACATCTGGGCATTTGGACATTGCTTGTGGGGTTCCACAGGGAGCCGTTCTCGTTATTTAACTTATATATTAATGACATATTTACATCTGGGCATTTGGACATTGCTTGTGGGGTTCCACAGGGAGCCGTTCTTGGTCCCAAGTTATTTAACTTATATATCAATGACATATTTACATCTGGGCATTTGGACATTGCTTGTGGGGTTCCACAGGGAGCCGTTCTTGGTCCCAAGTTATTTAACTTATATATTAATGACATATTTACATCTGGGCATTTGGACATTGTTTATGGGGTTCCACAGGGAGCCGTTCTTGGTCCCAAGTTATTTAACTTATATATTAATGACATATATACATCTGGGCATTTGGACATTGCTTGTGGGGTTCCACAGGGAGCCGTTCTTGGTCCCAAGTTATTTAACTTATATATTAATGACATATTTACATCTGGGCATTTGGACATTGCTTGTGGGGTTCCACAGGGAGCCGTTCTTGGTCCCAAGTTATTTAACTTATATATTAATGACATATTTACATCTGGGCATTTGGACATTGCTTGTGGGGTTCCACAGGGAGCCGTTCTTGGTCCCAAGTTATTTAACTTATATATTAATGACATATTTACATCTGGGCATTTGGACATTGCTTGTGGGGTTCCACAGGGAGCCGTTCTTGGTCCCAAGTTATTTAACTTATATATTAATGACATATTTACATCTGGGCATTTGGACATTGTTTATGGGGTTCCACAGGGAGCCGTTCTTGGTCCCAAGTTATTTAACTTATATATTAATGACATATATACATCTGGGCATTTGGACATTGCTTGTGGGGTTCCACAGGGAGCCGTTCTTGGTCCCAAGTTATTTAACTTATATATTAATGACATATTTACATCTGGGCAATTGGACATTGCTTGTGGGGTTCCACAGGGAGCCGTTCTTGTTATTTAAAGTATATATTAATGACATATTTACATCTGGGCATTTGGACATTGCTTGTGGGGTTCCACAGGGAGCCGTTCTTGGTCCCAAGTTATTTAACTTATATATCAATGACATATTTACATCTGGGCATTTGGACCTTGCTTGTGGGGTTCCACAGGGAGCCGTTCTTGGTCCCAAGTTATTTAACTTATATATTAATGACATATTTACATCTGGGCATTTGGACATTGCTTGTGGGGTTCCACAGGGAGCCGTTCTTGGTCCCAAGTTATTTAACTTATATATTAATGACATATTTACATCTGGGCATTTGGACATTGCTTGTGGGGTTCCACAGGGAGCCGTTCTTGGTCCCAAGTTATTTAACTTATATATCAATGACATATTTACATCTGGGCATTTGGACCTTGCTTGTGGGGTTCCACAGGGAGCCGTTCTTGGTCCCAAGTTATTTAACTTATATATTAATGACATATTTACATCTGGGCATTTGGACATTGCTTGTGGGGTTCCACAGGGAGCCGTTCTTGGTCCCAAGTTATTTAACTTATATATTAATGACATATTTACATCTGGGCATTTGGACATTGCTTGTGGGGTTCCACAGGGAGCCGTTCTTGGTCCCAAGTTATTTAACTTATATATTAATGACATATTTACATCTGGGCAATTGGACATTGCTTGTGGGGTTCCACAGGGAGCCGTTCTTGTTATTTAAATTATATATTAATGACATATTTACATCTGGGCATTTGGACATTGCTTGTGGTGTTCCACAGGGAGCCGTTCCTGGTCCCAAGTTATTTAACTTATATATCAATGACATATTTACATCTGGGCATTTGGACATTGCTTGTGGGGTTCCACAGGGAGCCGTTCTTGGTCCCAAGTTATTTAACTTATATATCAATGACATATTTACATCTGGGCATTTGGACATTGCTTGTGGGGTTCCACAGGGAGCCGTTCTTGGTCCCAAGTTATTTAACTTATATATCAATGACATATTTACATCTGGGCATTTGGACATTGCTTGTGGGGTTCCACAGGGAGCCGTTCTTGGTCCCAAGTTATTTAACTTATATATCAATGACATATTTACATCTGGGCATTTGGACATTGCTTGTGGGGTTCCACAGGGAGCCGTTCTTGGTCCCAAGTTATTTAACTTATATATTCATGACATATTTACATCTGGGCATTTGGACATTGCTTGTGGGGTTCCACAGGGAGCCGTTCTTGGTCCCAAGTTATTTAACTTATATATCAATGACATATTTACATCTGGGCATTTGGACCTTGCTTGTGGGGTTCCACAGGGAGCCGTTCTTGGTCCCAAGTTATTTAACTTATATAATAATGACATATTTACATCTGGGCATTTGGACATTGCTTGTGGGGTTCCACAGGGAGCCGTTCTTGGTCCCAAGTTATTTAACTTATATATTAATGACATATTTACATCTGGGCATTTGGACATTGCTTGTGGGGTTCCACAGGGAGCCGTTCTTGGTCCCAAGTTATTTAACTTATATATTAATGACATATTTACATCTGGGCATTTGGACATTGTTTATGGGGTTCCACAGGGAGCCGTTCTTGGTCCCAAGTTATTTAACTTATATATTAATGACATATATACATCTGGGCATTTGGACATTGCTTGTGGGGTTCCACAGGGAGCCGTTCTTGGTCCCAAGTTATTTAACTTATATATTAATGACATATTTACATCTGGGCAATTGGACATTGCTTGTGGGGTTCCACAGGGAGCCGTTCTTGTTATTTAAATTATATATTAATGACATATTTACATCTGGGCATTTGGACATTGCTTGTGGTGTTCCACAGGGAGCCGTTCCTGGTCCCAAGTTATTTAACTTATATATCAATGACATATTTACATCTGGGCATTTGGACATTGCTTGTGGGGTTCCACAGGGAGCCGTTCTTGGTCCCAAGTTATTTAACTTATATATCAATGACATATTTACATCTGGGCATTTGGACATTGCTTGTGGGGTTCCACAGGGAGCCGTTCTTGGTCCCAAGTTATTTAACTTATATATCAATGACATATTTACATCTGGGCATTTGGACATTGCTTGTGGGGTTCCACAGGGAGCCGTTCTTGGTCCCAAGTTATTTAACTTATATATCAATGACATATTTACATCTGGGCATTTGGACATTGCTTGTGGGGTTCCACAGGGATCCCTTCTTGGTCCCAAGTTATTTAACTTATATATTAATGACATATTTACATCTGGGCATTTGGACATTGCTTGTGGGGTTCCACAGGGAGCCGTTCTTGTTATTTAACTTATATATTAATGACATATTTACATCTGGGCATTTGGACATTGCTTGTGGGGTTCCACAGGGAGCCGTTCTTGGTCCCAAGTTATTTAACTTATATATCAATGACATATTTACATCTGGGCATTTGGACATTGCTTGTGGGGTTCCACAGGGAGCCGTTCTCGTTATTTAACTTATATATTAATGACATATTTACATCTGGGCATTTGGACATTGCTTGTGGGGTTCCACAGGGAGCCGTTCTTGGTCCCAAGTTATTTAACTTATATATCAATGACATATTTACATCTGGGCATTTGGACATTGCTTGTGGGGTTCCACAGGGAGCCGTTCTTGGTCCCAAGTTATTTAACTTATATATTAATGACATATTTACATCTGGGCATTTGGACATTGTTTATGGGGTTCCACAGGGAGCCGTTCTTGGTCCCAAGTTATTTAACTTATATATTAATGACATATATACATCTGGGCATTTGGACATTGCTTGTGGGGTTCCACAGGGAGCCGTTCTTGGTCCCAAGTTATTTAACTTATATATTAATGACATATTTACATCTGGGCATTTGGACATTGCTTGTGGGGTTCCACAGGGAGCCGTTCTTGGTCCCAAGTTATTTAACTTATATATTAATGACATATTTACATCTGGGCATTTGGACATTGCTTGTGGGGTTCCACAGGGAGCCGTTCTTGGTCCCAAGTTATTTAACTTATATATTAATGACATATTTACATCTGGGCATTTGGACATTGCTTGTGGGGTTCCACAGGGAGCCGTTCTTGGTCCCAAGTTATTTAACTTATATATTAATGACATATTTACATCTGGGCATTTGGACATTGTTTATGGGGTTCCACAGGGAGCCGTTCTTGGTCCCAAGTTATTTAACTTATATATTAATGACATATTTACATCTGGGCAATTGGACATTGCTTGTGGGGTTCCACAGGGAGCCGTTCTTGTTATTTAAAGTATATATTAATGACATATTTACATCTGGGCATTTGGACATTGCTTGTGGGGTTCCACAGGGAGCCGTTCTTGGTCCCAAGTTATTTAACTTATATATCAATGACATATTTACATCTGGGCATTTGGACCTTGCTTGTGGGGTTCCACAGGGAGCCGTTCTTGGTCCCAAGTTATTTAACTTATATATTAATGACATATTTACATCTGGGCATTTGGACATTGCTTGTGGGGTTCCACAGGGAGCCGTTCTTGGTCCCAAGTTATTTAACTTATATATTAATGACATATTTACATCTGGGCATTTGGACATTGCTTGTGGGGTTCCACAGGGAGCCGTTCTTGGTCCCAAGTTATTTAACTTATATATTAATGACATATTTACATCTGGGCAATTGGACATTGCTTGTGGGGTTCCACAGGGAGCCGTTCTTGTTATTTAAATTATATATTAATGACATATTTACATCTGGGCATTTGGACATTGCTTGTGGTGTTCCACAGGGAGCCGTTCCTGGTCCCAAGTTATTTAACTTATATATCAATGACATATTTACATCTGGGCATTTGGACATTGCTTGTGGGGTTCCACAGGGAGCCGTTCTTGGTCCCAAGTTATTTAACTTATATATCAATGACATATTTACATCTGGGCATTTGGACATTGCTTGTGGGGTTCCACAGGGAGCCGTTCTTGGTCCCAAGTTATTTAACTTATATATCAATGACATATTTACATCTGGGCATTTGGACATTGCTTGTGGGGTTCCACAGGGAGCCGTTCTTGGTCCCAAGTTATTTAACTTATATATCAATGACATATTTACATCTGGGCATTTGGACATTGCTTGTGGGGTTCCACAGGGAGCCGTTCTTGGTCCCAAGTTATTTAACTTATATATTCATGACATATTTACATCTGGGCATTTGGACATTGCTTGTGGGGTTCCACAGGGAGCCGTTCTTGGTCCCAAGTTATTTAACTTATATATCAATGACATATTTACATCTGGGCATTTGGACCTTGCTTGTGGGGTTCCACAGGGAGCCGTTCTTGGTCCCAAGTTATTTAACTTATATATTAATGACATATTTACATCTGGGCATTTGGACATTGCTTGTGGGGTTCCACAGGGAGCCGTTCTTGGTCCCAAGTTATTTAACTTATATATTAATGACATATTTACATCTGGGCATTTGGACATTGCTTGTGGGGTTCCACAGGGAGCCGTTCTTGGTCCCAAGTTATTTAACTTATATATTAATGACATATTTACATCTGGGCATTTGGACATTGTTTATGGGGTTCCACAGGGAGCCGTTCTTGGTCCCAAGTTATTTAACTTATATATTAATGACATATATACATCTGGGCATTTGGACATTGCTTGTGGGGTTCCACAGGGAGCCGTTCTTGGTCCCAAGTTATTTAACTTATATATTAATGACATATTTACATCTGGGCAATTGGACATTGCTTGTGGGGTTCCACAGGGAGCCGTTCTTGTTATTTAAATTATATATTAATGACATATTTACATCTGGGCATTTGGACATTGCTTGTGGTGTTCCACAGGGAGCCGTTCCTGGTCCCAAGTTATTTAACTTATATATCAATGACATATTTACATCTGGGCATTTGGACATTGCTTGTGGGGTTCCACAGGGAGCCGTTCTTGGTCCCAAGTTATTTAACTTATATATCAATGACATATTTACATCTGGGCATTTGGACATTGCTTGTGGGGTTCCACAGGGAGCCGTTCTTGGTCCCAAGTTATTTAACTTATATATCAATGACATATTTACATCTGGGCATTTGGACATTGCTTGTGGGGTTCCACAGGGAGCCGTTCTTGGTCCCAAGTTATTTAACTTATATATCAATGACATATTTACATCTGGGCATTTGGACATTGCTTGTGGGGTTCCACAGGGAGCCGTTCTTGGTCCCAAGTTATTTAACTTATATATTCATGACATATTTACATCTGGGCATTTGGACATTGCTTGTGGGGTTCCACAGGGAGCCGTTCTTGTTATTTAACTTATATATTAATGACATATTTACATCTGGGCATTTGGACATTGCTTGTGGGGTTCCACAGGGAGCCGTTCTTGGTCCCAAGTTATTTAACTTATATATTAATGACATATTTACAGTATCAAATGTATTAAAATTAGTCATATTCGCAGACGACACTAATATTTTCTAATCTAACGATAATTATACAAATTTTGTACCCACCCTAAATAATGAACTTGCAAAATTAAAAACATGGTTAGATATAAACAAATGATCCCTTAATTTAAAGAAAACAAAAGTTATGTTATTCGGCTATTCCAATCCAGGACCAGCAATAAATATAGATGGCGTGATTCTAGAAACGGTGTCAGAAATTAAATTCTTAGGAGTCACTATTGATAATAAATGAAGCTGGAAACCACACATAAGAAGACATATACAAAGCAAAATCTCCAAAACCATCTCTATTATCAATAAATCCAAATTCTTCTTAAATGACACAGCTCTGCATTTATTATATTGTTCATTGGTCTTGCCATATCTAAATTACTGCATAGAAATCTAGGGCAACAACTACAAAACTTCACTACATCCCCTGGTTACACTCCAAAACAACTACAAAACTTCACTACATCCCCTGGTTACACTCCAAAACAACTACAAAACTTCACTACATCCCCTGGTTACACTCCAAAACAACTACAAAACTTCACTACATCCCCTGGTTACACTCCAAAACAACTACAAAACTTCACTACATCCCCTGGTTACACTCCAAAACAACTACAAAACTTCACTACATCCCCTGGTTACACTCCAAAACAACTACAAAACTTCACTACATCCCCTGGTTACACTCCAAAACAACTACAAAACTTCACTACATCCCCTGGTTACACTCCAAAACAACTACAAAACTTCTTCCGAGGATGTTGTAGTCGTAATGATTTGTGCAGTCCTTTGAGACATTTGTGATTTGGGGCTATATAAATAAACATTGATTGATTGATTGATTCACTACATCCCCTGGTTACACTCCAAAACAACTACAAAACTTTACTACATCTCCTGGTTACACTCCAAAACTTCACTACATCCCCTGGTTACACTCCAAAACAACTACAAAACTTCACTACATCCCCTGGTTACACTCCAAAACAACTACAAAACTTCACTACATCCCCTGGTTACACTCCAAAACAACTACAAAACTTCACTACATCCCCTGGTTACACTCCAAAAACCTGCAATAAGAATTCTACACAAGGTGGGATATTGTGACCACACAAATATTTTATTTTTACAATCTAAATGATTAAAACTGCCTGATCTAGTTGATTTTAATACAGCTCAATTACTATTTAAAGCCAACAAAAAGGTTCTACTTGCCAATATTCAAATACATTTCAAACACAGAGAAGGAGTTGATAATCTAAGGGGGTGTAGTATCTTTATTATTCCAACAGTAAGAACTACCAGGGAAAGTTTGTGTGTGTCCGTGTGTGGAGTGAAACTTTGGAAGGGATTGGATGTGGAGCTCAAGCAATGTTCAAATGTCCATCAGTTCAAAACAAGATACAAAAAAATGGTATGTGCAATGTATATGAATGTGAACATGGAGGCCTAAGTGTTAAACTCCATCACTGGCTAATAAGGATTATTGTTCTTATTATTATTATTGTTGTTATTATCATCATCATCATCATCATCTTCATTATTTTATATGTATTATTGTCATCATTTATTATCATTGCTATTGCTATTGTTCATATTGTTATTATTATTGTTATCATTATCGATATTATTATTGTTTAGTCATTGTTGATATTACCATTATTATTATTACTTCTATGACATCACCCAACTAGTTAAACTATATGAATTAGTATCAACGAGAGGAATACATTGAATTGTGTGTGTGTGTGTGTGTGTGTGTGTGTGTATGTGTGTGTGTGTGTGTGTGTGTGTGTGTGTGTGTGTGTGTGTGTGTGTGTGTGTGTGTGTGTGTGTGTGTGTGTGTGTGTGTGTGTGTGTGTGTGTGTGTGTGTGTGTGTGTGTGTGTGATGGATATGTATGTATTTTGGGTATATGCATGTGTGTATGTATGTGATTGTGTGTGTATGTGTATATGTATATATATAGATTGTATATATATATATATATATATATATATATATAGATATAGATATATATAGATATATATATATGTATATATATATGTATATATATATATAAATTGTATATATGTGTGTGTGTATATGTGTGTGTATCTATGTAAGTGTGTGTGAATTTAAATGTATTTTATATAGACAATATATAGCAGCAACCACTGAATTGAATTATATTATATATATTATTGTATTATATATTGTATATATATATATATATATTGTATATGTATAGGGGTGGGACCTAATAAGTTTACTTCTTCCCACTCCCTTTTGAGCCAATCTTGACATCTACAAAAGATTAGTCACATGTAATGTTTTCAATGTAGGTGTACAAATAATGTATCTATATATTTCTTTTGTATTTTATGTCATTCTCTTGTTTTGTTTGCATGGCTCAAAATAAACCCATTCATTCATTCATTCATTCATTCATTCATGTTTAGTGTATTTATAGTAAATATATGTTTAGTTTATTAAAATTAAATACATGTTTTTTGTATTAATATTAAATACATGTTTAGTGTATAAATATTAAATACATGTTTAGTGTATAAATATTAAATACATGTTTAGTGTATGAATATTAAATATATGTTTAGTGTATGAATATTAAATAGATGTTTAGTGTATGAATATTAAATATATGTTTAGTGTACAAATAGTAAAAATATGTTTAGTGTATTAATATTAAAAACTATGTTTAGCGTATGAATGACCAGACTTATGAAGCGGGAATGTGCGCCCTCCAGTGGACTTCTGCCGCAACTGCACACAAATAAATAAATTATTTCCGAGTGTGCCTTATTTAGAGAATATTAAATACATGATTATTATATGAATATTAAATGTGTTTAGTATATGATTATTAAATACATGTTTAGTGTATAAATATTAAATACAAGTTTAGTGTATTAATATTAAATAAATGTTTACTGTATAAATATTAAAGACATGTTTAGTGTATAAATATTAAATACATGTTTAGTGTATGAATATTAAATACATGTTTAGTGTATGAATATTAAATACATGTTTAGTTTATTAAAATTAAATAAATGTTTTTGTATTAATATTAAATACATGTTTGCTGTATAAATATTAAATACATGTTTGGTGTATTAATATTAAATATATTAAATATGTGTTTGGTTTATTAAAATTAAATACATGTTTTTTAATGTATTTAATATACACATGTTTAGTGTACAAATAGTAAAAATATGTTTAGTGTATTAATATTAAAAACTATGTTTAGTGTATGAATGACCAGACTTATTAAGAGGGAATGTGCGCCATCCAGTGGACTTTTGCCGCAACTGCACACAAATAAATTAATTATTTCCGAGTGTGCCTTATTTAGAGAATAATAAATACATGTTTACTGTATGAATATTAAATATATGATTATTATATGAATATTAAATGTGTTTAGTATATGATTATTAAATACATGTTCAGTGTATGAATATTAAATACATGTTTAGTGTACGAATATTTCAGTGTGTAAATATTAAATACATGTTTAGTGTATAAATATTAAATACAAGTTTAGTGTATGAATATTAAATACATGTTTAGTGTATGAATATTAAATACATGTTTAGTGTATTAATATTAAAAACATGTTTAGTGTATAAATATTAAATACAAGTTTAGTGTATGAATATTAAATACATGTTTAGTGTATGAATATTAAATACATGTTTAGTGTATAAATAATAAATACAAGTTTAGTGTATAAATAATAAATACATATTTAGTGTACGAATATTAAATGCATGTTTAGTGTATGAATATTAAATACATGTTTAGTGTATGAATATTAAATACATTGTAACTCCCTCCACATAGCACTGACACAATGGCTTTCTTGAACTGATTTATTGAAGGCTTTCTTTCCCTTCAATTCACCGTGAAAACTGTTAATAAAATAAAGCACGTTACAAATGTAAAAATAACATGCACAGCATGTGGCTCAAACATTTACCGAAGTAAAATACAAACAGAAATGACAAATACCTCGTTGGCCTGCATGCTTCTTTTAGGAGGAAATTGTGATCTTCTGGCTGTCGTGGCCCAAACGCTGAAAGTCCTTGTGACACTTTTTAGTCCTTGTAACCATCAGTCGCTCTCTTTCTTCCTTCTCATTGCATCAAACAGATGTTCCTCATACCCGGAAGTAGCTTCCTTATATCCGTTCACAGACCGATCGAGACACTTCAAAACAAACACATGCCCACAAACCCAACAAAAAGAAATGAAATTACATGTTTAACCATAGTAACTTAAATAAAGCCTTCTTATGAGCTTTTATACATTTTGATTTAAATTCCCTTTTGTGAACTTAACTTATTCTGTTTTTAGAGAAATAAAACAAATTATAATTATTAGTCGCAACAGTTACATACATGTTTAGTGTATTAATATTAAATAAATGTTTACTGTATAAATATTAAATACATGTTTAGTGTATTAATATTAAATACATGTTTAGTGTATTAATATTAAATACATGTTTAGTGTATAAATATTAAATACAAGTTTAGTGTATGAATATTAAATACATGTTTAGTGTATGAATATTAAATACATGTTTAGTGTATAAATATTAAATACATGTTTAGTGTATAAATATTAAATACAAGTTTAGTGTATGAATATTAAATACATGTTTAGTGTATAATAATAAATACAAGTTTAGTGTATGAATAATAAATACATATTTAGTGTATGAATATTAAATGCATGTTTAGTGTATGAATATTAAATACATGTTTAGTGTATTAATAATAAATACATGTTTAGTGTATTAATATTAAATAAATGTTTACTGTATAAATATTAAAGACATGTTTAGTGTATTAATATTAAATATATGTTTAGTGTATTAAAATTAAATACGTGTTTTTGTATTAATATTAAATACATGTTTTTTGTATTAATATTAAATACATGTTTTTGTATTAATATTAAATACATGTTTAGTGTATTAATATTAAATACATGTTTTTTGTATAAATATTAAACATATGTTTAGTGTATAAATATATAATATATGTTTAGTGTACAAATAGTAAAAATATGTTTAGTGTATTAATATTAAAAACTATGTTTAGTGTATGAATGACCAGACTTATGAAGCGGGAACGTGCGCCCTCCTGTGGACTTCTGCCGCAACTGCACACAAATAAATTAATTATTTCCGAGTGTGCCTTATTTAGAGAATATTAAATACATGATTATTATATGAATATTAAATGTGTTTAGTATATGATTATTAAATACATGTTTACTGTATGAATATTAAATATATGATTAGTATATAATTAAATATACGTTTAATATATGATTATTAAATACATGTTCAGTGTAGGAATATTAAATACATGTTTAGTGAATTAATATTAAATAAATGTTTACTGTATAAATATTAAAGACATGTTTAGTGTATAAATATTAAATACATGTTTAGTGTATTAATATTAAATATGTGTTTGGTTTATTAAAATTAAATACATGTTTTTTGTATTAATATTAAATACATGTTTAGTGTATAAATAATAAATACATGTTTAGTGTATTAATATTAAATACATGTTTTTGTGTAAATATTAAACATATGTTTAGTGTATAAATATTAAATATATGTTTAGTGTATTAATATTAAATATGTGTTTGGTTTATTAAAATTAAATACATGTTTTTTTATTAATATTAAATACATGTTTTTGTATAAATATTAAATACATGTTTTTGTATAAATATTAAATATATGTTTAGTGTATGAATATTAAATACATGATTAGTATATAATTAAATATACATTTAATATATGATTATTAAATACATGTTTAGTGTATGAATATTTAATACATGTTTACTGTATTAATATTAAATACATGTTTAGTGTATCAATAATAACTACATGTTTAGTGTATAAACATTAAATACATGTTTAGTGTATTAATATTAAATACATGTTTCGTGTATGAATATTAAATACATGTTTATTGTATAAATATTAAATACATGTTAAGTTTATGAATATTAAATACATTTTTAGTGTATTAATATTAAATACAAGATTAGTGTATGAATATTAAATACATGTTTAGTGTATGAATATTAAATACATGTTTAGTGTATAAATATTAAATACATGTTTAGTGTATGAATATTAAATACATGTTTAATGTATGAATATTAAATACATGTTTAGTGTATGAATATTAAATACATGTTTAGTGTATGAATATTAAATACATGTTTATTGTATAAATATTAAATACATGTTAAGTGTATTAATATTAAATACATGTTTAGTGTATGAATATTAAATACGTGTTTAGTGTATTAATATTAAAAATATGTTTAGTTTATTAAAATTAAATACATGTTTTTGTATTAATATTAAATACATGTTTATTGTATTAATATTAAAAACATGTTTAGTGTATAAATATTAAATACATGTTTAGTGCATTAATATTAAATATATGTTTAGTTTATTAAACTTAAATATATGTTTTTGTATTAATATTAAATACATGTTTAGTGTATGAATATTAAATACACGTTTAGTGTATGAATATTAAATACATGTTTAGTTTATGAATATTAAATACATGTTTAGTGGATAAATAATAAATAAATATTTAGTGTATTAATATTAAATACATGTTTAGTGTATAAATATTAAATACATGTTTAGTGTATAAATATTAAATACATGTTTAGTGTATTAATATTAAATATGTGTTTACTTTATTAAAATTAAATACATGTTTTTGTATTAATATTAAATACATGTTTAGTGTATTAATATTAAATACATGTTTAGTGTATGAATAATAACTACATGTTTAGTGTATTAATATTAAATACATGTTTAGTGTATAAATGATAACTACATGTTTAGTTTGTGAATATTAAATACATGTTTAGTGTATAAATATCAAATACATGTTTAGAGTATTAATATTAAATACATGTTTAGTGTATTAATATTAAATATATATTTAGTTTATTAAAATTAAATACATGTTTTGTATTAATATTAAATACATGTTTAGTGTATAAATATTAAATACATGTTTAGTGTATTAATATTAAATACATGTTTAGTGTATGAATATTAAATACATGTTTAGTGTATAAATGTTAAATACATGTTTAGTTTATGAATATTAAATGCATGTTTAGTGTATTAATATTAAATATATATTTAGTTTATTAAAATTAAATACATTTTTTGTATTAATATTAAATACATGTTTAGTGTATAAATATTAAATACATGTTTAGTGTATTAATATTAAATACATGTTTAGTGTATGAATATTAAATACATGTTTAGTGTATAAATATTAAATACACGTTTAGTGTAAAAATATTAAATACATGTTTAGTGTATTAATATTAAATATATGTTTAGTTTATTAAAATGAAATACATGTTTTTGTATTAATATTAAATACATATTAAATACATAAATAAATGATAAATGGGTTGTACTTGTATAGCGCTTTTCTACCTTCAAGGTACTCAAAGCGCTTTGACACTACTTCCACATTTACACATTCACACACTGATGGAGGGAGCTGCCATGCAAGGCGCCAACCAGCACCCACCAGGAGCAAGGGTGAAGTGTCTTGCTCAGGACACAATGGACGTGACGTGGTTGGTACTAGGTGGGGATTGAACCAGGGTAAGTGTAAGAATAATAACTACTAGTTTATTGAATGAATATTAAATACATGTTTAGTGTATGAATATTTAATACATGTTTAGTGTATTAATATTAAATATATGTTTAGTTTATTAAAATTAAATACATGTTTTGTATTAATATTAAATACATGTTTAGTGTATTAATATTAAATATATGTTTAGTTTATTAAAATTAAATACATGTTTTTGTATTTATATTAAATACATGTTTAGTGTATTAATATTAAATACATGTTTAGTGTATTAATATTAAATACATGTTTAGTGTATAAATATTAAATACATTTTTAGTGTATAAATATTAAATATATGTTTAGTTTATTAAAATTAAATACATGTTTTTGTATTAATATTAAATACATGTTTAGTGTATAAATATTAAATACATGTTTAGTGTATGAATATTAAATACATGTTTAGTGTATAAATATAAGTGTATGAGAAACCAAACTTATGTAAGAAAAAATAAAAGAGACAAAAAAAAAGGAAAAAGAGAGAGAGAGAGACGGAGAGGACCGGACTTATTAAGAGGGAACGTGCGCCCTCCTGTGGACTTCTGCCGCAACTGCACACATAAAGAAATTCATTATTTCCAAGTGTGCCTTATTTAGAGGATAATAAATACATGTTTACTGTATGAATATTAAATATATGATTAGTATATGATTACATATATGTTTAGTATATGATTATTAAATACATAATCAGTGTATTAATATTAAATACATGTTTAGTGTATGAATATTAAATACATGTTTAGTGCATAAATATTAAATACATGTTTAGTGTATTAATATTAAATACATGTTTAGTGCATAAATATTAAATACATGTTTAGTGTATAAATATTAAATACATGTTTAGTGTATAAATATCAAATACATGTTTAGTGTATGAATATTAAATACATGTTTAGTGTATGAATATTAAATACATATTTAATGTATGAATATTAAATACATGTTTAGTGAATGAATATTAAATACATGTTTAATGTATGAATATTAAATACATGTTTAGTGTATAAATATTAAATACATGTTTCGTGTATGAATATTAAATACATGTTTAGTGCATAAATATTAAATACATGTTAAGTGTGTAAATATTAAATATATATTTAGTGTATAAATATTAAATACATGATTAGTGTATTAATATTGAATACATGATTAGTGTATAAATATTAAATACATGTTTAGTGTATTAATATTAAATATATGTTTAGTGTATTAATATTAAATACATGTTTAGTGTATAAATAATAACTAAATGTTTAGTGTATGAATATTAAATACAGGTTTAATGTATAAATATTAAATACATGTTTAGTGTAATAATATTAAATATATGTTTATTTTATTAAAATTAAATACATGTGTTTGTATTAATATTAAATACACGTTAAGTGTATAAATCTCAAATACATGTTTAGTGTATTAATATTAAATTCATGTTTAGTGTATGAATGTTAAATATATGTTTAGTGTATAAATATTAAATATATATTTAGTTTATTAAAATTAAATACATGTTTTTGTATTAATATTAAATACATATTAAGTGTAAGAATAATAACTACATGTTTATTGAATGCATATTAAATACATGTTTAGTGTATTAATATTAAATTCATGTTTAGTGTATGAATGTTAAATATATGTTTAGTGTATAAATATTAAATATATATTTAGTTTATTAAAATTAAATACATGTTTTTGTATTAATATTAAATACATATTAAGTGTAAGAATAATAACTACATGTTTATTGAATGCATATTAAATACATGTTTAGTGTATAAATATTTAATACATGTTTACTGTATTAATATTAAATACATGTTTAGTGTATAAATATTAAATACATGTTTAGTGTATTAATATTAGATATATGTTTAGTTTATTAAAATTAAATACATGTTTTTGTATTAATATTAAATACATGTTTAGTGTATAAATATTAAATACATGTTTAGTGTATTAATATTAAATAAATTTTTAGTATATAAATGTTAAATACATGTTTAGTGTATAAATATTAAATATATGTTTAGTTTATTAAAATTAAATACATGTTTTTGTATTAATATTAAATACATGTTTAGTGTATTAATATTAAAAACATGTTTAGTGTATGAATGTTAAATACATGTTTAGTGTATAATATTAAATATATGTTTAGTTTATTAAAATTAAATACATGTTTTTGTATTAATATTAAATACATGTTTAGTGTATTAATATTAAATACATGTTTAGTGTATAAATATTTAATGCATGTTTACTGTATTAATATTAAATACATGTTTAGTGTATAAATAATAACTACATGTTTAGTGTATGAATATTAAATACATGTTTAGTGTATAAATATTAAATACATGTTTAGTGTATTAATATTAAATATATGTTTAGTTTATTAAAATTAAATACATGTTTTTGTATTATATTAAATACATATTAAGTGTAAGAATAATAACTACATGTTTATTGCATGCATATTAAATACATGTTTAGTGTATAAATGTTTAATACATGTTTACTGTATTAATATTAAATACATGTTTAGTGTATAAATAATAACTACATGTTTAGTGTATGAATATTAAATACATGTTTAATGTATAAATATTAAATACATCTTTAGTGTATTAATATTAAATATATGTTTAGTTTAATAAAATTAAATACATGTTTTTGTATTAATATTAAATACATGTTTAGTGTATAAATATTAAATACATGTTTAGTGTATTAATATTAAATACATGTTTACTGTATAAATATAAGTGTATGAGAAACCAAACTTATGTAAAAAAAAAAAAGTTACAAAAAAAAAGGAAAAAGAGAGATAGAGAGACGGAGAGGACCAGACTTATTAAGAGGGAAGATGCGCCCTCCTGTGGATTTCTGCCGCAACTACACACATAAAGAAATTCATTATTTCCAAGTGTGCCTTATTTAGAGGATAATAAATACATGTTTACTGTATGAATATTAAATATATGATTAGTATATAATTACATATACGTTTAGTATATGATTATTAAATACATGTTCAGTGTATTAATATTAAATACATGTTTAGTGTATAAACATTAAATACATGTTAAGTGTATTAATATTAAATACATGTTCAGTGTATTAATATTAAATACATGTTTAGTGTATGAATATTAAATACATGTTTAGTGTATAAATATTAAATACATGTTTAGTGTATTAATATTAAATATATGTTTTGTTTATTAAACTTAAATACATGTTTTTGTATTAATATTAAATACATGTTTAGTGTATGAATATTAAATACACGTTTAGTGTATGAATATTAAATACATGTTTAGTTTATGAATATTAAATACATGTTTAGTGTATGAATATTAAATGCATGTTTAGTTTATGAATATTAAATACATGTTTAGTGTATTAATATTAAATATATATTTAGTTTATTAATATTAAATACATGTTTAGTGTATAAATATTAAATACATGTTTAGTGTATTGATATTAAATACATGTTCAGTGTATTAATATTAAATACATGTTTAGTGTATGAATATTAAATACATGTTTAGTGTATAAATATTAAATACATGTTTAGTGTATTAATATTAAATATATGTTTTGTTTATTAAACTTAAATACATGTTTTTGTATTAATATTAAATACATGTTTAGTGTATGAATATTAAATACACGTTTAGTGTATGAATATTAAATACATGTTTAGTTTATGAATATTAAATACATGTTTAGTGTATGAATATTAAATGCATGTTTAGTTTATGAATATTAAATACATGTTTAGTGTATTAATATTAAATATATATTTAGTTTATTAATATTAAATACATGTTTAGTGTATAAATATTAAATACATGTTTAGTGTATTGATATTAAATACATGTTTTGTGTATAAATATTAAATACATGTTTAGTGTATGAATATTAAATACATGTTTAGTGTATTAATATTAAATACATGTTTAGTGTATGAATATTAAATACATGTTTAGTGTATGAATATTAAATACAAGTTTAGTGTGAAAATATTAAATACATGTTTATACTATTATTAAATTCAATTTTAGTGTATAATTATTAAATACATGTTTAGTGTATTAATATTAAATACATGGTTTGTGTATTAATATTAAATATATATTTAGTTTATTAAAATTAAATACATGTTTTTGTGTTAATATTAAATACATGTTTAGTGTATGAATAATAACTACATGTTTAGTGTATTAATATTAAATACATGTTTAGTGTATAAATATTAAATACACTTTTAGTGTATAAATATTAAATACACGTTTAGTGTAAAAATATTAAATACATGTTTAAGTAATGAATATTAAATACATGTTTAGTGTATAAATAATAACTACATGTTTAGTGTATAAATGTTAAATACATGTTTAGTGTATTAATATTAAATATATGTTTAGTTTATTAAACTTAAATACATGTTTTTGTATTGATATTAAATACATGTTTAGTGTATGAATATTAAATACACATTTATTTTATGAATAATAAATACATGTTTAGTTTATGAATATTAAATACATGTTTAGTGGATTAATAATAAATAAATATTTTGTGTATTAATATTAAATACATGTTTAGTGTATAAATATTAAATACATGTTTAGTGTATAAATATTAAATACATGTTTAGTGTATGAATATTAAATACATAATCAGTGTATTAATATTAAATACATGTTTAGTGTATGAATATTAAATACATGTTTAGTGTATAAATATTAAATACATGTTTAGTGTATTAATATTAAATCAATGTTTGGTGTATGAATATTAAATACATATTTCGTGTATGAATATTAAATACATGTTTAGTGTATGAATATTAAATACATGTTTAGTGTATGAATATTAAATACATGTTTAATGTATGAATATTAAATACATGTTTAGTGTATGAATATTAAATACATATTTCGTGTATGAATATTAAATACATGTTTAGTGTATAAATATTAAATACATGTTTAATGTATGAATATTAAATACCTGTTTAGTGTATAAATGTTAAATACATGTTTAGTGTATTAATATTAAATATATATTTAGTTTATTAAAATTAAATACATGTTTTTGTATTAATATTAAATACATGTTTAGTGTATAAATATTAAATACATGTTTAGTGTATTAATATTAAATACATGTTTAGTGTATGAATATTAAATACAAGTTTAGTGTATAAATATTAAATACAAGTTTAGTGTATTAATATTAAATACATGTTTAGTGTATGAATAATAACTACATGTTTAGTGTATGAATATTAAATACATGTTTAGTGTATGAATATTAAATACATGTTTAGTGTATAAATATTAAATACATGTTTAGTGTATGAATATTAAATACATGTTTAGTGTATGAATATTAAATACAAGTTTAGTGTATAAATATTAAATACAAGTTTAGTGTATTAATATTAAATACATGTTTAGTGTATGAATAATAACTATATGTTTAGTGTATGAATATTAAATAAATGTTTAGTGTATGAATATTAAATACATGTTTAGTGTATAAATGTTAAATACATGTTTAGTGTATGAATATTAAATACATGTTTAGTGTATGAATATTAAATACAAGTTTAGTGTGAAAATATTAAATACATGTTTGGTCTATTATTAAATTCCATTTTAGTGTATAAATATTAAATACATGTTTAGTGTATGAATAATAACTACATGTTTAGTGTATTAATATTAAATACATGTTTAGTGTATTAATATTAAAAACATGTTTAGTGTATAAATGTTAAATACATGTTTAGTGTATTAATATTAAATATATGTTTAGTTTATTAAAATTAAATACATGTTTTTGTATTAATATTAAATCAATGTTTGGTGTATGAATATTAAATACATGTTTAGTGTATAAATATCAAATACATGTTTAGAGTATTAATATTAAATACATGTTTAGTGTATTAATATTAAATATATATTTAGTTTATTAAAATTAAATACATGTTTTTGTATTAATATTAAATACATGTTTAGTGTATAAATATTAAATACATGATTAGTGTATTAATATTAAATACACGTTTAGTGTAAAAATATTAAATACATGTTTAGTGTATAAATAATAACTACATGTTTAGTGTATGAATATTAATTACATGTTTAGTGTATTAATATTAAATATATGTTTAGTGTATTAAAAGTAAATACATGTTTTTGTATTAATATTAAATACATGTTTAGTGTATAAATATTAAATACATGTTTATTGTATTAATATTAAATACATGTTTAGTGTATTAATATTAAATACACGTTTAGTGTATGAATATTAAATACATGTTTAGAGTATTAATATTAAATACATGTTTAGTGTATGAATATTAAATACATGTTTAGAGTATTAATATTAAATACATGTTGAGTGTATTAATATTAAATATATGTTTTGTTTATTAAACTTAAATACATGTTTTTGTATTAATATTAAATACATGTTTAGTGTATGAATATTAAATACACGTTTAGTGTATGAATATTAAATACATGTTTAGTGGATATATAATGAATACATATTTAGTGTATTAATATTAAATACATGTTTATTGTATAAATATTAAATGCATGTTTAGTTTATGAATATTAAATACACGTTTAGTGTATTAATATTAAATATATATTTAGTTGATTAAAATTAAATACATGTTTTTGTATTAATATTAAATACATGTTTAGTGTATAAATATTAAATACATGTTTAGTGTATTAATATTAAATACATGTTTAATGTATGAATATTAAATACATGTTTAGTGTATAAATATTAAATACATGTTTAGTGTATTAATATTAAATACATGTTTAGTGTATAAATATTAAATATATATTTAGTTTGTGAAAATTAAATATACGTTTTGTATTAATATTAAATACATGTTTAGTGTATAAATATTAAATATATGTTTAGTGTATTAATATTAAATACATGTTTAATGTATGAATATTAAATACATGTTTAGTGTATAAATATTAAATACATGTTTAGTGTATTAATATTAAATATATATTTAGTTTGTGAAAATTAAATACACGTTTTGTATTAATATTAAATACATGTTTAGTGTATTAATATTAAATACATGTTTAGTGTATGAATATTAAATACATGTTTAGTGTATAAATATTAAATACATGTTTAGTGTATTAATATTAAATATATGTTTAGTTTATTAAAATTAAATACATGTTTTTGTATTAATATTAAATACATGTTTAGTGTATTAATATTAAATACATGTTTAGTGTATGAATATTAAATACATGTTTAGTGTATAAATATTAAATGTTTAGTTTTTTAAAATTAAATACATGTTTTTGTATTAATATTAAATACATTTTTAGTGTATAAATATTAAATACATGTTTAGTGTATTAATATTTAATACATGTTTAGTGTATAAATATTAAATACATGTTTAGTGTATTAATATTAAATACATGTTTACTGTATAAATATAAGTGTATGAGAAACCAAACTTATGTAAAAAAAAATAAAAGAAACAAAAAAAAAGGAAAAAGAGAGAGAGAGAGACGGAGAGGACCGGACTTATTAAGAGGGAACGTGCGCCCTCCTGTGGACTTCTGCCGCAACTGCACACATAAAGAAATTCATTATTTCCAAGTGTGCCTTATTTAGAGGATAATAAATACATGTTTACTATATGAATATTAAATATATGATTAGTATATAATTACATATATGTTTGGGATATGATTATTAAATACATGTTCAGTGTATTAATATTAAATACATGTTTAGTGTATGAATATTAAATACATGTTTAGTGTATAAATATTAAATACATGTTTCATGTATGAATATTAAATACATGTTTAGTGTATAAATATTAAATACATGTTTAATGTATGAATATTAAATACATGTTTAGTGTATGAATATTAAATACATGTTTAATGTATAAATATTAAATACATGTTAAGTGTATAAATATTAAATACATATTTAGTGTATGAATATTAAATACATGATTAGAGTATTAATATTAAATACATGATTAGTGTATAAATATTAAATACATGTTTAGTGTATTAATATTAAATGCATGTTTAGTGTATTAATATTAAATACACGTTTAGTGTATGAATATTAAATATATGTTTGGTTTATTAAAATTAAATACATGTTTTTGTATTAATATTAAATACATGTTTAGTGTATTAATATTAAATACATATTTAGTGTATTAATATTAAATACATGTTTAGTGTATAAATAATTACTAAATGTTTAGTGTATGAATATTAAATACATGTTTAGTGTATAAATATTAAATACATGTTTACTGTATAAATATTAAAAACATGTTTAGTGTATTAATATTAAATATATGTTTGGTTTATTAAACTTAAATACATGTTTTTGTATTAATATTAAATACATGTTTAGTGTATAAATATTAAATACATGTTTAGTGTATTAATATTAAATACATGTTTACTGTATAAATATTAAAAACATGTTTAGTGTATTAATATTAAATATATGTTTGGTTTATTAAACTTAAATACATGTTTTTGTATTAATATTAAATACATGTTTAGTGTATGAATATTAAATACACGTTTAGTGTATGAATATTAAATACATGTTTAGTTTATGAATATTAAATACATGTTTAGTGTATGAATATTAAATACATGTTTAGTGTATAAATATTAAATACATGTTTAGTGTATTAATATTAAATACATGTTTAGTGTATAAATGTTAAATACATGTTTAGTTTATGAATATTAAATACATGTTTAGTGTATTAATATTAAATATATATTTAGTTTATTAAAATTAAATACATATTTTTGTATTAATATTAAATACATGTTTAGTGTATTAATATTAAATACATGTTTACTGTATTAATATTAAATACATGTTTAGTGTATAAATAATAACTACATGTTTAGTGTATGAATATTAAATACATGTTTAGTGTATAAATATTAAATACATGTTTAGTGTATTAATATTAAATATATGTTTAGTTTATTAAAATTAAATACATGTTTTGTATAACTATTAAATACATGTTTAGTGTATGAATATTAAATACATGTTTAGTGTATAAATATTAAATACATGTTTAGTGTATGAATATTAAATACATGTTTAATGTATGAATATTAAATACATTTTTAATGTATGAATATTAAATACATGTTTAGTGTATAAATATTAAATACATGTTTCGTGTATAAATATTAAATACATGTTAAGTGTATGAATATTAAATACATTTTTAATGTATGAATATTAAATACATATTTAGTGTATAAATATTAAATACATGTTAAGTTTATAAATATTAAATACATATTCAGTGTATAAATATTAAATACATGATTAGTGTATGAATATTAAATCCATGTTTAGTGTATAAATATTAAATACATGTTTAGTGTATTAATATTAAATACATGTTTAGTGTATGAATATTAAATACATGTTTAGTGTATGAATATTAAATACATGTTTAGTGTATGAATATTCAATACATGTTTACTGTATGAATATTAAATACATGTTTAGTGTATTAATATTAAATACATGTTTAGTGTATTAATATTAAATACATGTTTAGTGTATGAATGTTAAATACATGTTTAGTTTATGAGTATTAAATACATGTTTAGTGTATAAATAATAACTACATGTTTAGTGTATGAATATTAAATACATGTTTCGTGTATAAATGTTAAATACATGTTTAGTTTATGAATATTAAATACATGTTTAGTGTATTAATATTAAATACATGTTTAGTGTATTAATATTAAATATATATTTAGTTTATGAATATTAAATACATGTTTAGTGGATATATAATAAATACATATTTAGTGTATTAATATTAAATACATGTTTAGTGTATAAATATTAAATACATGTTTAGTGTATGAATAATATCTACATGTTTAGTGTATTAATATTAAATACATGTTTAGTGTATAAATATTAAATACATGTTTAGTGTATTAATATTAAATACATGTTTGGTGTAATAATATTAAATATATGTTTAGTTTATTAAAATTAAATACATGTTTACTGTATGAATATTAAATACATTTTTAATGTATGAATATTAAATACATATTTAGTGTATAAATATTAAATACATGTTAAGTTTATAAATATTAAATACATATTCAGTGTATAAATATTAAATACTTGATTAGTGTATTAATATTAAATACATGTTTAGTGTATTAATATTAAATACATTTTTAGTGTATTAATATTAAATACATGTTTAATGTATAAATAATAACTAAATGTTTAGTGTATGAATATTAAATACATGTTTAGTGTAATAATATTAAATATATGTTTAGTTTATTATAATTAAATACATGTTTTTGTATTAATATTAAATACATGTTTAGTGTATTAATATTAAATACATGTTTAGTGTATGAATATTAAATACATGTTTAGTGTATGAATATTAAATACATGTTTAGTGTATGAATATTCAATACATGTTTACTGTATAAATATTAAATACATGTTTAGTGTATTAATATTAAATACATGTTTAGTGTATTAATATTAAATACATGTTTAGTGTATAAATAATAACTACATGTTTAGTGTATGAATATTAAATACATGTTTAGTGTATAAATGTTAAATACATGTTTAGTTTATGAATATTAAATACATGTTTAGTGTATTAATATTAAATATATATTTAGTTTATTACAATTAAATACATGTTTTTGTATTAATATTAAATACATGTTTAGTGTATGAATATTAAATACATGTTTAGTGTATGAATATTAAATCCATGTTTAGTGTAAAAATATTAAATACATGTTTAGTGTATAAATATTAAATACATGTTTGGTGTAATAATATTAAATATATGTTTAGTTTATTAAAATTAAATACATGTTCTTGTATTAATATTAAATACATGTTTAGTGTATAAATATTAAATACATGTTTAGTGTATGAATATTCAATACATGTTTACTGTATAAATATTAAATACATGTTTAGTGTATTAATATTAAATATATGTTTAGTTTATTAAACTTAAATACATGTTTTGTATTAATATTAAATACATGTTTAGTGTATAAATATTAAATACATGTTTAGTTTATGAATATTAAATACTTGTTTAGTGGATATATAATAAATACATATTTAGTGTATTAATATTAAATACATGTTTAGTGTATAAATATTAAATACATGTTTAGTGTATGAATATTAAATACATGTTTAGTGTAAAAATATTAAATACATGTTTAGTGTATTAATATTAAATATATGATTAGTTTATTAAAATTATATACATGTTTTTGTATTAATATTAAATACATGTTTAGTGTATTAATATTAAATATATGTTTAGTTTATTAAAATTAAATACATGTTTTTGTACTAATATTAAATACATGTTTAGTGTATTAATATTAAATATATGTTTAGTTTATTAAAATTAAATACATGTTTTTGTACTAATATTAAATACATGTTTAGTGTATTAATATTAAATATATGTTTAGTTTATTAAAATTAAATACATGTTTTTGTACTAATATTAAATACATGTTTAGTGTATAAATATTAAATACATGTTTAGTGTATTAATATTAAATACATGTTTAGTGTATAAATATTAAATACATGTTTACTGTATAAATATTAAAAACATGTTTAGTGTATTAATATTAAATATATGTTTGGTTTATTAAACTTAAATACATGTTTTTGTATTAATATTAAATACATGTTTAGTGTATAAATATTAAATACATGTTTAGTGTATTAATATTAAATACATGTTTACTGTATAAATATTAAAAACATGTTTAGTGTATTAATATTAAATATATGTTTGGTTTATTAAACTTAAATACATGTTTTTGTATTAATATTAAATACATGTTTAGTGTATGAATATTAAATACACGTTTAGTGTATGAATATTAAATACATGTTTAGTTTATGAATATTAAATACATGTTTAGTGTATGAATATTAAATACATGTTTAGTGTATAAATATTAAATACATGTTTAGTGTATTAATATTAAATACATGTTTAGTGTATAAATGTTAAATACATGTTTAGTTTATGAATATTAAATACATGTTTAGTGTATTAATATTAAATATATATTTAGTTTATTAAAATTAAATACATATTTTTGTATTAATATTAAATACATGTTTAGTGTATTAATATTAAATACATGTTTACTGTATTAATATTAAATACATGTTTAGTGTATAAATAATAACTACATGTTTAGTGTATGAATATTAAATACATGTTTAGTGTATAAATATTAAATACATGTTTAGTGTATTAATATTAAATATATGTTTAGTTTATTAAAATTAAATACATGTTTTGTATAACTATTAAATACATGTTTAGTGTATGAATATTAAATACATGTTTAGTGTATAAATATTAAATACATGTTTAGTGTATGAATATTAAATACATGTTTAATGTATGAATATTAAATACATTTTTAATGTATGAATATTAAATACATGTTTAGTGTATAAATATTAAATACATGTTTCGTGTATAAATATTAAATACATGTTAAGTGTATGAATATTAAATACATTTTTAATGTATGAATATTAAATACATATTTAGTGTATAAATATTAAATACATGTTAAGTTTATAAATATTAAATACATATTCAGTGTATAAATATTAAATACATGATTAGTGTATGAATATTAAATCCATGTTTAGTGTATAAATATTAAATACATGTTTAGTGTATTAATATTAAATACATGTTTAGTGTATGAATATTAAATACATGTTTAGTGTATGAATATTAAATACATGTTTAGTGTATGAATATTCAATACATGTTTACTGTATGAATATTAAATACATGTTTAGTGTATTAATATTAAATACATGTTTAGTGTATTAATATTAAATACATGTTTAGTGTATGAATGTTAAATACATGTTTAGTTTATGAGTATTAAATACATGTTTAGTGTATAAATAATAACTACATGTTTAGTGTATGAATATTAAATACATGTTTCGTGTATAAATGTTAAATACATGTTTAGTTTATGAATATTAAATACATGTTTAGTGTATTAATATTAAATACATGTTTAGTGTATTAATATTAAATATATATTTAGTTTATGAATATTAAATACATGTTTAGTGGATATATAATAAATACATATTTAGTGTATTAATATTAAATACATGTTTAGTGTATAAATATTAAATACATGTTTAGTGTATGAATAATATCTACATGTTTAGTGTATTAATATTAAATACATGTTTAGTGTATAAATATTAAATACATGTTTAGTGTATTAATATTAAATACATGTTTGGTGTAATAATATTAAATATATGTTTAGTTTATTAAAATTAAATACATGTTTACTGTATGAATATTAAATACATTTTTAATGTATGAATATTAAATACATATTTAGTGTATAAATATTAAATACATGTTAAGTTTATAAATATTAAATACATATTCAGTGTATAAATATTAAATACTTGATTAGTGTATTAATATTAAATACATGTTTAGTGTATTAATATTAAATACATTTTTAGTGTATTAATATTAAATACATGTTTAATGTATAAATAATAACTAAATGTTTAGTGTATGAATATTAAATACATGTTTAGTGTAATAATATTAAATATATGTTTAGTTTATTATAATTAAATACATGTTTTTGTATTAATATTAAATACATGTTTAGTGTATTAATATTAAATACATGTTTAGTGTATGAATATTAAATACATGTTTAGTGTATGAATATTAAATACATGTTTAGTGTATGAATATTCAATACATGTTTACTGTATAAATATTAAATACATGTTTAGTGTATTAATATTAAATACATGTTTAGTGTATTAATATTAAATACATGTTTAGTGTATAAATAATAACTACATGTTTAGTGTATGAATATTAAATACATGTTTAGTGTATAAATGTTAAATACATGTTTAGTTTATGAATATTAAATACATGTTTAGTGTATTAATATTAAATATATATTTAGTTTATTACAATTAAATACATGTTTTTGTATTAATATTAAATACATGTTTAGTGTATGAATATTAAATACATGTTTAGTGTATGAATATTAAATCCATGTTTAGTGTAAAAATATTAAATACATGTTTAGTGTATAAATATTAAATACATGTTTGGTGTAATAATATTAAATATATGTTTAGTTTATTAAAATTAAATACATGTTCTTGTATTAATATTAAATACATGTTTAGTGTATAAATATTAAATACATGTTTAGTGTATGAATATTCAATACATGTTTACTGTATAAATATTAAATACATGTTTAGTGTATTAATATTAAATATATGTTTAGTTTATTAAACTTAAATACATGTTTTGTATTAATATTAAATACATGTTTAGTGTATAAATATTAAATACATGTTTAGTTTATGAATATTAAATACTTGTTTAGTGGATATATAATAAATACATATTTAGTGTATTAATATTAAATACATGTTTAGTGTATAAATATTAAATACATGTTTAGTGTATGAATATTAAATACATGTTTAGTGTAAAAATATTAAATACATGTTTAGTGTATTAATATTAAATATATGATTAGTTTATTAAAATTATATACATATTTTTGTATTAATATTAAATACATGTTTAGTGTATTAATATTAAATATATGTTTAGTTTATTAAAATTAAATACATGTTTTTGTACTAATATTAAATACATGTTTAGTGTATTAATATTAAATATATGTTTAGTTTATTAAAATTAAATACATGTTTTTGTACTAATATTAAATACATGTTTAGTGTATTAATATTAAATATATGTTTAGTTTATTAAAATTAAATACATGTTTTTGTACTAATATTAAATACATGTTTAGTGTATAAATATTAAATACATGTTTAGTGTATTAATATTAAATACATGTTTACTGTATAAATATAAGTGTATGAGAAACCAAACTTATGTAAAAAAAAAAAAGTTACAAAAAAAAAGGAAAAAGAGAGAGAGAGAGACGGAGAGGACCGGACTTATTAAGAGGGAACGTGCGACCTCCTGTGGACTTCTGCCGCAACTGCACGCATAAAGAAATTCATTATTTCCAAGTGTGCCTTATTTAGAGGATAATAAATACATGTTTACTGTATGAATATTAAATATATGATTAGTATATGATTACATGTACGTTTAGTATATGATTATTAAATACATGTTCAGTGTATTAATATTAAATACATGTGTAGTGTATGAATATTAAATGCATGTTTAGTGTAAAAATATTAAATACATGTTTAGTGTATTAATATTAAATATACATTTAGTTTATTAAAATTAAATAAATGTTTTTGTATTAATATTAAATACATGCTTAGTGTATTAATATTTAATACATGTTTACTGTATTAATATTAAATACATGTTTAGTGTATAAATAATAACTACATGTTTAGTGTATGAATATTAAATACATGTTTTTGTATTAATATTAAATATATTTTTAGTGTATAAATATTAAATACATGTTTAGTGTATGAATATTAAATATATGTTTAGTGTATTAATATTAAATACATGGTTAGTGTATTAATATTAAATACATAATTAGTGTAATAATATTAAATATATGTTTAGTTTATTATAATTAAATACATGTTTTTGTATTAATATTAAATACATGTTTAGTGTATTAATATTAAATACATGTTTAGTGTATGAATATTAAATACATGTTTAGTGTATGAATATTAAATACATGTTTAGTGTATGAATATTAAATACATGTTTAGTGTATTAATATTAAATACATGTTTAGTGTATAAATAATAATTACATGTTTAGTGTATGAATATTAAATACATGTTTGGTGTATAAATGTTAAATACATGTTTAGTTTATGAATATTAAATACATGTTTAGTGTATTAATATTAAATATATATTTAGTTTATTACAATTAAATACATGTTTTTGTATGAATATTAAATCCATGTTTAGTGTAAAAATATTAAATACATGTTTAGTGTATTAATATTTAATACATGTTTAGTGTATTAATCATAAATATATTTTTAGTTTATGAATATTAAACACATGTTTAGTGGATATATAATAAATACATATTTAGTGTATTAATATTAAATACATGTTTAGTGTATAAATATTAAATACATGTTTAGTGTATGAATAATAACTACATGTTTAGTGTATTAATATTAAACACATGTTTAGTGTATGAATATTAAATACACTTTTAGTGTATGAATATTAAATACACGTTTAGTGTAAAAATATTAAATACATGTTTAGTGTATTAATATTAAATATACATTTAGTTTATTAAAATTAAATAAATGTTTTTGTATTAATATTAAATACATGTTTAGTGTATTAATATTTAATACATGTTTACTGTATTAATATTAAATACATGTTTAGTGTATAAATAATAACTACATGTTTAATTTATGAATATTAAATATATATTTAGTTTATTAAAATTAAATACATGTTGTTGTATTAATATTAAATACATGTTTAGTGTATAAATGTTAAATACATGTTTACTGTATTAATATTAAATATATGTTTAGTTTATTAAAATTAAATACATGTTTTTGTATTAATATTAAAAACATGTTTAGTGTGTTAATATTAAATACATGTTTAGTGTATAAATGTTAAATACATGTTTAGTGTATAAATATTAACTACATGTTTAGTATATTAATATTAAATACATGTTTAGTTTATTAAAATTAAATACATGTTTTTGTATTAAAATTAAATACATATTAAGTGTAAGAATAATAACTACATGTTTATTGAATGAATATTAAATACATGTTTAGTGTATAAATATTTAATACATGTTTACTGTATTAATATTAAATATATCTTTAGTGTATAAATAATAAATACATGTTTAGTGTATGAATATTAAATACATGTTTATTGTATAAATATTAAATACATGTTAAGTGTATGAATATTAAATACATATTTAGTGTATGAATATTAAATACATGATTAGTGTATTAATATTAAATACATGATTAGTGTATGAATATTAAATACATGTTTAGTGTATAAATATAAAATACATGTTTAGTGTATGAATATTAAATACATGTTTAGTGTATAAATATTAAATACATGTTTGGTGTATAAATATAAAATACATGTTTAGTGTATAAATATTAAATACATGTTTAATGTATGAATATTAAATACATGTTTAGTGTATAAATATTAAATACATGTTTAGTGTATAAATATAAAATACATGTTTAGTGTATGAATATTAAATACATGTTTAATGTATGAATATTAAATACATGTTTAGTGTATATATATTAAATACATGTTTGGTGTATAAATATTAAATACATGTTTAATGTATGAATATTAAAGACATGTTTACTGTATGAAAATTAAATATATGATTAGTGTATAATTAAATATACGTTTAGTGTATGATTATTAAATACATGCTCAGTGTATTAATATTAAATCAATGTTTAGTGCATGGATATTAAATACATGTTTAGTGTATAAATATCAAATACATGTTTAGTGTATGAATATTAAATACATGTTTAGTGTATAAATATTAAATACATGTTTAGTGTAAAAATATTAAATACATGTTTCGTGTATGAATATTAAATACATGTTTAGTGTATTAATATTAAATACATGTTTAGTGTATTAATGTTAAATATATGTTTAGTTTATTAAAATTAGATACATGTTTTGTATTAATATTAAATACATGTTTACTGTATTAATATTAAATACATGTTTAGTGTATGAATATTAAATACATGTTTAGTGTATGAATATTAAATACATGTTTAGTGTATTAATATTAAATATATGTTTAGTTTATTAAAATTAAATACATGTTTTTGTATTAATATTAAATACATGTTTAGTGTATAAATGTTAAATACATGTTTAGTGTATTAATATTAAATACATGTTTAGTTTATTAAAATTAAATACATGTTTTTGTATTAATATTAAATACATGTTTAGTGTATAAATGTTAAATACATGTTTAGTGTATAAATATTAAATACATGTTTAGTGTATTAATATTAAACACATGTTTTGTTTATTAAAATTAAATACATGTTTTTGTTTTATTATTAAATACATGTTTAGTGTATAAAAGTTAAATACATGTTTAGTGTATAAATATTAAATACATGTTTAGTGTATTAATATTAAATATATGTTTAGTTTATTAAAATTAAATACATGTTTTTGTATTAATATTAAATACATGTTTGGTGTATTAATATTAAATACATGTTTAGTGTATAAATGTTAAATATGTTTAGTTTATTAAAATTAAATACATGTTTTTGTATTAATATTAAATACATGTTTGGTGTATTAATATTAAATACATGTTTAGTGTATAAATGTTAAATATGTTTAGTTTATTAAAATTAAATACATGTTTTTGTATTAATATTAAATACATGTTTAGTGTATAAATATTAAAAACATGTTTAGTGTATAAATGTTAAATACATGTTTAGTGTATTAATATTAAATATGTGTTTACTTTATTAAAATTAAATAAATGTTGTTGTATTAATATTAAATACATGTTTAGTGTATTAATATTAAATACATGTTTAGTGTATAAATATTAAATACATGTTTAGTGTATTAATATTAAATATGTATTTACTTTATTAAAGTTAAATAAATGTTTTTGTATTAATATTAAATACATGTTTAGTATATGAATATTAAATACATGTTTAGTGTATTCATATTAAATATATATTTAGTGTATTAATATTAAATACACTTTTAGTGTTTAAATGTTAAATACACGTTTGGTGTATTAATATAAAATATATGTTTAGTTTATTAAAATTAAATACATGTTTTGTATTAATATTAAATACATATTTAGTGTATAAATATTAAATACATGATTAGTGTATTAATATTAATTACATGATTAGTGTATAAATATTAAATACATGTTTAGTGTATTAATATTAAATACATGTTTAGTGTATGAATATTAAATACATGTTTAGTGTATAATATTAAATACATGTTTAGTGTAAAAATATTAAATACATGTTTAGGCTATTAATATTAAATATATGTTTAGTTTATTAAAATTAAATACATGTTTTTGTATTAATATTAAATACATATTAAGTGTAAGAATAATAACTACAGGTTTAGTGTATAAATATTAAATACATGTTTAGTGTATGAATATTAAATACATGTTTAGTGTATGAATATTAAATACATGGTTAGTGTATTAATATTAAATATATGTTTAGTTTATTAAACTTAAATACATGTTTTTGTATTAACATTAAATACACGTTTAGTGTATGAATATTAAATACATGTTTAGTTTATGAATATTAAATACATGTTTAGTGGATAAATACTAAATACATGTTTAGTGTATTAATATTAAATATGTGTTTACTTTATTAAAATTAAATAAATGTTTTTGTATTAATATTAAATACATGTTTAGTGTATTAATATTAAATACATGTTTAGTGTATAAATGTTAAATACATGTTTAGTGTATAAATATTAAATACATGTTTAGTGTATTAATATTAAATATGTGTTTACTTTATTAAAATTAAATAAATGTTTTTGTATTAATATTAAATACATGTTTAGTGTATAAATATTAAATATATGTTTAGTCTATTAAAATTAAATACATGTTTTTGTATTAATATTAGATACATGTTTAGTGTATAAATATTAAATACATGTTTAGTGTATAAATAATAACTACATGTTTAGTGTATGAATATTAAATACATGTTTAGTGTATTAATATTAAATATATGTTTACTTTATTAAAATTAAATAAATGTTTTTGTATTAATATTAAATACATGTTTAGTGTATTAATATTAAATACATGTTTAGTGTATAAATGTTAAATACATGTTTAGTGTATAAATATTAAATACATGTTTAGTATATTAATATTAAATATGTGTTTACTTTATTAAAATTAAATACATGTATTGTATTGATATTAAATACATGTTTAGTGTATACATATTAAATACATGTTTAATGTATTAATATTAAATACATGTTTAGTGTATGAATATTAAATACATGTTTAATGTATAAATATTAAATACATGTTTAGTGTATTAATATTAAATACATGTTTAGTGTATTAATATTAAATACACTTTTAGTGTATAAATATTAAATACACGTTTAGTGTAAAAATATTAAATACATGTTTAGTGTATTAATATTAAATAAATGTTTAGTTTATTAAAATTAAATACATGTTTTTGTATTAATATTAAATACATGTTTAGTGTATAAATGTTAAATACATGTTTAGTGTATAAATATTAAATACATGTTTAGTGTATTAATATTAAACACATGTTTTGTTTATTAAAATTAAATACATGTTTTTGTTTTATTATTAAATACATGTTTAGTGTATAAAAGTTAAATACATGTTTAGTGTATAAATATTAAATACATGTTTAGTGTATTAATATTAAATATATGTTTAGTTTATTAAAATTAAATACATGTTTTTGTATTAATATTAAATACATGTTTGGTGTATTAATATTAAATACATGTTTAGTGTATAAATGTTAAATATGTTTAGTTTATTAAAATTAAATACATGTTTTTGTATTAATATTAAATACATGTTTGGTGTATTAATATTAAATACATGTTTAGTGTATAAATGTTAAATATGTTTAGTTTATTAAAATTAAATACATGTTTTTGTATTAATATTAAATACATGTTTAGTGTATAAATATTAAAAACATGTTTAGTGTATAAATGTTAAATACATGTTTAGTGTATTAATATTAAATATGTGTTTACTTTATTAAAATTAAATAAATGTTGTTGTATTAATATTAAATACATGTTTAGTGTATTAATATTAAATACATGTTTAGTGTATAAATATTAAATACATGTTTAGTGTATTAATATTAAATATGTATTTACTTTATTAAAGTTAAATAAATGTTTTTGTATTAATATTAAATACATGTTTAGTATATGAATATTAAATACATGTTTAGTGTATTCATATTAAATATATATTTAGTGTATTAATATTAAATACACTTTTAGTGTTTAAATGTTAAATACACGTTTGGTGTATTAATATAAAATATATGTTTAGTTTATTAAAATTAAATACATGTTTTGTATTAATATTAAATACATATTTAGTGTATAAATATTAAATACATGATTAGTGTATTAATATTAATTACATGATTAGTGTATAAATATTAAATACATGTTTAGTGTATTAATATTAAATACATGTTTAGTGTATGAATATTAAATACATGTTTAGTGTATAATATTAAATACATGTTTAGTGTAAAAATATTAAATACATGTTTAGGCTATTAATATTAAATATATGTTTAGTTTATTAAAATTAAATACATGTTTTTGTATTAATATTAAATACATATTAAGTGTAAGAATAATAACTACAGGTTTAGTGTATAAATATTAAATACATGTTTAGTGTATGAATATTAAATACATGTTTAGTGTATGAATATTAAATACATGGTTAGTGTATTAATATTAAATATATGTTTAGTTTATTAAACTTAAATACATGTTTTTGTATTAACATTAAATACACGTTTAGTGTATGAATATTAAATACATGTTTAGTTTATGAATATTAAATACATGTTTAGTGGATAAATACTAAATACATGTTTAGTGTATTAATATTAAATATGTGTTTACTTTATTAAAATTAAATAAATGTTTTTGTATTAATATTAAATACATGTTTAGTGTATTAATATTAAATACATGTTTAGTGTATAAATGTTAAATACATGTTTAGTGTATAAATATTAAATACATGTTTAGTGTATTAATATTAAATATGTGTTTACTTTATTAAAATTAAATAAATGTTTTTGTATTAATATTAAATACATGTTTAGTGTATAAATATTAAATATATGTTTAGTCTATTAAAATTAAATACATGTTTTTGTATTAATATTAGATACATGTTTAGTGTATAAATATTAAATACATGTTTAGTGTATAAATAATAACTACATGTTTAGTGTATGAATATTAAATACATGTTTAGTGTATTAATATTAAATATATGTTTACTTTATTAAAATTAAATAAATGTTTTTGTATTAATATTAAATACATGTTTAGTGTATTAATATTAAATACATGTTTAGTGTATAAATGTTAAATACATGTTTAGTGTATAAATATTAAATACATGTTTAGTATATTAATATTAAATATGTGTTTACTTTATTAAAATTAAATACATGTATTGTATTGATATTAAATACATGTTTAGTGTATACATATTAAATACATGTTTAATGTATTAATATTAAATACATGTTTAGTGTATGAATATTAAATACATGTTTAATGTATAAATATTAAATACATGTTTAGTGTATTAATATTAAATACATGTTTAGTGTATTAATATTAAATACACTTTTAGTGTATAAATATTAAATACACGTTTAGTGTAAAAATATTAAATACATGTTTAGTGTATTAATATTAAATAAATGTTTAGTTTATTAAAATTAAATACATGTTTTTGTATTAATATTAAATACATATTAAGTGTAAGAATAATAACTACAGGTTTAGTGTATAAATATTAAATACATGTTTAGTGTATGAATATTAAATACATATTTAATGTATGAATATTAAATACATGTTTAGTGTATGAATATTAAATACATGTTTAGTGTATAATATTAAATACATGTTTAGTGTATTAATATTAAATACATGTTTAGTGTATTAATATTAAATCAATGTTTAGTGTATAAATATTAAATACATGTTTAGTGTATTAATATTAAATACATGTTTAGTGTATAAATATAAGTGTATGAGAAACCAAACTTATGTAAAAAAAAATAAAAGAAACAAAAAAAATTGAAAAAGAGAGAGAGAGAGACGGAAAGGAGCGGACTTATTAAGAGGGAACGTGCGCCCTCCTGTGGACTTCTGCCGCAACTGCACACATAAAGAAATTTATTATTTCCAAGTGTGCCTTATTTAGAGGATAATAAATACATGTTTACTGTACGAATATTAAATATATGATTAGTGTGTAATTACATATACGTTTAGTATATGATTATTAAATACATGTTCAGTGTATTAATATTAAATACATGTTTAGTGTATGAATATTAAATACATGTTTAGTGTATGAATATTAAATACATGTTTAGTGTATGAATATTAAATACATGTTTAGTGTATTAATATTAAATCAATGTTTAGTGTATGAATATTAAATACATGTTTAGTGTATAAATATCAAATACATGTTTAGTGTATTAATATTAAATACATGTTTAGTGTATAAATATTAAATACATGTTTAGTGTAAAAATATTAAATACATGTTTAGTGTATTAATATTAAATACATGTTTAGTTTATTAAAATTAAATACATGTTTTTGTATTAATATTAAATACATATTAAGTGTAAGAATAATAACTGCATGTTTATTGAATGAATATTAAATACATGTTTAGTGTATAAATATTTAATACATGTTTAGTGTATAAATATTAAATATATGTTTAGTGTATTAATATTAAATACATGTTTAGTTTATTAAAATTAAATAGATGTTTTTGTATTAATATTAAAAACATGTTTAGTGTATTAATATTAAATACATGTTTAGTGTATTAATATTAAATACATGTTTAGTGTATAAATATTAAATATATGTTTAGTTTATTAAAATTAAATACATGTTTTTGTATTAATATTAAATACATGTTTAGTGTATAAATATTAAATACATGTTTAGTGTATTAATATTAAATACATGTTTAGTGTATAAATATTAAATACATGTTTAGTGTATTAATATTAAATACATGTTTAGTGTATTAATATTAAATACATGTTTAGTGTATACATATAAGTGTATGAGAAACCAAACTTATGTAAAAAAAAATAAAAGAAACCAAAAAAAAGGAAAAAGAGAGAGAGAGAGACGGAGAGGACCGGACTTATTAAGAGGGAACGTGCGCCCTCCTGTGGACTTCTGCCGCAACTGCACACATAAAGAAATTCATTATTTCCAAGTGTGCCTTATTTAGAGGATAATAAATACATGTTTACTGTATGAATATTAAATACATGATTAGTACATGATTATTAAATACAAGTTCAGTGTATTAATATTAAATACATGTTTACTGTATGAAAATTAAATATATGATTAGTGTATTAATATTAAATCAATGTTTAGTGTATAAATATTAAATACATGTTTAGTGTATTAATATTAAATCAATGTTTAGTGTATAAATATTAAATACATGTTTAGTGTATGAATGTTAAATACATGTTTAGTGTATGAATATTAAATACATGTTTAGTGTATGAATATTAAATACACGTTTAGTGTATGAATATTAAATACATGTTTACTGTATTAATATTGAATACATGTTTAGTGTATTAATATTAAATACATGTTTAGTGTATGAATAATAACTACATGTTTAGTGTATAAATATTAAATACATGTTTAGTGTATTAATATTAAATATGTGTTCAGTTTATTAAAATTAAATAAATGTTTTTGTATTAATATTAAATACATTTTTAGTGTATAAATATTAAATACAGGTTTAGTGTATTAATATTAAATATATGTTTAGTGTATTAATATTAAATATGTGTTTAGTTTATTAAAATTAAATAAATGTTTTTGTATTAATATTAAATAAATTTTTAGTGTATAAATATTAAATCAATGTTTAGTGTATTAATATTAAATACATGTTTAGTGTATTAATATTAAATACATGTTTAGTGTATAAATATTAAATACATGTTTAGTGTAAAAATATTAAATCAATGTTTAGTGTATAAATATTAAATACATGTTTAGTGTATGGATATTAAATACATGTTTAGTGTATGAATATTAAATACACGTTTAGTGTATGAATATTAAATACATGTTTAGTGTATTAATATTAAATACATGTTTAGTGGATAAATAATAAATACATATTTAGTGTATTAATATTAAATACATGTTTAGTGTATAAATATTAAATACATGTTTAGTGTATTAATATTAAATACATGTTTAGTTTATTAAAATTAAATACATGTTTTTGTATTAATATTAAATACATTTTTAGTGTATAAATATTAAATACAAGTTTAGTGTATTAATATTAAATACATGTTTAGTGTATAAATGTTAAATACATGTTTAGTTTATGATTATTAAATACATGTTTAGTGTATAAATATTAAATACATGTTTAGTGTATAAATATTAAATACATGTTTAGTGTATTAATATTAAATATGTGTTTAGTTTATTAAAATTAAATAAATGTTTTTGTATTAATATTAAATACATTTTTAGTGTATAAATATTAAATCAATGTTTAGTGTATGAATATTAAATACATGTTTAGTGTATAAATGTTAAATACATGTTTAGTGTGTAAATATTAAATATATGTTTAGTTTATTAAAATTAAATACATGTTTAGTGTAAAAATATTAAATACATGTTTAGTGTGTAAATATTAAATATATGTTTAGTTTATTAAAATTAAATACATGTTTAGTGTAAAAATATTAAATACATGTTTAGTGTGTAAATATTAAATATATGTTTAGTTTATTAAAATTAAATACATGTTTTTGTATTAATATTAAATACATGTTTAGTGTATAAATATTAAATACATGTTTAGTGTATTAATATTAAATATATGTTTAGTTTATTAAAATTAAATACATGTTTTTGTATTAATATTAAATACATGTTTAGTGTATACATGTTAAATACATGTTTAGTGTATTAATATTAAAAAAATGTTTATTGTATTAATATTAAATATATGTTTAGTTTATTAAAATTAAATACATGTTTTTGTATTAATATTAAATACATGTTTAGTGTATTAATATTAAATACATGTTTAGTGTATAAATGTTAAATATATGTTTAGTCTACTAAAATTAAATACATGTTTTTGTATTAATATTAAATACATGTTTAGTGTATTCATATTAAATACTTGTTTAGTGTATTAATATTAAATATATGTTTAGTTTGTTAAAATTAAATACATGTTTTTGTATTAATATTAAATACATGTTTAGTGTATGAATATTAAATACATGTTTAGTGGATAAATAATAAATACATATTTAGTGTATTAATATTAAATACATGTTTAATGTATTAATATTAAATATGTGTTTACTTTATTAAAATTAAATACATTTTTTGTATTAATATTAAAAACATGTTTAGTGTATGAATATTAAATACACGTTTAGTGTATGAATATTAAATACATGTTTAGTGTATGAATATTAAATACATGTTTAGTGTATTAATATTAAATATGTGTTTACTTTATTAAAATTAAATACATTTTTTTGTATTAATATTAAATACATGTTTAGTGTATTAATATTAAATACATGTTTAGTGTATAAATGTTAAATACATGTTTACTGTATAAATGTTAAATACATGTTTAGTGTATTAATATTAAATATGTTTAGTTTATTAAAATTAAATACATGTTTTTGTATTAATATTAAATACATGTTTAGTGTATAAATATTAAAAACATGTTTAGTGTATAAATGTTAAATACATGTTTGGTGTATAAATATTAAATACATGTTTAGTTTATAAATAATAACTACATGTTTAGTTTATAAATATTAAATACATGTTTAGTGTATTAATATCAAATATATGTTTAGTTTATTAAAATTAAATACATGTTTTTGTATTAATATTAAATACATGTTTAGTGTAAGAATAATAACTACATGTTTATTGTATGAATATTAAATACATGTTTAGTGTATAAATATTTAATACAAGTTTGCTGTATTAATGTTAAATACATGTTTAGTGTATGAATATTAAATATATGTTTAGTTTATTAAAATTAAATACATGTTTTTGTATTAATATTAAATACATATTAAGTGTAAGAATAATAACTACATGTTTATTGTATGAATATTAAATACATGTTTAGTGTATAAATATTTAATACATGTTTACTGTATTAATATTAAATACATATTTAGTGTATAAATAATAACTACATGTTTAGTGTATGAATATTAAATACATGTTTAGTGTATAAATGTTAAATACATGTTTAGTGTATAAATATTAAATATATGTTTAGTTTATTAAAATTAAATACATGTTTAGTGTATTAATATTAAATATATGTTTAGTTTATTAAAATTAAATACATGTTTTTGTATTAATATTAAATACATGTTTAATGTATGAATATTAAATACATGTTTAGTGTATAAATATTAAATACATGTTTCGTGTATGAATATTAAATACATGTTTAGTGTATTAATATTAAATACATGTTTAGTGTATGAATATTAAATACATGTTTAATGTATGAATATTAAATACATATTTAGTGTATGAATATTAAATACATGTTTAATGTATGAATATTAAATACATGTTTAGTGTATAAATATTAAATACATGTTTAGTGTATGAATATTAAATACATATATAGTGTATAAATATTAAATACATGATTAGTGTATTCATAATAAATACATGATTAGTGTATAAATATTAAATACATGTTTAGTGTATTAATATTAAATACATGTTTAGTGTATTAATAGTAAATACATAATTAGTGTATTAATATTAAATACATGTTAAGTGTATGAATAATAACTAAATGTTTAGTGTATTAATATTAAATACATGTTTAGTGTATAAATATCAAATACATGTTTAGTGTATGAATAATAAATACATGTTTAGTGTATGAATATTAAATACATGTTTAATGTATGAATATTAAATACATGTTTAGTGTATAAATATTAAATACATGTTTCGTGTATGAATATTAAATACATGTTTAGTGTATTAATATTAAATACATGTTTAGTGTATGAATATTAAATACATGTTTAATGTATGAATATTAAATACATATTTAGTGTATGAATATTAAATACATGTTTAATGTATGAATATTAAATACATGTTTAGTGTATAAATATTAAGTACATGTTTAGTGTATGAATATTAAATACATATTTAGTGTATAAATATTAAATACATGATTAGTGTATTCATAATAAACACATGATTAGTGTATAAATATTAAATACATGTTTAGTGTATTAATATTAAATACATGTTTAGTGTATTAATAGTAAATACATAATTAGTGTATTAATATTAAATACATGTTAAGTGTATGAATAATAACTAAATGTTTAGTGTATGAATGTTAAATACATGTTTAGTGTATAAATATTAAATACATGTTTAGTGTATTAATAATAAATTCATGTTTAGTGTATAAATGTTAAATATATGTTTAGTGTATAAATATTAAATATATGTATAGTTTATTAAAATTAAATACATATTTTTGTATTAATATTAAATACATGTTTAGTGTATACACATTAAATACATGTTTAGTGTATGAATATTCAATATATGTTTAGTTTATTAAACTTAAATACATGTTTTTGTATGAATATTAAATACACGTTTAGTGTATGAATATTAAATACATGTTTAGTTTATGAATATTAAATACATGTTTAGTGTATACATCTCAAATACATGTTTAGTGTATTAATAATAAATTCATGTTTAGTGTATAAATGTTAAATACATGTTTAGTGTATTAATAGTAAATACATAATTAGTGTATTAATATTAAATACATGTTAAGTGTATGAATAATAACTAAATGTTTAGTGTATGAATATTAAATACATGTTTAGTGTATAAATATTAAATACATGTTTAGTGTATTAATAATAAATTCATGTTTAGTGTATAAATGTTAAATATATGTTTAGTGTATAAATATTAAATACATGTATAGTTTATTAAAATTAAATACATATTTTTGTATTAATATTAAATACATGTTTAGTGTATGAATATTCAATATATGTTTAGTTTATTAAACTTAAATACATGTTTTTGTATGAATATTAAATACATGTTTAGTCTATAAATATTAAATACATGTTAAGTGTATTAATATTTAATACATGTTTAGTGTATAAATGTTAAATACATGTTTAGTGTATGAATATTAAATACATGTTTAGTGTATGAATATTAAATACATGTTTAGTTTATGAATATTAAATACATGTTTAGTGTATAAATATTAAATACATGTTTGGTGTATTAATATTAAATATATGTTTGGTTTATTAAAATTAAATACATGTTTTTGTATTAATATTAAATACATATTAAGTGTAAGAATAATAACTACATGTTTATTGTATGAATATTAAATACATGTTTAGTGTATAAATATTTAATACAAGTTTGCTGTATTAATGTTAAATACATGTTTATTGTATGAATATTAAATACATGTTTAGTGTATAAATATTTAATACATGTTTACTGTATTAATATTAAATACATATTTAGTGTATAAATTATAACTACATGTTTAGTGTATGAATATTAAATACATGTTTAGTGTATAAATATTTAATACATGTTTACTGTATTAATATTAAATACATATTTAGTGTATAAATAATAACTACATGTTTAGTGTATGAATATTAAATACATGTTTAGTGTATAAATGTTAAATACATGTTTAGTGTATAAATATTAAATATATGTTTAGTTTATTAAAATTAAATACATGTTTTTGTATTAATATTAAATACATGTTTAGTGTATAAATAATAACTAAATGTTTAGTGTATGAATATTAAATACATGTTCAGTGTATAAATATGAAATACAAGTTTAGTGTATTAATATTAAATACATGTTTAGTGTATTAATATTAAATATATGTTTAGTTTATTAAAATTAAATACATGTTTTTGTATTAATATTAAATACATGTTTAGTGTATTAATAGTAAATACATAATAAGTGTATTAATATTAAATACATGTTAAGTGTATGAATAATAACTAAATGTTTAGTGTATGAATATTAAATACATGTTTAGTGTATAAATATTAAATACATGTTTAGTGTAATAATATTAAATATATGTTTAGTTTATTAAAATTAAATACATGTTTTTGTATTAATATTCAATACATGTTTAGTGTATTAATATTAAATATATGTTTAGTTTATTAAACTTAAATACATGTTTTTGTATGAATATTAAATACACGTTTAGTGTATAAATATTAAATACATGTTTAGTGGATATATAATAAATACATATTTAGTGTATTAATATTAAATACATGTTTAGTGTATAAATATTAAATACATGTTTAGTGTATTAATATTTAATACATGTTTAGTGTATAAATGTTAAATACATGTTTAGTTTATGAATATTAAATACATGATTAGTGTATTAATATTAAATATATATTTAGTTTATTAAAATTAAATACATGTTTTTGTATTAATATTAAATACATGTTTAGTGTATAAATATTAAATACATGTTTAGTGTATGAATATTAAATACTAGTTTTGTATTAATATTAAATACATGTTTAGTGTATAAATATTAAATACATGTTTAGTGTATGAATATTAAATACATTTTTAGTGTACAAATATTAAATACATGTTTAGTGTATGAATATTAAATACATGTTTAGTGTACAAATATTAAATACATGTTTAGTGTATAGATATTAAATACATGTTTAGTGTATGAATATTAAATACAAGTTTAGTGTGAAAATATTAAATACATGTTTAGTCTATTATTAAATTCCATTTTAGTGTATAATTATTAAATACATGTTTAGTGTATTAATATTAAATATATATTTAGTTTATTAAAATGAAATACATGTTTTTGTATTAATATTAAATACAGTTTTTGTGTATAAATATTAAATACATGTTTAGTGTATGAATATTAAATACATGTTTAGTGTATAAATAATAACTACATGTTTAGTGTATGAATATTAAATGTTTAGTTTATTAAAATTAAATACATGTTTTTGTATTAATATTAAATACATGTTTAGTGTGTTAATATTAAATATATGTTTAGTGTATGAATGTTAAATACATGTTTAGTGTATAAATGTTAAATACATGTTTAGTGTATTAATATTAAATATATGTTTAGTGTATCAAAATTAAATACATGTTTTTGTATGAATATTAAATACACATTTAGTGTATGAATATTAAATACATATTTAGTTTATGAATATTAAATACATGTTTAGTGGATAATTAATAAATAATTAGTCTATTAATATTAAATACATGTTTAGTGTATAAATATTAAATACATGTTTAGTGTATAAATAGTAAATACATGTTTAGTGTATTAATATTAAATATGTGTTTACTTGATTAAAATTAAATAAATGTTTTTGTATTAATATTAAATACATGTTTAGTGTATAAATATTAAATACAGGTTTAGTGTATTTTTGTTAAATACATGTTTAGTTTATGAATACTAAATACATGTTTAGTGTATTAATATTAAATATATATTTAGTTTCTTAAAATTAATTACATATTTTGTATTAATATTAAATACATGTTTAGTGTATTAATATTAAATACAAGTTTAGTGTATAAATATTAAATACATGTTTAGTGTATCAATATTAAATACACTTTTAGTGTAACAATATTAAATACATGTTTAGTGTATTAATATTAAATGTATGTTTAGTTTATTAAAATTAAATACATGTTTTTGTATTAATATTAAATACATATTAAGTGTAAGAATAATAACTACATGTTTATTGAATGAATATTAAATACATGTTTAGTGTATAAATATTAAATATGTGTTTAGTTTATTAAAATTAAATACATGTTTTTGTATTAATATTTAATACATGTTTAGTGTATTAATATTAAATATGTGTTTAGTTTATTAAAATTAAATACACGTTTTTGTATTAATATTAAATACACATTTAGTGTATTAATATTAAAAACATGTTTTCGTATTAATATTAAATACATGTTTAGTGTATGAATATTAAATATATGATTAGTATATAATTACATATACGTTTAGTATATGATTATTAAATACATGTTTAGTGTATGAATATTAAATACATGTTTAGTGTATAAATATTAAATACATGTTTAGTGTATTAATATTAAATACATGTTTAGTGTATGAATATTAAATATATGTTTAGTGTATAAATATCAAGTACATGGTTAGTGTATTAATATTAAATATTTTTAGTTTATTAAAATTAAATACATGTTTTTGTATTAATATTAAATACATGTTTAGTGTATAAATATTAAAAACATGTTTAGTGTATAAATGTTAAATACATGTTTAGTGTGTAAATATTAAAAACATGTTTAGTGTATTAATATTAAATACATGTTTAGTGTATTAATATTAAATACATGTTTAGCGTATAAATGTTAAATACATGTTTAGTGTATGAATATTAAATACATGTTTAGTGTATTATTAATAACTACATGTTTAGTGTATGAATATTAAATATATGTTTAGTTTATTAAAATTAAATACATGTTTAGTGTATTAATATTAAATACATGTTTAGTGTATTAATATTAAATACATGTTTAGTGTATAAATATTAAAAACATGTTTAGTGTATAAATGTTAAATACATGTTTAGTGTATACATATCAAATACATGTTTAGTGTATGAATATTAAATATATGTTTAGTTTATTAAAATTAAATACATGATTAGTGTATTAATATTAAATACATGTTTAGTGTATTAATATTAAAAACATGTTTAGTGTATAAATATCAAATACATGTTTAGTGTATGAATATTAAATACATGTTTAGTGTATTAATATTAAATACATGTTTAGTGTATTAATATTAAATACATCTTAAGTGTATGAATATTAAATACATGTTTAATGTATGAATATTAAATACATGTTTAGTGTATAAATATTAAGTACATGTTTAGTGTATGAATATTAAAAACATGTTTAGTGTATAAATATCAAATACATGTTTAGTGTATGAATATTAAATACATGTTTAGTGTATTAATATTAAATACATCTTAAGTGTATGAATATTAAATACAAGATTAGTGTATGAATATTAAATGCATGTTTAGTGTATGAATATTAAATACATGTTTAGTGTATTAATATTAAATACATGTTTACTGTATAAATAATAACTACACATTTAGTGTATGAATATTAAATACATGTTTAATGTATTAATATTAAATACATGTTTAGTGTATTAATATTAAATATATGTTTAGTTTTATAAAATTAAATACATATTTTTGTATAAGTATTAAATACATGTTTAGTGTATTAATATTAAATGCATGTTTAGTGTATAACTGTTAAATACATGTTTAGTTTATAAATATTAAATACATGTTTAGTGTATAAATAATAACTACATGTTTAGTGTATAAATGTTAAATACATGTTTAGTGTATTAATATTAAATACACTTTTAGTGTATACATATTAAATACACGTTTAGTATAAAAAGTATTAAATGCATGTTTAGTGTATTAATATTAAATATATGTTTAGTTTATTAAAATTAAATACATGTTTTTGTATTAATATTAAATACATATTAAGTGTAAGAATAATAACTACATGTTTATTGAATGAATATTAAATACATGTTTAGTGTATAAATATTTAATACATGTTTAGTGTATTAATATTAAATGTATGTTTAGTTTATTAAAATTAAATACATGTTTTTGTATTAATATTAAATACATATTAAGTGTAAGAATAATAACTACATGTTTATTGAATGAATATTAAATACATGTTTAGTGTATAAATATTTAATACATGTTTAGTGTATTAATATTAAATATATGTTTAGTTTATTAAAATTAAATACATATTTTTGTATTAATATAAAATACATGTTTAGTGTATTAATATTAAATACATGTTTAGTGTATTAATATTAAATACATGTTTAGTGTATAAATATTAAATACATGTTTAGTGTATACATATAAGTGTTTGAGAAACCAAACTTATGTAAAAAAAAAATAAAAGAAACAAAAAAAAGGAAAAAGAGAGAGAGAGAGACGGAGAGGACCGGACTTATTAAGAGGGAACGTGCGCCCTCCTGTGGACTTCTGCCGCAACTGCACACATAAAGAAATTCATTATTTCCAAGTGTGCCTTATTTAGAGGATAATAAATACATGTTTACTGTATGAATATTAAATATATGATTAGTATATAATTACAAATACGTTTAATATATGATTATTAAATACATGTTCAGTGTAGTAATATTAAATACATGTTTAGTGTATGAATATTAAATACATGTTTAGTGTATTAATATTAAATATATGTTTAGTTTATTAAAATTAAATACATGTTTTTGTATTAATATTAAATACATATTAAGTGTAAGAATAATAACTACATGTTTATTGAATGAATATTAAATACATGTTTAGTGTATAAATATTAAATACATGTTTAGTGTATAAATATTAAATACATGTTTAGTGTATTAATATTAAATATGTGTTTACTTTATTAAAATTAAATACATGTTTTTGTATTAATATTAAATACATGTTTAGTGTATAATATTAAATACAGGTTTAGTGTATTAATATTAAATACATGTTTAGTGTATGAATAATAACTGCATGTTTAGTGTATGAATATTAAATACATGTTTAGTGTATAAATGTTAAATACATGTTTAGTTTATGAATATTAAATACATGTTTAGTGTATTAATATTAAATATATATTTAGTTAATTAAAATTAAATACATGTTTTTTATTAATATTAAATACATGTTCAGTGTATTAATATTAAATACATGTTTAGCGTATGAATATTAAATACATGTTTAGCGTATGAATATTAAATACATGTTTAGTGTATTAATATTAAATACATGTTTAGTGTATTAATATTAAATACACTTTTAGTGTATAAATATTAAATACAGGTTTAGTGTAAAAATATTAAATACATGTTTAGTGTATTCATATTAAATATATGTTTGGTTTATTAAAATTAAATACATGTTTTTGTATTAATATTAAATACATATTAAGTGTAAGAATAATAACTACATGTTTATTGAATAAATATTAAATACATGTTTAGTGTATGAATATTAAATACATGTTTAGTGTATAAATATCAAATACATGTTTAGTGTATTAATATTAAATATATGTTTAGTTTATTAAAATTAAATACATGTTTTTGTATTAATATTAAATACATATTAAGTGTAAGAATAATAACTACATGTTTATTGAATGAATATTAAATACATGTTTAGTGTATGAATATTTAATACATGTTTAGTGTATTAATATTAAATATATGTTTAGTTTATTAAAATTAAATACATGTTTAGTGTATAAATGTTAAATACATGTTTAGTGCATGAATGTTAAATACATGTTTAGTGTATTAATATTAAATATATGTTTAGTGTATTAAAATTAAATACATGTTTTTGTATTAATATTAAATACATGTTTAGTGTATAAATATTAAATACATGTTTAGTGTATTGATATTAAATACATGTTTAGTGTATAAATATAAGTGTATGAGAAACCAAACTTATGTAAAAAAAATAAAATAAACAAAAACAAGGAAAAAGAGAGAGAGAGAGGACCATACTTATTAAGAGGGAACGTGCGCCCTCCTGTGGACTTCTGCCGCAACTGCACACATAAAGAAAGTCATTATTTCCAAGTGTGCCTTATTTAGAGGATAATAAATACATGTTTACTGTATGAATATTAAATATATGATTAGTGTATGATTAAATATACGTTTAGTATATGATTATTTAATACATAATCAGTGTATTAATATTAAATACATGTTTAGTGTATGAATATTAAATACATGTTTAGTGTATGAATATTAAATACATGTTTAGTGTATGAATATTAAATACATGTTTAGTGTATGAATATTAAATACATGTTTAGTGTATGAATATTAAATACATGTTTAATGTATGAATATTAAATACATGTTAAGTGTATAAATAATAACTAAATGTTTAGTGTATGAATACTAAATACATGTTTAGTGTATAAATATTAAATACATGTTTAGTGTAATAATATTAAATATATGTTTAGTTTATTAAAATTAAATACATGTTTTTGTATTAATATTAAATACATGTTAAGTGTATAAATCTCAAATACATGTATAGTGTATTAATAATAAATTCATGTTTAGTGTATAAATGTTAAATATATGTTTAGTGTATAAATATTAAATATATGTTTAGTTTATTAAAATTAAATACATGTTTTTGTATTAATATTAAATACATGTTTAGTGTATGAATATTAAATACATGTTTAGTGTATAAATATTAAATACATGTTTCGTGTATGAATATTAAATACATGTTAAGTGTATAAATATTAAATACATGTTTAGTGTATTAATATTAAATATATGTTTAGTTTATTAAAATTAAATACATGTTCTTGTATTAATATTAAATACATGTTTAGTGTATGAATATTAAATACATGTTTAGTGTATGAATATTAAATACTTGTTTAGTGTATGAATATTCAATACATGTTTACTGTATACATATTAAATACATGTTAGTGTATTAATATTAAATATATGTTTAGTTTATTAAACTTAAATACATGTTTTTGTATGAATCTTAAATACACGTTTAGTGTATGAATATTAAATACATGTTTAGTTTATGAATATTAAATACATGTTTAGTGGATATATAATAAATACATATTTAGTGTATTAATATTAAATACATGTTTAGTGTATAAATATTAAATACAGGTTTAGTGTATTAATATTAAATACATGTTTAGTGTATAAATGTTAAATACATGTTTAGTTTATGAATATTAAATACATGTTTAGTGTATTAATATTAAATATATATTTAGTTTATTAAAATTAAATACATGTTTTGTATTAATATTAAATACATGTTTAGTGTATAAATATTAAATACATGTTTAGTGTATTAATTTTAAATACATGTTTAGTGCATGAATATTCATCATCATCATCATCATCATCATTTATTGTTATTCCTTTCATTAAAATGCATATATACAAGCCACGTACAATTGACACTATCATTGTTTTTTTTTGTTTTTCTTTCTTATACATTTCCATGATCAGAAAGGAGCAGATGGAAGAATAATATTCTTATATTTATCTGCCCCCTTTTTAACACCAATTATTTTTGATGACTTTATAACTGTTCCCTCCACCAACACCCAAACTCCAACATACTTTTCAATTTTCCTTTAAGTATTTTCACAATGACACGTCCAATCTAAATCAAAATTCAGTTTGATATAATTCCAGTTTTCTCTTTTTATAACTTTTTAAAAACAAAGGTATTCTCACAGCTTTTTAAGTCTTTGTTTAGAGAATATCATGCTTTCACAGCAACAACAGACAAGCACATTTGTTTCAAATTTGTTGGCACTCTTGGATGTTTAAAGTCATACGGCCTTCTGTGGTTCTCATCTCCAGATGTGAACACACAACTTTTGTACGTCCTTTGGAAGAATTGTATTTCTCGCTTTGAACATCATTAATAGACTATTCAATTCTACAATGTCTTTTAGTTTTAGTAATTGTGACCTAATGAAGAGTGGATTTGTGTGGTCTCTATATCCTACTTTAAAAATGATTCGAATTGCTCTTTTCTGTGAAAGAAATAAAGGCATTATGTTGCTATGATATGTATTTCCCCATATTTCTGCACAATAATTGAAATAAGGTAGAATAATTGAGCAATATAACATTCTCATTGTGTTGTATGGAAAACTATATTTAACCTTGTTCAAAATAAATAAACTTTTAGATACCTTATTTTTCACATGCATTATATGAGCTTTCCATGTCAACTTTTCATCTAAGATGACCCCAAGAAATCTGATTTCAGACACCTTCTCAATTTTCACATTGTTTATGGATAAACTAACTTCCATCTTTCTTTTATTACCGAATACCATATACTTAGTCTTTTCCAAATTTAAAGATAATTTATTTATATCAAACCACAATTTTAGTTTAACCATTTCCTCTTTAATATTATTGGCTAAAATGTTCAAGTCATCTCCTGAACAGTATAAATTTGTATCGTCTGCGAATAATACGCACTGTAAAATTTTCGAAACCTCACAAATATCATTTATATATAAAGTAAAAAGTTTGGGTCCTAAAATCGAACCTTGTGGAATTCCACATTCAATATTCATACATTCTGACCTATGATCATCGATCTCAACATATTGCTGTCGTTGATGTAAATAACTGGTTAACCAGTCCAGTGCAACTCCTCTGACTCCATAAGTATATCATTTAGAAATGAGAATTTGATGATCTACAGTGTCAAATGCCTTCTTTAAATCAATGAACACTCCTATTGTGTATTTATTTTGATCAACTGCAGTTGTAATCTCTTCAATAATGTTCATGATGGCCAAGCTCGTAGACCTGTTTGATCGAAATCCATACTGATTTTCATTTAATAATTTATGTTTTTCAATAAAACAGTCTAATTTATTAACAAACAGTTTTTCAAGCACTTTTGAAAATTGGGATAAGAGAGATACTGGTCTATAATTACCAAATGTATGTTTATCTCCGGTTTTAAATATAGGTATAACCTTAGCAGTTTTCATACTGTCTGGGAAAACTCCTACTTTAAAAGAACAATTAATTATATAATGCAATGGTTTAATGATGCAATCAATTGTGTTTTTTATTATACTCATGTCAATGCCCTCATTGTCTATTGAGGTCTTGTTTTTTAGTTTGTAAACCACAGATAATATTTCATTCTCAGTCACTTCACTAAGAAACATTGACTGCATAACCCTATTTTCCCTTTTCCAGACATCCCCTGATTGATCATTAGCTCTAGGTATTTTGTTTGCTAAGCTAGGTCCTACATTTACAAAGAATTGATTCAATTCATTGACAATTTCATCTTTGTTTTCAATTAACATATTATCTTTTTTAAAACATCTAGGTAGTTCTGTTCGCCTTGTCCTATTCCCTATTGCTTTATTTAAAATATTCCATGTAGCCTTTATGTTATTTTTATTTTCATGCAACATTCTTTTGTAATATTCCCTTTTTGCTTGTCTCAATATATTGAGACAAGCAATTTATATATATATATATATATATATATGTATATATATATATATATATATAATATTAAATACATGTTTAGTGTATGAATATTAAATACATGTTTAGTGTACAAATAATAAATACACGTTTAGTGTATTAATATTAAATAGATGTTTAGTGTACAAATATCAAATACATGTTTAGTGTATTAATATTAAATACATGTTTAGTGTACAAATATTAAATACATGTTTAGTGTATTAATATTAAATAGATGTTTAGTGTATGAATATTAGATACAAGTTTAGTGTGAAAATATTAAATACATGTTTAGTCTATTATTAAATTCCATTTTAGTGTATAATTATTAAATACATGTTTAGTGTATTAATATTAAATACATGTTTAGTGTATCAATATTAAATATATATTTAGTTTATTAAAATTAAATACATGTTTTTGTATTAATATTAAATACATTTTTTGTGTATAAATATTAAATACATGTTTACTGTATTAGTATTAAATACATGTTTAGTGTATGAATATTAAATACATGTTTAGTGTATGAATATTAAATACATGTTTAGTGTATTAATATTAAATATATATTTAGTTTATTAAAATTAAATAAACGTTTTGTATTAATATTAAATACATGTTTAGTGTATTAATTTTAAATACATGTTTAGTGTATGAATATTAAATACATGTTTAGTGTACAAATATTAAATACATGTTTAGTGTATGAATATTAAATACATGTTTAGTGTACAAATAATAAATACACGTTTAGTGTATTAATATTAAATAGATGTTTAGTGTACAAAAATTAAATAAATGTTTAGTGTATTAATATTAAATACATGTTTAGTGTATTAATATTAAATAGATGTTTAGTGTATGAATATTAAATACAAGTTTAGTGTGAAAATATTAAATACATGTTTAGTCTATTATTAAATTCCATTTTAGTGTATAATTATTAAATACATGTTTAGTGTATTAATATTAAATACATGTTTAGTGTATTAATATTAAATACATGTTTAGTGTATGAATATTAAATACTTGTTTAGTGTATGAATATTAAATACATGTTTAGTTTATTAAACTTAAATACATGTTTTTGTATGAATCTTAAATACACGTTTAGTGTATGAATATTAAATACATGTTTAGTTTATGAATATTAAATACATGTTTAGTGGATATATAATAAATACATATTTAGTGTATTAATATTAAATAGATGTTTTTGTATTAATATTAAATACATGTTTAGTGTATGAATATTAAATACATGTTTAGTGTATTAATATTAAATACATGTTTAGTGTATAAATATTAAATACAGGTTTAGTGTATTAATATTAAATACATGTTTAGTGTATAAATGTTAAATACATGTTTAGTTTATGAATATTAAATACATGTTTAGTGTATTAATATTAAATATATATTTAGTTTATTAAAATTAAATACATGTTTTGTATTAATATTAAATACATGTTTAGTGTATAAATATTAAATACATGTTTAGTGTATTAATTTTAAATACATGTTTAGTGTATGAATATTAAATACATGTTTAGTGTACAAATATTAAATACATGTTTAGTGTATGAATATTAAATACATGTTTAGTGTACAAATATTAAATATATGTTTAGTGTATTAATATTAAATAGATGTTTAGTGTATAATTATTAAATACATGTTTAGTGTATTAATATTAAATACATGTTTAGTGTACAAATATTAAATACATGTTTAGTGTATTAATATTAAATAGATGTTTAGTGTATGAATATTAAATACATGTTTAGTGTGAAAATATCAAATACATGTTTAGTGTACAAATATTAAATACATGTTTAGTGTATTAATATTAAATACATGTTTAGTGTGAAAATATCAAATACATGTTTAGTCTATTATTAAATTCCATTTTAGTTTATAATTATTAAATACATGTTTAGTGTATTAATATTAAATACATGTTTATTGTATTAATATAAAATATATATTTAGTTTATTAAAATTAAATACATGTTTTTGTATTAATATTAAATACATTTTTTGTGTATAAATATTAAATACATGTTTACTGTATTAATATTAAATACATGTTTAGTGTATGAATAATAACAACATGTTTAGTGTATTAATATTAAATACATGTTTAGTGTATAAATATTAAATACATGTTTAGTGTATGAATATTAAATACATGTTTAGTGTATTAATATTAAATGTTCAGTTTATTAAAATTAAATACATGTTTTTGTATTAATATTAAAAACATGTTTAGTGTATAAATGTTAAATACATGTTTAGTGTATAAATGTTAAATACATGTTTAGTGTATTAATATTAAATATATGTTTAGTGTATTAAAATTAAATACATGTTTTTGTATTCATATTAAATACATGTTTAGTGTATGAATATTAAATACACAGTTAGTGTATGAATATTAAATACATGTTTAGTTTATGAATATTAAATACATGTTTAGTGGATACATAATAAATAATTAGTCTCTTAATATTAAATACATGTTTAGTGTATAAATAATAACTACATGTTTAGTGTATAAATGTTAAATACATGTTTAGTTTATGAATATTAAATATATGTTTAGTGTATTAATATTAAATATGTATTTAGTTTATTACAATTAAATACCTATTTTTTATTAATATTAAATACATGTTTAGTGTATAAATATTAAATACATGTTTAGTGTATTAATATTAAATACATGTTTAGTGTATGAATATTAAATACATGTTTAGTGTATAAATATTAAATACATGTTTAGTGTATTAATATTAAATACATGTTTAGTGTATTAATATCAAATACACTTTTAGTGTATAAATAATAACTAAATGTTTAGTGTATGAATATTAAATATATATTTAGTTTATTAAAATCAAATACATGTTTTTGTATTAATATTAAATACATGTTTAGTGTATGAATATTAAATACATGTTTAGTGTATTAATATTAAATACATGTTTAGTGTATAAATATTAAATACAGGTTTAGTGTATTAATATTAAATACATGTTTAGTGTATAAATGTTAAATACATGTTTAGTTTATGAATATTAAATACATGTTTAGTGTATTAATATTAAATATATATTTAGTTTATTAAAATTAAATACATGTTTTGTATTAATATTAAATACATGTTTAGTGTATAAATATTAAATACATGTTTAGTGTATTAATTTTAAATACATGTTTAGTGTATGAATATTAAATACATGTTTAGTGTACAAATATTAAATACATGTTTAGTGTATGAATATTAAATACATGTTTAGTGTACAAATATTAAATATATGTTTAGTGTATTAATATTAAATAGATGTTTAGTGTATAATTATTAAATACATGTTTAGTGTATTAATATTAAATACATGTTTAGTGTACAAATATTAAATACATGTTTAGTGTATTAATATTAAATAGATGTTTAGTGTATGAATATTAAATACAAGTTTAGTGTGAAAATATCAAATACATGTTTAGTCTATTATTAAATTCCATTTTAGTTTATAATTATTAAATACATGTTTAGTGTATTAATATTAAATACATGTTTATTGTATTAATATAAAATATATATTTAGTTTATTAAAATTAAATACATGTTTTTGTATTAATATTAAATACATTTTTTGTGTATAAATATTAAATACATGTTTACTGTATTAATATTAAATACATGTTTAGTGTATGAATAATAACAACATGTTTAGTGTATTAATATTAAATACATGTTTAGTGTATAAATATTAAATACATGTTTAGTGTATGAATATTAAATACATGTTTAGTGTATTAATATTAAATGTTCAGTTTATTAAAATTAAATACATGTTTTTGTATTAATATTAAAAACATGTTTAGTGTATAAATGTTAAATACATGTTTAGTGTATAAATGTTAAATACATGTTTAGTGTATTAATATTAAATATATGTTTAGTGTATTAAAATTAAATACATGTTTTTGTATTCATATTAAATACATGTTTAGTGTATGAATATTAAATACACAGTTAGTGTATGAATATTAAATACATGTTTAGTTTATGAATATTAAATACATGTTTAGTGGATAAATAATAAATGATTAGTCTCTTAATATTAAATACATCTTTAGTGTATAAATAATAACTACATGTTTAGTGTATAAATGTTAAATACATGTTTAGTTTATGAATATTAAATATATGTTTAGTGTATTAATATTAAATATGTATTTAGTTTATTAAAATTAAATACCTATTTTTTATTAATATTAAATACATGTTTAGTGTATAAATATTAAATACATGTTTAGTGTATTAATATTAAATACATGTTTAGTGTATGAATATTAAATACATGTTTAGTGTATAAATATTAAATACATGTTTAGTGTATTAATATCAAATACACTTTTAGTGTATAAATAATAAATAAATGTTTAGTGTATGAATATTAAATATATATTTAGTTTATTAAAATCAAATACATGTTTTTGTATTAATATTAAATACATATTAAGTGTAAGAATAATAACGACATGTTTATTGAATGAATATTAAATACATGTTTAGTGTATAAATATTAAATAAATGTTTAGTGTATGATTATTAAATACATGTTTAGTGTATTAATATTAAATATGTGTTTACTTTATTTAAATTAAATACATGTTTTTGTATTAATATTAAATACATGTTTAGTGTATGAATAATAACTACAGGTTTAGTGTATGAATATTAAATACATGTTTAGTGTATAAATGTTAAATACATTCTTAGTTTATGAATATAAAATACATGCTTAGTGTATTAATATTAAATATATATTTAATTTATTAAAATTAAATACATGTTTTTTATTAATATTAAATACATGTTTAGTGTATTAATATTAAATACACTTTTAGTGTATAAATATTAAATACAGGTTTAGTGTAAAAATATTAAATACATGTTTAGTGTATTAATATTAAATATATGTTTAGTTTATTAAAATTAAATACATGTTTTTGTATTAATATTAAATACATATTAAGTGTAAGAATAATAACTACATGTTTATTGAATGAATATTAAATACATGTTTAGTGTATGAATATTTAATACATGTTTAGTGTATTAATATTAAATACATGTTTAGTGTATTAATATTAAATACATGTTTAGTGTATAAATGTTAAATACATGTTTAGTGTATAAATATTAAATATATGTTTAGTTTATTAAAATTAAATACATGTTTTTGTATTATTATTAAATACATGTTTAGTGTATGAATATTAAATACATGTTTAATGTATAAATAACATGATTACTGTATGAATATTAAATATATGATTAGTATATAATTACATATACGTTTAGTATATGATTATTAAATACATGTTCAGTTTATTAATATTAAATACATGTTTAGTGTATAAATATTAAATACATGTTTATTGTATAAATATTAAATACATGTTTAGTGTATAAATATTAAATACATGTTTTTTGTATAAATATTAAACATATGTTTGGTGTATAAATATTAAATACATCCTGCCATCAGTGTGTGAATGTGTGTGTGAATGGAGAAATACTATCAAAGCGCTTTGGGCTCCTTAAAAAGAGGTAGAAAAGCGCTATACAAGTACAAACATTTACCATTTATATATATATATATATATATATATAAATCCCATACATGTGTATATTCATGTATATATACACATATATTGATATACTATACATAATATTAACGGGACGATGTGGCGTTTCCAGTGAGGGTTGGACTTTGTCACCCATTCTGTTCAAAACTTTCATGGACATAATTTCTAGGCGCAGTCAAGGTGTTGAGGGGATCTGGTTTGGTGGCTGCAGTATTAGGTCTCTGCTTTTTGCAGATGATGTGGTCCCGATGGCTTCATCTGGCCAGGATCTTCAGCTCTCACTGGATCGGTTCACAGCCGAGTGTGAAGCGACTGCGATGGGAATCAGCACCTCCAAATCCGAGTCCATTGTTATCATTCGGAAGAGGGTGGAGTGCCATCTCCAGGTTGGGGAGGAGACCCTGCTCCCAAGTGGAGGAGTTCAAGTACCTCAGAGTCTTGTTCACGGTGTGGCGTCTTCAGTAATGCGGACGTGGTGAAGAAGGAGCTGAACCGGAAGGCAAAGCTCTCAATTTACTGGTCGATCTACGTTCCCATCCTCACCTATAGTCATGAGCTTTGGGTTAGGACCAAAAGGACAAGATCATGGGTAAAAGTGGTCGGAATGAGTTTCCTCCGCCGGGTGGTGGGTCTCTCCCTTAGAGATAGGGTGAGAAGCTCTGCCATCCGGGAGGAACTCAAAGTAAAGCCGCTGCTCCTTCACATGGAGAGGAGCCAGATGAGGTGGTTCGGGCATCTGCTCAGGATGCCACCCGAAGGTCTCTCTATGGAGGTGTTTTGGGCACATCAAACCGGTACACTTTAAATAAAATAAAAAGTTGAGAAAACACACATTTTCAAGGTAACTTGATGCAACAAGATTTTTGCGTTTTACTATTGTTGACTTAACTAGTTGAGATAAGAGTTATGTCAACTCAGATCTTCTTGTTCACCAAATTATTATATTTACGTCGGACCAACAATAAAGTTCATTCTTCAATTCCATATATTATTACCTTCAACTAACTCATATATTCTTGTTGAACTTTGACTACTGTTCTTGACTTAACTAAGATTTCAAAGTTTAGATAAGAGTTTTACCAACTCGATCTTGTTCACCAAATTATTATATTCACGTCGGACCAACAATAAATTTCATGCTTCAATTCCATGTATTTTCACCTTCAACTACCTCGGAAATTCTTGTTACTTCAGTTACTAAAATTCCTTTACAAGTCAAGTAACATTTATGTTGCGATAATTTTTTTCTTTAAATGCTGAATGAATAAATAAAATAAAGAGCAGACATCAAAATATATCCAAAACCTTGTTTATTTCTCATTTAGAAACATGTTTAACATAAGGGTTCAATTGGGTGTCAGAGACCTTGACACTTTCCCAGCTATTTTCTTTAAAGTGAATAAACCAGCTAAGAAAGTTAAAAGCTAAGAAATAAATGCTTTTACAGCAGCCAGGCAATATAATTGTGTAATGATTTGATGATAGAATTATCATCATAGATAGAGAAAATGTGTTTAGTAAATTAGAAGAGTTGACAAACTTGATCAGCTGACAGTGAATATGCACCTCTTGTCAACTTCACTTAAATGTAAAGAAAAAGATATATCTACATTTAAGTGAGATTCACAAAATACCAATATGCTACATAACAAATGGCAGTACCGAGTTCTGGCGGGTTATGTGGCATAATGGCGTTTTGGGAATCTCACTCAATTTTAAATATATTTTGAAAAAAAAAATTTTTTTTAAAAATGGTGTATCTCACTTAATTGTAAATACATTTTGAAAATAAATATAATTGTTTTCCGTGAGGCCTTGCATGTTTTAAATCACTGGCTGTGAAGTTTTATATGAGCACCAACCACAACGCACTCGAACAGGCAGAAAACATAGGTTGGCTTCCACATTAAGAGTCACAGCAAAAGCTTTGTTTTCAGAGACCTTGTCCGCTGAGAGCCCATCCATCCATCCATTTTCTACCGCTTATTCCCTTTTGGAGTCACGGGGGGCGCTGGCGCCTATCTCAGCTACAATCGGGCGCCAGGCAGGGTACACTCTGGACAAGTCGCCACCTCATCGCAGGGCCGCACTGAGAGCCAAGCTGGAAAAAGATAGACTGAATTGCTTCAAAGGTGTACGTCATCTCCTTTGGATAATCAATGTTGATGGCATACAGTAGGCCAAAGAGGTATGCAAAGGCGGTACCGAGGTCTGGCAGGTCATGTAGCACCATGGAACCTTCCAACACAACAGCCCAGTCCCGTAAGTTGGGTGATACAGCAGGATCATCTTCTTCAAGGATTGTAAGGATGCCAACAGACACGCCTCTGAGCACTCTTTCTTCAGGGTCACTTTCTTGAGGGTAAGTAACACATGCATGATTGAGTGTTAGGTCCAACAAAAGGATGTCATTGTGTGGATCTTCTGGGAACGATTACAATTTTACAATGTTCAAAAAAATGGGAAAAACCCTTAAATTACTTTCAAATGAATTGAAGGTAGAACATTAACCATTAAATATTTAAAAAAAAATGGGGCAAGAACTTTTCTTTATGATTATATGCATTGGTTAAAGAATATGACATTTGGGCATTCAAAAACAAATCTGGGCACAAAATGAAATCTACACAAAGTGTATTATGCATAAAATCTTTGTCATCAGCTATGAGATCCTACTCCATTCATCCATCCATTTTGTACCGCTTATTCCCTTTTGGAGTCACGGGGGGCGCTGGCACCTATCTCAGCTACAATCGGGCGCCAGGCAGGGTACACTCTGGACAAGTCGCCACCTCATCGCAGGGCCGCACTGAGAGCCAAGCTGGAAAAAGATAGACTGAATTGCTTCAAAGGTGTACGTCATCTCCTTTGGATAATCAATGTTGATGGCATACAGTAGGCCAAAGAGGTATGCAAAGGCGGTACCGAGGTCTGGCAGGTCATGTAGCACCATGGAACCTTCCAACACAACAGCCCAGTCCCGTAAGTTGGGTGATACAGCAGGATCATCTTCTTCAAGGATTGTAAGGATGCCAACAGACATGCCTCTGAGCACTCTTTCTTCAGGGTCACTTTCCTGAGGGTAAGTAACACATGCATGATTGAGTGTTAGGTCCAACAAAAGGATGTCATTGTGTGGATCTTCTGGGAACGATTACAATTTTACAATGTTCAAAAAAATGGGAAAAACCCTTAAATTACTTTCAAATGAATTGAAGGTAGAACATTAACCATTAAATATTTAAAAAAAAATGGGGCAAGAACTTTTCTTTATGATTATATGCATTGGTTAAAGAATATGACATTTGGGCATTCAAAAACAAATCTGGGCACAAAATGAAATCTACACAAAGTGTATTATGCATAAAATCTTTGTCATCAGCTATGAGATCCTACTCCATTCATCCATCCATTGTGTACCGCTTATTCCCTATGGAGTCGCGGGGGTTGCTGGTGCCTATCTCAGCTACAATCAGATCCTACTCAAAATGTTAAAATAGTAATAGTTGTTTAGCTTGTTGCTCCACTCTCTGGTTCAAGGCAAGGCAACAGAAATCATTCATTTTAACTGTTTGTGCATTTTGGAAGGAATAGGCGAAGATTGTTCATCGCAAGTAAGCTTAGCTCAAAAACTAGCAGTCAATTGTAAGTGTTAGTATGCCGCCGCCGACTGTGAGCCAGGGTGAATTTAGTTTATATTCAACAGACATTCATCAGCAACGTCGTTTTCTCTTCTGCAACTTAAAACTAACAGCATGTCGTCGGAATAGAGTTGTAAAGTTTATCTTCTGACTGTTGGCGAAGGCAGGCTACCAATAGACTACCAGTATTTGAGCTAATCTAACAAGCGATGAGGAAACATTGGCTGATTCTTCTTCAAAAATACATCCACAGTTAAAGGAATGGTTTCTATCGACGGATCTTAAACCAGAGAGCAGGGCAACAAGCTAGAATATGAAAATGTTGAACTATTCCATTGAAGCTACATTAGGCCAAATTACTTTTAATTTTCAAGTAAATGTCCTATTATTATTATTACTTACCAAATGCTGCAGGAAAAACGTATGTGACAAACTCCCAGCCGTCCTCGTGTGGGTTGCTGTGACATTGAACACACGACGCATCGTAGCAGGTTTGATTCCCATTTATTGGTTCAATCAACCTTTCTTCGGGCCAGTCGGGCGCACCCATTTCTAGTGCGCTGGCACCTCTTCCTGGTCGCGCTGCACCCTTTGGTGCTCGCCTGCTGCGTCTGTGGCAGGGACTCATTGCGGACTGCTCTCTGTCGTCGGGCTCGTGGTCGGGCTGCCATGGTTTCCTTTCCTTTCCTGTCTTCCCTCTCGCAATCGTGCCCCCCTCGCCTCTCTTAAAGTCTAGGAGCAGATGCGCAGATTGTGAGCAGATGTGTGTCCTACGCACCTGACTCCGATTGCCGTCCTCCTGCCGCTCCGCGTGCGTCACGCCGCATGCCCCGCCTCCTGGCCTTCATCTTGGTCCAGAACGCCTCTGTCCGCCCGCTGTCGGCCCGTCGGCTGCGTCTCTCCACACTTAGTTGTGTCGTCCCAGACAAAAACGGGGAGGCATCTCAGTGCTGTCATCTTTCGGTGAGACACAATGTCTGATGTCTATAGAGTATACAGTGGAAGACATAAGCATATACATTAGTGAAGCGCCATAGTGGATTTATACAAATGGCAAAATCAAAAGTTGTTTTTAGTAATGACCAGTAGACCGCAAGTCTGACCAGTAGCATGCTCAAGAAAAGGGGAAAAAAAACACTTCAAGCCTTCAGACTAAAGCATTTTCTACTTTTGCAAATTAAAAACAGTTATAATTATCAAATAGCACAAACTAAGAACATATAGCAATGACTGATAAGATCCATTTTACTGACACATGTCCATCACTTACTTGTTCATCAAGCTTATCCAGGAAGTCTTCTATTTGCTGACCAATAGCTTCCTTTCTAGCCCGGTACAGTCTGAGCAGGCGAGCCACATAATTCTCAAGGCACTCATTGAAAGTCTTCAGGAGGTCTTTGCTGGTGATGCCATGACATTTTTCAGATATCTGAAAAACACAATCAGTGGAGCAATGGCATTTAACTTTAATCACAATGTGAGCTTTTGACTTGAGATTTCAGGGCTGATGGTATAGTGGGGTGCTTTATGTTGGAGGAGCATGTAGTGGAGTGGGAGGGCAGGTATAGTGCAGCGTGTCAATAAATGTGTACACTCCTACACCTATTCCATACAGGGCAATGAACATATAAGTACCACAGTTAATAAATAAATGACAGCCATACCTCTTGATTGGAGCTTTCCAATTTGCAATATTTGCACTGCATTCAATCCTCCTCTGAAACACAAGAAACATGAAATGGAAATATTTGGTTTCACTAAAAGCATTTAGCTGCAGACAATTATCCATTTTTTTCCCACCACCTCTATGTTCAACAGATACTTCATACACTTTATATTACACATAAATAGTATAGGCTACACCACGCAGACATGCTACACTTACCATACTCAGTATTATATCAGTTACTTTGTCTACATATTCATGGTAAGTACTCAAATACATGTTAACTTTACTCAAATACATGTTAACTTTACTCAACAGGTCCTACAGGTAAGTATTAGCAAGTAATATTAGCTATGGAAATACTGTGTTTAGTGTAGAGTCACCCCTTTGAACATAAGTGCAGGTAAGTAATGCATAAACATGAATGACATAAAAGGTGAAAATGACAGTTCAGTAATAGACCATTACTCCACACTGAATAATTGTATTAACGTGTCTTAATACTCTCTTGTTCTCAGTTGATCTGCTTTTCCAGCAGGGCACAGACTTGTGGAAGTGAATTACAGTGAGCCGTTTGGGACGGGAGAACAAAAATAAATAGGCGGTCAATAGTAGAACAACCCGTCGGCTAAAAAAAAAATGGCCTTTTCATGGTCGACTATCTTGAAAATATAGAGAAATAAAGGGCGGCGGTGTTAATTGATACGCCTACGTTACACTCACGTCTCTCTCTCGCCCACCATGAATTGATTAACGTGGACCCAGACTTAAACAAGTTGAAAAACTTATTGGGGTGTTACCATTTAGTGGTCAGTTGTACGGAATATGTACTGTGCAATCTGTCAATAAAAGTTTCAATCAATCAATCAAAACCGTGTGAATTCCTAGCCAACTAATCACGGCAGCACTAGTACCCACAACACATTTGAACGGGGGCGGAGGGTTGACACCTCTGCTCTAGCCGTAGGCCGGACTGGTAAAATCACAGCACGATAACTTAAAAATAAAGACAACTTCAGACTGTTTTTCATTGTTTGAAAATAAAACAAGTGTAAAAAGTTTTTTTTACATTGACATGCTGTGGTTAATCATTTTGTTTGTTGTTATTTATATTTTCTGAACACATTATGTGATAATGTTCATCAGTCAACTCATTGGTGTCTTTCAAGATAAAACAAATTATATCAAAGTCAAATTACAGGATGTTATTCGTGTAGTTTGCTCATTTTCCTCGACTGATGTACTAACATCATGTGCTTTATTTTGTACATATGTTGCATCAACTACAAAGAATTGCTATTGCAACATCCAGTGGACACATTTAGAACAGCTGTTTCTTTCATTTAAAAATGTCAGGTACATTTTTATACTTTAACTCATCCTGCGGGCTTGATACAATTTGTTAGCGGGCCTTACGCGGCCCTCGGGCCGGACGTTTGACACCCCTGGGCTAGAGCATTCTGGCGGGATAATAATTAGCTTAGCTCTTCCGTCAATACACACTGCTCATTCAGTATCCCAAAATATTTAGCCGGTTCATCATTCACACAGTTTGTTATGTCCACAATGTCTTAAGCATACATAGCTATAAACACGGATTAGCCTGGTTTGGACCCACACAGAAAGTGATCAGCTTTACATGTAGCAGTCATTGCTAACGGCGACCGCCATCTTGGGCATTGAAGAGGCCACACACACACACGACAGACGCTTAACCACGGTCATGACTTAATGTCGCTGGCAAAATAAACTGAAATAAAAACATAAGTGATGTATATTACACAGGTGTCAATTATAAACAGGGTACCTGTTGTTCACAGTCTCTGCTCCGGTGGCTCTTTCTCTCTCTCTCTCTCTCTCTCTCTCTCTCTCTCTCTCTCTCTCTATATATATATATTTATTTATTTATACACTAAACATGTATTTAATATTATACACTAAACGCATTTTTTAAAATTCATATATTAAACAGTTGTTTAATGAATACTTATACACTAAACATGTAAAGGAGGAATTGGAAGTCTGGGACACTAAATAAGGCACACTTGGAAGTAATGAAGTTCTTTGTGTGTGCAGTTGCAGCAGAAGTCCACAGGAGGGCGCACAATCCCTCTTAATAAGTCTGGTCCCCCCCACCCCCCCCCCCCCTCTCTCCCTCTCTCTCTCTCTCTCTCTCTCTCTCTCTCTCTCTCTCTCTCTTTCTCTCTCTCTCTCTCTCTCTCTCTCTCTCTCTCTATATATATATATATATATATATTTATATGTATTTATTCATACACTAAACATGAATTTAATATGTATACACTAAGCACATTTTTTAAAATTCATATATTAAACAGTTGTTTAATTAATACTTATACACTAAACATGTAAAGGAGGAATTGGAAGTCTGGGACACTAAATAAGGCACACTTGGAAGTAATGAATTTATTTCTGTGTGCAGTTGCAGCAGAAGTCCACAGGAGGGCGCACGTTCCCTCTTAATAAGTCTGGTCCCCCCCCACCACCCCCCTCTCTCTCTCTCTCTCTCTATCTATGTCTTTCTCTCTCCCTCTCTCTCTCTCTGTCTCTCTCTCTCTCTCTATATATATATATATATTGTTTAATTAATATTTATACACTAAACATGTATTTAATATTTATACACTGAAATATTCGTACACTAAACATGCATTTAATATTCATACACTGAGCATGTATCTAATAATCATATACTAAACACATTTAATATTCATATACTAATCATATTTTTTAATATTCATACAGTAAACATGTATTTATTATTCTCTAAATAAGGCACACTGAAATAATTAATTTATTTGTGTGCAGTTAAGGCAGATTTCCACTGGAGGGCGCACATTCCCTCTTAATAAGTCTGGTCATGCATACACTAAACATAGTTTTTAATATTTATACACTAAACATATTTTTACTATTTGTGCACTAAACATATATTTAATATTTACACACTAAACATGTATTTAATATCAATACAAAAAAATGTATTTAATTTTAATAAACTAAACATATATTTAATATTAATACACTAAACATGTATTTAATATTAATACAATAAACATGTATTTATTAATTATACACTAAACATGTATTTAATATTAATACACTAAACATGTAATTAATATTTATACACTAAATATGTATTTGATATTAATACACTAAACATGTATTTAATATTAATACATTGAACATGTATTTAATATTCATACACCAAACATGTATTTAATATTAATACAAAAAACAAGTATTTAATTTTAGTAAACTAAACATATATTTAATATTAATACACAAAACATGTATTTAATATTAATACACTAAACATGTATTTAATAGTTATACACTAAACATGCATTTAATATTTATACACCAAACATGTATTTAATATGAATACAAAAAACATGTATTTAATTTTAATAAACTAAATATATATTTAATATTAATACACAAAACATGTATTTAATATTAATACACTAAACATATATTTAATATTTATACACTAAACATGTATTTAATATTAATACACTAAACATGTATTTAATATTAATACACTAAACATGCATTTAATATTAATACAAAAACATCAAATTAATTTTAATAAACTAAACATATATTTAATATTAATACACTAAACATGTATTTAATATTTATACACTAAACATTTATTTAATATTCATACACTAAACATGTATTTAATATTTATACACTAAACATTTATTTAATATTCATACACTAAACATGTATTTGATATTCATACAAAAACATGTATTTTTGATATTCATACACTAAACATGTATTTAATATTAATACAAAAAACATCTAATTAATTTTAATAAACTAAACATATATTTAATATTAATAAACTAAACATGTATTTAATATTAATACATTGAACATGTATTTAATATTAATACAAAAAACATGTATTTAATTTTAATAAACTAAAGATATATTTAATATTAATACACTAAACATGTATTTAATATTAATACAAACAACATGTATTTAATTTTAATAAACTAAACATATATTTAATATTAATACAACAAACATGTATTTAATTTTAATAAACTAAACATATATTTAATATAAATACACTAAACATGTATTTAATATTAATACAATAAACATGTATTTATTAATTATACACTAAACATGTATTTAATATTAATACACTAAACATGTATTTAATATTAATACATTGAACATCCATCCATCCATTTTCTACCGCTTATTCCCTTTTGGGGTCGCGGGGGGCGCTGGCGCCTATCTCAGCTACAATCGGGCGGAAGGCGCTCCAAAGACATTGAACATGTATTTAATATTAATACAAAAAACATGTATTTAATTTTATTAAACTAAACATATATTTAATATTAATACACAAAACATGTATTTAATATTAATACACTAAACATGCATTTAATATTAATACACTAAACATCTATTTAATATTTATACACTAAACATGTATTTAATATTTATACACTAAACATGTATTTAATATTCATACACTAAACATGTATTTAATATTCATACACTAAACATGTATTTAATATTTATACACTAAACATGTATTTAATATTTATACACTAAACATGTATTTACTATTTCTAAAATAAACATGTATTTAATATTCATACACTAAACATGTATTTAATATTTATACACTAAACATGTATTTAATATTAATACACTAAACATGCATTTAATATTAATACACAAAACATGTATTTAATATTAATACACTAAACATGCATTTAATATTAATACACTAAACATCTATTTAATATTTATACACTAAACATGTATTTAATATTTATACACTAAACATGTATTTAATATTCATACACTAAACATGTATTTAATATTCATACACTAAACATGTATTTAATATTTATACACTAAACATGTATTTAATATTTATACACTAAACATGTATTTACTATTTCTAAACTAAACATGTATTTAATATTCATACACTAAACATGTATTTAATATTTATACACTAAACATGTATTTAATATTAATACAAAAAACATGTATTTAAATATTAATACACTAAACATATATTTAATATTTATACACTAAACATGTATTTAATATTCATACACGAAACATGTATTTAATATTCATACAAAAACATGTATTTAATTTTAATAAACTAAACATATATTTAATATTAATACACTAAACATGTATTAAATATTTATACACTAAACATGTATTTAATATTCATTCAATAAACATGTAGTTATTATTCTTACACTTAATATGTATTTAATATTAATACAAAAACATGTATTTAATTTTAATAAACTAAACATATATTTAATTTTAATACACTAAACATGTATTTAATATTTATACACAAAAAGTGTATTTAATATTAATACACTAAACATGTATTTAATATTTATACACTAAACATTTATTTAATATTCATACACTAAACATGTATTTAATATTAATACACTAAACATGTATTTAATATTTATACACTAAACATGTATTTAATATTAATACAAAAACATGTATTTAATTTGAATAAACTAAATATATATTTAATATTAATACACTAAACATGTATTTAATATTCATAACTAAACATGTATTTAACATTTATACACTAAACATGTATTTAATATTAATACATTAAACATGTATTTAATATTAATACACTAAACCTGTAGTTATTATTCATACACTAAACATGTATTTAATATTAATACACTAAACCTGTATTTAATATTTACACACTAAACATGTATTTAATATTAATACAAAAACATGTATTTAATTTTAATAAACCAAACACATATTTAATATTAATAGACTAAACATGTATTTAATATTTATACACTAAACATGTATTTAATATTCATACAAAAACATGTATTAATTTTAATAAACTAAACATATATTTAATATTAATACACTAAACATGTATTTAATATTTATACACTAAACATGTATTTAATATTAATACAAAAACGTGTATTTAATTTTAATAAACCAAACATATATTTAATATTAATACCCTAAACATGTATTTAATATTTATACACTAAACATATATTTAATATTAATACAATAACATGTATTTAAGTTTAATAAACTAAACATATATTTAATATTAATACACTAAACATGTATTTAATATTTATACACTAAACATGTATTTAATACTAATACACTAAACATGTATTTAATATTCATACACTAAACATGTATTTAATATTTATACACTAAACATGTATTTAATATTCATACACTAAACATGTAGTTATTATTATTATTATCATTATTATTATTATTATTATTATTATTATTATTATAGTGTATAAATATTAAATACATGTTTAGTGTCCGAATATTAAATATATGTTTAGTTTATTAAACCTAAATAAATTTTTTTAAATTAATTTTAAATACATGTTTAGTGTATGAAAATTAAATATGTTTAGTTTATTAAAATTAAATACATGTTTTTGTATTAATATCAAATACATGTTTAGTGTATTAATATTAAATAGATGCTTAGTGTATAAATATTAAATACATGTTTAGTGTATTAATATTAAAGACATGTTTAATGTATTAATGTTAAATATATGTTTAGTGTATTAATATTAACTACATGTTTAGTGTATAAATATTAAATATATGTTTAGTTAATTAAAATTAAATACATGTTTTTGTATTAATATTAAATACATGTTTAGTTTATAAATATTAAATACATGTTTAGTGTATTACTATTAAATACATGTTTAGTGTATGAATATTAAATACATGTTTAGTGTATAAATATAAGTGTATGAGAAACCAAACTTATGTAAAAAAAAAAAAGAAAAAAAAAAAGGAAAAAGAGAGAGAGAGAGAGACGGAGAGGACCGGACTTATTAAGAGGGAACGTGCGCCCTCCTGTGGACTTCTGCTGCAACTGCACGCATAAAGAAATTCATTATTTCCAAGTGTGCCTTATTTAGAGGATAATAAATACATGTTTACTAAATGAATATTAAATATATGATTAGTATATGATTACATATACGTTTAGTATATGATTATTAAATACATGTTCAGTGTATTAATATTAAATACATGTTTAGTGTATGAATATTAAATACATGTTTAGTGTATAAATATTAAATACATGTTTACTGTATGAAAATTAAATATATGATTAGTGTATAATTACATATACGTTTAGTATATGATTATTAAATACATGTTCAGTGTATTAATATTAAATACATGTTTAGTGTATAAATATTAAATACACGTTTAGTGTAAAAATATTAAATACATGTTTAGTGTATGAATATTAAATACATGTTTAGTGTATGAAAATTAAAAATATGATTAGTGTATGATTACATATACGTTTAGTATATGATTATTAAATACATGTTCAGTGTATTAATTTTAAATACATGTTTAGTGTATGAATATTAAATACATGTTTAGTGTATTAATATTAAAAACATGTTTAGTGTATGAATATTAAATACATGTTAAGTGTATAAATATTAAACACATATTTAGTGTATGATTATTAAATACATGATTAGTGTATTAATATTAAATACTTGTTTAGTGTATAAATATTAAATACATGTTTAGTGTATTAATATTAAATACATGTTTAGTGTATTAATATTAAATACATGTTCAGTGTATTAATTTTAAATACATGTTTAGTGTATGAATATTAAATACATGTTTAGTGTATAAATATTAAATACATGTTTAGTGTATTAATATTAAAAACATGTTTAGTGTATGAATATTAAATACATGTTTAGTGTATAAATATTAAATACACGTTTAGTGTATTAATATTAAAAACATGTTTAGTGTATGAATATTAAATACATGTTTAGTGTATGAATATCAAATACATATTTAGTGTATGATTATTAAATACATGATTAGTGTATGAATATTAAATACATGTTTAGTGTATGAATATTAAATACATGTTAAGTGTATAAATATTAAATACATATTTAGTATATGATTATTAAATACATGATTAGTGTATTAATATTAAATACATGTTTAGTGTATTAATATTAAATACATGTTTAGTGTATTAATATTAAATACATGTTTAGTGTATTAATATTAAATACATGTTCAGTGTATGAATATTAAATACATGTTTAGTGTACAAATATTAAATACATGTTTAGTGTATTAATATTAAAAACATGTTTAGTGTATGGATATTAAATACATATTTAGTGTATGATTATTAAATACATGATTAGTGTATTAATATTAAATACTTGTTTAGTGTATAAATATTAAATACATGTTTAGTGTATAAATATTAAATACATGTTTAGTGTATTAATATTAAATACATGTTTAGCGTATTAATATTAAATACATGTTTAGTGTATGAATATTAAATACATGTTTAGTGTATTGATATTAAATACATGTTTAGTGTATTAATATTAAATATATGTTTAGTTTATTAAAATTAAATACATGTTTTTGTATTAAAATTAAATACATGTTTAGTGTATTAATATTAAATACATGTTTAGTTTATTAAAATTAAATACATGTTTTTGTATTAAAATTAAATACATGTTTAGTGTATTGATATTAAATACATGTTTAGTGTATTAATATTAAATATATGTTTAGTTTATTAAAATTAAATACATGTTTAGTGTATAAATATTAAATACATGTTTAGTGTATTAATATTAAATACATGTTTACTGTATGAATATTAAATATATGATTAGTATATAATTACATATACGTTTAGTATATGATTATTAAATACATGTTCAGTGTATTAATATTAAATACATGTTTAGTGTATGAATATTAAATACATGTTTAGTGTATTAATATTAAATCAATGTTTAGTGTATAAATATTAAATACATGTTTAGTGTATTAATATTAAATATATGTTTAATTTATTAAACTTAAATGCATGTTTTTGTATGAATATTAAATACATGTTTAGTGTATAAATATTAAATACATGTTAAGTGTATAAATATTAAATATATGTTTAGTTTATAAATATTAAATACATGTTTAGTGTATTAATATTAAATACATTTTTTGTGTATTATTATTAAATATATGTTTAGTTTATTAAAATTAAATACATGTTTTTGTATTAATATTAAATACATATTTAGTGTATTAATATAAATATATGTTTAGTGTACATATAGTAAATATATGTTTAGTGTATGAATATTAAATACATGTTCAGTGTATTAATATTAAGTACATGTTTAGTGTATTAACATAAGTGCATGAGAAACCAAACTTATGTAAAAAAAAATAAAAGAAACAAAAAAAAAGGAAAAAGAGAGAGAGAGAGACGGAGAGGACCGGACTTATTAAGAGGGAACGTGCGCCCTCCTGTGGACTTCTGCCGCAACTGCACACATAAAGAAATTCATTATTTCCAAGTGTGCCTTATTTAGAGGATAATAAATACATGTTTACTATATGAATATTAAATATATGATTAGTATATAATTACATATACGTTTAGTATATGATTATTAAATACATGTTTAGTGTATGAATATTAAATACATGTTTAGTGTATAAATATTAAATACATGTTTAGTGTATGAATATTAAATCAATGTTTAGTGTATGAATATTAAATACATGTTTAGTGTATGAATATTAAATACATGTTTAGTGTATTAATATTAAATATATGTTTAGTTTATTAAAATTAAATAGATGTTTTTGTATTAATATTAAATACATGTTTAGTGTATTAATATTAAATACATGTTTAGTATATTAATGTTAAATACATGTTTAGTGTATTAATATTAAATACATGTTTAGTGTATTAATATTAAATACATGTTTAGTGTATAAATATTAAATACATGTTTAGTGTATTAATATTAAATATATGTTTAGTTTATCAAAATTAAACACATGTTTTTGTATTAATATTAAATACATGTTTAGTGCATAAATATTAAATACATGTTTAGTGTATGAATATTAAATACATGTTTAGTGTATGAATATTAAATACATGTTTAGTGTATTAATATTAAATATGTGTTTACTTTATCAAAATTAAACACATGTTTTTGTATTAATATTAAATACATGTTTAGTGTATAAATATTAAATACATGTTTTTGTATTAATAATAAATACATGTTTAGTGTATAAATATTAAATACATGTTCAGTGTATTAATATTAAATACATGTTTAGTGTATAAATATTAAATACATGTTTAGTGTATTAATATTAAATACATGTTTAGTGTATTAATATTGAATTAATGTTTAGTGTATTAATGTTAAATACATGTTTAGTGTATAAATATTAAATACATGTTTAGTGTATGAATATTAAATACATGTTTAGTGTATTAATATTAAATATGTTTAGTTTATTAAAATTAAATACATGTTTTTGTATTAATATTAAATACATGTTTAGTTTATAAATATTAAAAACATGTTTAGTGTATAAATATTAAATACATGTTTAGTGTATGAATATTAAATACATGTTTAGTGTATAAATATTAAATACATGTTTACTGTATTAATATTAAATACATGTTTAGTGTATAAATATTAAATACATGTTTAGTGTATAATATTAAATACATGTTTAGTGTATGAATATTAAATATAAGTTTAGTGTATGAAAATTAAATATATGATTAGTGTATAATTACATATACGTTTAGTATATGATTATTAAATACATGTTTAGTGTATTAATATTAAATACATGTTCAGTGTATGAATATTAAATACATGTTTAGTGTACAAATATTAAATACATGTTTAGTGTATTAATATTAAAAACATGTTTAGTGTATGAATATTAAACACATGTTTAGTGTATGGATATTAAATACATGTTTAGTGTATGATTATTAAATACATGATTAGTGTATTAATATTAAATACTTGTTTAGTGTATAAATATTAAATACATGTTTAGTGTATAAATATTAAATACATGTTTAGTGTATGAATATTAAATACATGTTTAGTGTATTAATATTAAATCAATGTTTAGTGTATGAATATTAAATACATGTTTAGTGTATTAATATCAAATACATGTTTAGTGTATGAATATTAAATACATGTTTAGTGTATAAATATTAAATACATGTTTAGTGTATGAATATTTAATACATGTTTAGTGTATGAATATTAAATACATGTTTAGTGTATTAATATTAAATCAATGTTTAGTGTATGAATATGAAATACATGTTTAGTTAATGAATATTAAATACATGTTCAGTGTATTAATATTAAATACATGTTTAGTGTATTAATATTAAACCAATGTTTAGTGTATGAATATTAAATACATGTTTAGTGTATGAATATTAAATACATGTTTAGTGTATGAATATTAAATACATGTTTAGTGTATGAATATTAAATACATGTTCAGTGTATTAATATTAAATACATGTTTAGTGTATTAATAATAAATCAATGTTTTGTGTATGAATATTAAATACATGTTTAGTGTATGAATATTAAATACATGTTTAGTGTATAAATATTAAATACATGTTTAGTGTATGAATATTTAATACATGTTTAGTGTATGAATATTAAATACATGTTTAGTGTATTAATATTAAATCAATGTTTAGTGTATGAATATGAAATACATGTTTAGTTAATGAATATTAAATACATGTTTAGTGTATAAATATTAAATACATGTTAAGTGTATTAATATTAAAAATATGTTTAGTGGATAATATCAAATACATATTTAGTGTATGAATATTGAATACATGTTTAGTGTATAAATATTAAATACATGTTTAGTGTATGAATATTAAATACATGTTTAGTGGATAAATAATAAATACATATTTAGTGTATGAATATTAAATACATGTTTAGTGTATTAATATTAAATCAATGTTTAGTGAATGAATATTAAATACATGTTTAGTGTATTACTATTAAATCAATGTTTAGTGTATGAATATTAAATACATGTTTAGTGTATTAATATTAAATCAATGTTTAGTGTATGAATATTAAATCAATGTTTAGTGTATGAATATTAAATACATGTTTAGTGTATGAATAATAACTACATGTTTAGTGTATGAATATTAAATACATGTTTAGTGTATGAATAATAACTACATGTTTAGTGTATTAATATTAAATACATGTTTAGTGTATTAATATTAAATACATGTTTAGTGTATGAATAATAACTACATGTTTAGTGTATGAATATTAAATAAATGTTTAGTGTATGAATAATAACTACATGTTTAGTGTATTAATATTAAATACATGTTTAGTGTATTAATATTAAATACATGTTTAGTGTATAAATATTAAACATATGTTTAGTGTATTAATATTAAATACATGTTCAGTGTATTAATATTAAATACATGTTTAGTGTATAAATATTAAACATATGTTTAGTGTATTAATATTAAATACATGTTCAGCGTATTGATATTAAATACATGTTTAGTGTATACATATTAGATACATGTTTAAAAAAATACATGTATACTGTATGAATATTAAATATATAATTAGTACATAATTAAATATGTTTAGTGTATTAATATTAAATACATGTTTAGTGTATAAATATTAAATGATGATACCCACATATCCACATGACATATTTTCCATGCCGCGTGCCACAAATGGAGGAGCGACGATCACCTTCGAGAAAGGGGACAATTGCATGGTCACAAGGGACGGTAGCAGGTTTGACATACACCAAAGTGGTCATCTGTATTACTTGCCTACTGTTCAAACTGATATTGATCAATGTAAAGTGTGTCATGATGTACAAACCTGGCATGAAATGTTGGGCCATTGTAATTATGAAGATGTGCAGAAATTATAAGGTGTAGTGAGAGGCATGGAGATAATAGGGAGTGTGGCTAAACCAGCACAATTATGTGAAGTGTGCACAAAAGGCAAATTTACCCAGACGAGAAACAAGGAGCCTGACAGGTGGGCTAAGAAACCCTTGGAGCTAGTCCACACTGACCTAGCCGGTCTCATGCAAACGCCTAGCATCAATGGTCACAAATATGCACAAATATTTACTGATGACTATTCTGGTACCATGATGGTGTACTTTCTAAGGTCTAAGAGTAATGCAGGTCTCGCAACAGAACGGTTCTTAGCTGACGTAGCACCATACAGTGAGGTTCGGTGCATCAGATCAGATAATGCTTCTGAGTATACAAGCAAAGAGTTCCAGGCACTGTTAATAAAGAATAGGATTAGACATGAAACGTCTTCACCCTATTCACCACACTAAAATGGCACGGCCTAGAGAGGGTGGAGAACCCTTCATGAGATGGGTAGACGCTTACTGCTAGAAAGTAACTTACCTGTTTAACGACGCCCTGCGCGAAACCATTGATAACATAGCACCGCTAAAGTTAAAAAAGGCTCCAAAAAAGCGCACCCCGTGGTTTACAGAAGAAACTAGAGCTCAGAAATTATTATGCAGAAAGCTGGAACGCAAATGGCGCACGACTAAACTTGAGGTGCACCATCAAGCATGGAGTGATGGTTTAATAACTTATAAACGCATGCTTACCTTAGCTAAAGCTAAATATTACTCAAATCTCATCCACCGTAATAAAAACGATCCTAAATTTTTGTTTAGTACGGTAGCATCGCTAACCCAACAAGGGACTCCTTCCAGTAGCTTAACCCACTCAGCTGATGACTTTATGCAATTCTTTAGAAAGAAAATTGAAGTCATTAGAAAGGAGATTAAAGACAATGCGTCCCAGCTACAACGGGGTTCTATTAACACTGACACGATGGTATATACGGCGGATACTGCCCTCCAAAATAGTTTCTCTCGTTTTGAGGAAATAACATTAGAGGAATTGTTACAACGTGTAAATGGAATAAAACAAACAACATGTTTACTTGACCCTCTTCCTGGGAAACTGATCAAGGAGCTCTTTGTATTATTAGGTCCATCAGTGCTAAATATTATAAACTTATCACTCTCCTCGGGCACTGTTCCCCTAGCATTCAAAAAAGTGGTTATTCATCCTCTTCTTAAAAGACCTAACCTCGATCCTGACCTCATGGTAAACTACCGACCGGTGTCTCACCTTCCCTTTATTTCAAAAATCCTTGAAAAAATTGTTGCGGAGCAGTTAAATGAACACTTAGCGTCTAACAATCTATGTGAAACCTTTCAATCCGGTTTCAGGGCAAATCACTCCACGGAGACAGCCCTCGCAAAATTGACTAATGATCTATTGCTAACGATGGATTCTGATGCATCATCTATGTTGCTGCTCCTCGATCTTAGCGCTGCTTTCGATACCGTCGATCATAATATTTTATTAGAACGTATCAAAACACGAATTGGTATGTCGGACTTAGCCCTGTCTTGGTTTAACTCTTATCTTACTGATAGGATGCAGTGTGTCTCCCATAACAATGTGACCTCGGACTACGTTAAGGTAACGTGTGGAGTTCCCCAGGGTTTGGTCCTTGGCCCTGCACTCTTCAGCATCTACATGCTGCCGCTAGGTGACATCATACGCAAATACGGTGTTAGCTTTCACTGTTATGCTGATGACACCCAACTCTACATGCCCCTAAAGCTGACCAACACTCCGGATTGTAGTCAGCTGGAGGCGTGTCTTAATGAAATTAAACAATGGATGTCCGCTAACTTTTTGCAACTCAACGCCAAAAAAACGGAATTGCTGATTATCGGTCCTGCTAGACACAAAACTCTATTTAATAATACAACTCTAACATTTGACAACCGAACAATTAAACAAGACGACACGGTAAAAAATCTGGGTATTATCTTCGACCCAACTCTCTCCTTTGAGGCACACATTAAAAGCGTTACTAAAACGGCCTTCTTTCATCTCCGTAATGTTACTAAAACGGCCTTCTTTCATCTCCGTAATGTTACTAAAACGGCCTTCTTTCATCTCCGTAATATCGCAAAACTTCGCTCCATTCTGTCCACTAAAGACGCTGAGATCATTATCCATGCGTTTGTTACGTCTCGTCTCGATTACTGTAACGTATTATTTTGGGGTCTCCCCATGTCTAGCATTAAAAGATTACAGTTAGTACAAAATGCGGCTGCTAGACTTTTGACAAGAACAAGAAAGTTTGATCACATTACGCCTGTACTGTATATACCTTTATATACATATATACATACATATATACCTATACTGGCTCACCTGCACTGGCTTCCTGTGCACTTAAGATGTGACTTTAAGGTTTTACTACTTACGTATAAAATACTACACGGTCTAGCTCCATCTTATCTTGCCGATTGTATTGTACCATATGTCCCGGCAAGAAATCTGCGTTCAAAGGACTCCGGCTTATTAGTGATTCCCAAAGCCCAAAAAAAGTCTGCGGGCTATAGAGCGTTTTCCGTTCGGGCTCCAGTACTCTGGAATGCCCTCCCGGTAACAGTTCGAGATGCCACCTCAGTAGAAGCATTTAAGTCTCACCTTAAAACTCATTTGTATACTCTAGCCTTTAAATAGACTCCCTTTTTAGACCAGTTGATCTGCCGTTTCTTTTCTTTTTCTTCTATGTCCCACTCTCCCTTGTGGAGGGGGTCCGGTCCGATCCGGTGGCCATGTACTGCTCGCCTGTGTATCGGCTGGGGACATCTCTGCGCTGCTGATCCGCCTCCGCTTGGGATGGTTTCCTGCTGGCTCCGCTGTGAACGGGACTCTCGCTGCTGTGTTGGATCCGCTTTGGACTGGACTCTCGCGACTGTGTTGGATCCATTGTGGATTGAACTTTCACAGTATCATGTTAGACCCGCTCGACATCCATTGCTTTCCTCCTCTCTAAGGTTCTCATAGTCATTATTGTCACCGATGTCCCACTGGGTGTGAGTTTTCCTTGCCCTTATGTGGGCCTACAGAGGATGTCGTAGTGGTTTGTGCAGCCCTTTGAGACACTAGTGATTTAGGGCTATATAAGTAAACATTGATTGATTGATTGAACTACGCTGTACAGACGGCAGCCTTTGTACGGAACAGATGCTACTCTAGGCGTACACAGAAAACGCCATACTAGTTGTTCGTAGGGAAAGAACCAAACGTTTCCAAAATGCAAACATTTGGATCAGTGTGCTATGCTTACCAGCAACAAGCCAAGGGCCAGCTAGACTCTAGGTGTGAGCAGGGTGTTTTTGTGGGTTATGATAAAAACTGCCCAGACTACCTAGTGTACTACCCAGAACAAGAGAAAGTTCAGAAACACAGATTGGTAAAATTCACAACCAAAACTGCAACAGAAAAAGAAACACAAACATGTGAGTCATACACGGGGTATGGTGATGTAAACCCCAGGGTTAATGAAAGAGAAATTTGTGTTGATGATGACAAGGTTGAAAATGTACCAGATCAAGGTTTACAGGGTGTTTCTCAGACTTTACCTGAACAGACTGAACGCACAGAGTCCCTGACACTGTAAATGGAAGGAACCCACCACGAACCCGGAGGAGGCCGGTTCACTTACAGGACTTTGAAAACATTGGACAAATTTGTAACATGCGTGGACTCTTGCTACAGAGCAGTATGTGACATTCCTCAAACCTACAAGGAAGCGATAATGTCAAACAAATCAGGGCAGTGGAAAAATGCTATGGATGATGAGGTAAAGTCACTGGAGGAAAACGACACCTTTACCCTCACCCATTTGCCACCAGACAGTGGGGGGAAAATGGGTCTATGGCCTCAAGAGTGACATTGACGGAACAGATAAATACAAAGCGAGGTTCGTAGCGAAAGGCTACAGTCAGAAAAGGGAACTGACTACAAAGAGACATTTTCACCCACAGCAGACATGACAAGTGTGAGGGTGATCATGCAAAAGGCGGCACAAGAGGAGCTAGTGCTGCACCGGCTTGATGTGAAGACTGCTTATCTTCACGCTCCGATCGATTGTGAAATTCATATCGAACAGCCAGAAGGCTACGACAAAGAATCAGTCACAGGTGAAAAGCTAGTGTGTAAATTGCACAAGTCTCTCTACGGCTTGAAACAGTCCGGTAGAAATTGGAATGCAATGTTGCACACATGTCTAACTGAGAATGGTTTTGTACAAAATTCTGCTGATCATTGTGTGTACTTACGAGAGAAGTATTATGAGAACGTGATTTTACTAGTATGGGTAGACCATCTCATCGTAGCATCTAAAAACAATGGTGTACTCAACAGTGTGAAAATGATGCTCACTGAAAGATTCAAAATGAAGGATCTAGGAAAATTGAAACATTTTCTGGGAATAGATTTTGACCAAACAAATGGTAAAGTCACAATGTCTCAAGAGAGATATGTTCACAACATCTTAGAGAGATTTGAAATGCAAAATTGCAAGTCCAGAGAGACTCCATGTGAACCAAAACTAGAGTACACAGATGTTGCAGACAAAACGACAGATCAAAGAAGGTTCAGGGAGGCAGTTGGAAGCCTAATTTACTTGTCACCATGCACACGTCCAGACAGAAGTTTTGTGGTCAGGAAGTTATCCCAACACTTTGCTGAGCCAACACAGTAAAATATGTCTTTAGATACCTCAAAGGTACAGCAGAAAACAAGTTATGTTTCAAAAGAAATGAAAGTGAAAAACTGGGATTGAGAGTGTACAGTGACGCTGACTGGGCTTCAGATGTGTCTGACAGGAGAAGCACATCAGGTTATTGTGCTAGTCTAAGCGGAGGTAGCTCTCTAATCTCATGGAAAACAAGAAAACAAGCTACTGTTGCTTTATCCACATGTGAGGCAGAGTACATGTGGTTGGCAGTTGGGGGCGGCATGGCGTAGTGGGTAGAGCGGCCGTGCCAGAAACCTGAGGGTTGCCGGTTCGCTTCCCACCTATTGACATCCAAATCGCTGCCGTTGTGTCCTTGGGCAGGACACTTCACCCTTTCCCCCGGTGCCGCTCACACTGGTGAATAGATGATGAATGAATGATAGGTGGTGGTCGGAGGGGCCGTAGGTGCAAACTGGCAGCCACGCTTCCGTCAGTCTACCCCAGGGCAGCTGTGGCTACAGATGTAGCTTACCACCACCATCGTGTGAATGAATGATGGGTTCCCACTTTTCTGTGAGCGCTTTGAGTATCTAATAATAGAAAAGCGCGATATAAATCTAATCCATTATTATTATTATAATGTATTTACCTAGGACAGTGTGATAAAAAAAATACTTATACTCGTTTAAATAGATGATTTTCTTTGAACTGGGTACCAAAAGTTGTTTATTAGACTCAGAAATGTGACACTCAGCAGGAGATCTCTTATCTGATCAAGGTCTGGCTCCTGTGTCTTTGATGTGACATGTGGACTTTAGTTGACCTGGACATGTGTGTTTTCTCTCCCTGGTACCCCCCCCCTGCTAAACTGTTGCCCTTTCCCGAGTGACCCCCCCCCCCTTCTGGGCAAACGACACCCTCTCCTTCTTCACAGGACTTTGGGTATTCATTCCACTGGTGTACTGTATGTAAATGAGCATGGAGGGTGGGACTTCTGAGAATGTATAATTGTCATGACATATTCTAAAAGATTTAGAACAAGCTGGAACGAACGGATGTGTCGTTCTGGTTTGGTCTCGCTTTGCAAAGCTTGTTATTATTTGTTTGTTACTTTGATAAATTATTTTAAAGCTATTTGTCACTAAAGGATCGTCTTTAAGAAATTTCCACGACAAGTTGGTGTGCAGAAGCGGGATCCCAAGAAGATCGCTGTTCCCGTTGGCAGAGGCCGCTGAAATGGACTAATCAACCCGGCAGCACAAAAAAGCTGACTTCTCCTTCCCAGAAATTTGAAAGGACGGGAGAGTTTTCGAGGCCCCTGCGAATCGGACGGCCGTCTCTTCGAGATCACCTTTAACCCGCTGCAACATCGTAACGGTAAATTAATTGAATCATCCTGACTGAAATTTTAAGACGAATCTCTGACATTTGAATTTCAAACAAAAGACGATTCCACAAAAGGTTTTTTTGTGTGACAAAGCTTGAGTGATTTATATGTTTCATACATGGGAAATTAGCCGTTCTTTTCCCGTCTCCCTACGATTTTTAATGCCGGGTTAGAGTCCCTGGGTTAGAGTCCCAAAATGTAGCGCTGGGTTAGAGTCCCTGGGTTAGAGTCCCAAAATGTAGCGCTGGGTTAGAGTCAATGGGTTAGAGTCCCAAAATGTAGCGCTGGGTTAGAGTCCCTGGGTTAGAGTCCCAATTGTAGCACTGGGTTAGACTCCCTGGGTTAGAGTCCCAATTGTAGCACTGGGTTAGAGTCCCAATTGTAGCGCTGGGTTAGAGTCCCTGGGTTAGAGTCCCAATTGTAGCGCTGGGTTAGAGTCCCAAAATGTAGCGCTGGGTTAGAGTCCCTGGGTTAGAGTCCCGATTTTAATGCCGGGTTGGAGTCCCAATGAAAGTAGCCGTGTCTTCATAAAAACGTATCTATATGCCCGGTTAGAGGCCGGAACAAATTACACGGATTTAGGGTTGGAGCCGTCTCGTCATAAATTTTAATGGGTTAGAGTCCCGATGATTAACAGTGTCTATAAGGCCGTGAATGTATGCCCGGTTAGAGGCCGGAAGAAACAACACACATTTTAGTATGTTAAGTTTAAACAAAAAGAGCGGAAAATTAAAACGAGCTCGAATATGTAGTCCAGGAAAGTTAAGCCTGAGGTATTCGATTGTGATTTCCCATGTATGTGCACAATGAAAGAAAATATGTAGAGGGAGCCCTAATGTGTGTGAAAGTATGGGTGAATGAATTGGGATTTCCCAAGACTGGTTCATTTAGGATGAATCAATTGAGTAAAATTAAAGAAAAAAGGTTGGCGCTACAAGAGGTCAACATGCGAAAGGGAAAGACTGTGGGTGTGAAAGATTTGAATTGTTTGAACAACATAAAGAAACATTAGATGAGTGAAGCAGAAAATAAAGAAAAGATCGATCTTGCAACTGATATTTTTCCCAGTACTCTGTTTTCGAGCCAATCTCAGGGCCTGAGTCGCAGTCGAAGGGTTTCTGAGGACTGGACGCCACTTTACCCCACTCTGCCCCCGCACTACGACCAGCAGCAGCAGCAGCAGCACCAGCACCAACAACAGCACCAGCACCAACAACAGCAACAGCAGCACCAGCACCAACAACAGCACCCGCCGATGTCACCCCTCCAGCTCCAGCTTCAGCAGCTCCCAACTCTACCCCTCACAACGCCGTTTCCGCCCACTAACTACCAGCGGGCAGTCTCGGGGCACGGCGCAGCAGCCCCGGCGGGGTCCTCCCACTCACATCAGGATGACAATCAAGGAGCATCGGGCTCATCAATTCAACATGTGACCGATAAAGTGAACAAAATGTCTCTGAGTGAGGACAGTGCTGGCAGGACTCTGAGAAGTGGCAGAACCTTCCAGGCTCCGATGATGGAATATCCAGGACCGCAAGGGACTCCCGCTTTGGTCTTACACCAGATGGACCAGGAAATGCGTGAAGCGATCAGAGACTGGCCGTCACCACACAGAGGTGGAGACGCGCTTGCAGCCGCATTCCAGGCTTTCTGTCGGGCATGGCGTCCCACAGGAGCAGAAATACAAAAACTTCTGCTGGTGCATCTGGGACCGGAGCAGTTGGCAAAGATAGCAGCAGAGGTGCACGCGGGACGTTTTGCCCCCTCCAAACTCCCTCTCTTTGTTTAAAATGCCAATTTTCTGCTAGATTTGCTCTCTATGAACTCCAAGGAAAAGATACCCGGCCGGGGGCAATTTTTGAAATAGGTGTCCAAGCTATGGCACGCCGGGGTCCAAATCCGGCCCCTGTTTTTTTTATTCATTTTTTTGCATTTTTGGGACATGGGGGACTTGTGGGACCCCACCAAGGACTGATTTCTGAACACTTTGAGGACTGCCACTGTGAAATGAACGCGGGATGGAGGCAAGAAGAAAGATGGACGTGGCCGTAACTATTGTTTCACGTGCGGAAAGGAAGGTCACTGGAGGCGAGACTGTCCTGAGAATAAACGGGATGGACAGCGGGACTATTGGGGCAGAGCGGATGGAGGCCAACTCAGAAACAATTCAGATTGACTGACCGGCTCGGGACCTGAGACAACGAAACAGATAAGTGTTGCACCCACACCCTCTTACGACAACACCATACTAACCGCTAACCGCAACGAAGACGCACTTGCTTTTACTGATACATTGCTGCTTTCTAAGGTGCAGGACAGAATTAGGGAATTAGAAGAGTGTGAACAGCCAATGATTGGGACGTATGCTTTTTGTGAGGACTTAGCCTATAAGAAAATGCCGATGATTGTGTGTGATGTGGGTGGAAGGTCATTGACGTTTCTTGTCGATTCTGGAGCGACAAACAGCGTAATTCAAACGAGTGAATTCTCTACAAAATTGAGTGGTAGAACTATGTTTTCCACTAGTGTAAGTGGGCAAACTGTCTTGAAAAGTTTTCAATACCAATTCGTTGTACATGGGCGACGGCTGATTGTACAATGACAACAAAACATTTGTTTTTAATGTCTGATCTTTGTCCAATCAATCTGTTGGGTCGTGATTTAATGTTAAAATGGGGTATCGGAATCACTCCGATGCCAGAAGGCCTCAAAGTGGAGAGGAATGCAAATGGGTCGAATTTTGTCTCATTGGAGGTGAATTGTCCGCTCTATATCTATCAGTGGTGGGTAACGACCACTGCTTTGCCGGATCTAGAGAGCACAATATCACCCTGTTTGAATCCAGTATCTGACAGAATTGAATCTGAAAGCATGTATTGTGTGTCACATGTTCGTGAAGGTCCGGACCAAGAATATGAAGCTTCATTCTATCATGGTTTGAATGATAGTTTGTTTATTAATGACGTCTATTTTGATGGATGCAAATGTGCAGTTGCAGTAAAATTAACTCCATCACAAGAAATATTGGATCATGTTGAAAATTCCAGTCCGCACATTCCGATAGCAAAAGCTAAATCTGATAATTGGCGGGATTTAAATCCTTTTATGCATGACTGTTTTTTGGCAAAGGATTGGCAACCGTGTGCACGCGGGAAAAAATGTATTCTATTCACAATCAGTTGATGCATATAGAATTAATTATGCGGCAAAAATTCATTTGCTACGTTCGGTGCAATTAGCATCTCCGACTGACGAAAAGTATGACGCACACCTGACTTTGACTGCGGTGACTTCTCCGACTGAGATTTCCTCCTTGTTGGCGCAAGTGACGAGTTGTTTGTGGGCGAGGAACGACAGGCATGGGCTAATTCTGGTGCTGTTTTCCGGGATGGAGCCGGGTTTGGCCCTGACGCCTGAAGCTTTGTATGAATGTTGTCTGTCTATCTGTGTTGGCCCTGTGATGCGGTGGTGACTTGTCCAGGGTGTACCCCGCCTTCCGCCCGATTGTAGCTGGGATAGGCACCAGCACCCCCCGCGACCCCGAAGGGAATAAGCGGCAGAAAATGGATGGATGGATGGGAAGCCTTGTCTTCCTAAAGGCTTGTTTGATTGTTATGTGAAATTGAGTGATGGGTTGGACCATGTGTCAAAGGGAGGGATGTGTCCAGCAGTACAGCAATTCTGGTTTACTAAGGGCTTTTACGCTTTCACAGAACATCTCTGTAAAAGTTGTTTGATTTGTGCTCAAAATAATCCAGGTAAACTTAGACCATTACCACAAGCAGCACAGTAGGGCTTTTGAGCATGTCATGATGGATTTCATTGAACTTACACCCAGTGAAGGGAAAAAATATTGTCTAGTGATGTGTAAATGGTCCTTAGTGTGTGAATGTGAGTATGAATGTTGTCTGTGTATCTGTGTCGGCCCTGCGATGAGGTGGCGACTTGTCCAGGGTGTACCCCGCCTTCCGCCTGATTGTAGCTGAGATAGGCGCCAGCGCCCCCCGCGACCCCAAAAGGGAATAAGCGGTAGAAAATGGATGGGTGGATGGATGGTTGATATGTTTTCAGAATGGGTAGAAGCCTTCCCAGCGAAACATGCTTCTTCCGCTGCAGTGGCAAAAGCACTTTTAACTGAAATTGTGGCAAAGTGGGGCATTCCGAAGAAGTTATGGAGTGACAATGGTTCACATTTTGTAAATGAGGTGATACAGCAATTGTCTGATTATTTGCAAATTGATTTGAGAACTCATTGCAGCTACCATCACAATCCGGAGGTGCTGTTGAAAGAGAAAACGGAACAATTCAATTAAAACTTGCCAAATGTTGTGAAGAGACTAAGCTCAGCTGGCCTAAATGTTTGCGGATAGTTGTCATGTACATGCCTATGCAGGTGTGCACGTGTCATAACCTGTCACCTTTTGAGATTCTGTTTGCAGTCCCCCCTAATGTGGGGATAGGACCATCAGGACCGCCAATTGAGACGACCCTCTGTGAACACGGACTGGTAAGATATTGCATATCTTTAACAAAGTGTTTTGCTAATATTTGAAGGCAAGTCTCTTTGGCGCTTCCGGGGCGAGCGGATCATCCTCTACACACCATTGTGCCGGGCGACTTCGTGCTTATCAAGAACTTCAGACGGAAGAGCTGGAAACAATGAGGCTGGCTCGGCCCGTTCCAAGTTCTCCTCGTCACCCACACTGCAGTGAAAGTGGAAGAACGGCCGACGTGGGTCCACGCTTCGCAATGCAAGGCGATTTCGGGCCCTGTAGCGGTGGCCGCAGAGGAGTGAGGAGCTGTAAAATCGCTTTTGGCTCCTACGGCAGGATCCGTGGCTGCAGAGACGAGGGTTACACACACCTCCCTCGCATCACATCTTTAGAGAAACACTACTAGTTTGCAGACACAGGTGAAGGCGCTGAGGGCCAAAATCACCAGGACAAATGTGTAGCGGACTCACATAATGTCTCAAACTGCTATGTCTGTACATATATGCCTATAGCGGCGTCCAATCCACATGTCACACCTAAGCCTGTAATGGAGGGTTATAGATATTTTCCCAGGATGTGTTATACCTTTTTGCAGCAAATCTGAATGATACGGTTAAAGCGCATACGGGGACACCTTTGTCTTCGCTTGAAGATCCGAAGTTAGATTTTTATGATCTGTGGTCCGATAATGATACGAATGTGCTTTTTGGTCCAGTTTATATTAGGCCGGGTATGAAATGTGCGTGTTATGCGGTATCTTGGAGCCTTAGAGAGCCGCCAGTGCAGATGGGACAAATTCCACTGATGTATTGTTTAAATGTGACTAGTTCATGCACTACATATCACGGTAACACTAGTTTGAACATTTCACAGGCTGCGCAAGGAGGGGGCTGTTCTCCCTATTTTACAGATCAAACTGGCACGCGGCCTCAGGAGGATGTTCTGTGGCTTTGTGGCTTTAACGTTTATGTTAGATTGCCATAGAATTGGATGGGCCGTTGTGCTATGATAACAGCTGCTGACCACTCTTACATTGTGTCAGCTGTTCCGAGTCATAGGGGTAAGCGTGAGTATGCACCCCATGATGCGATTTGGGGTACAAATGTGCCTGCAGATCTTGAACTTTGGACACCAGGAGAAAAGGTGGCATTGTCATTGTTTCCACAGCTGGGCGTGGGGAAACTCATGCTTAGAATGGAGACGCTGAATCATCGGTTTTCAGGTTTTGTAAATTGGACAGTTACTATTACGGAGGCGAGCAGAGTGGAAATGAAGGCGTTACGGGCAGTGACTTTGCAAAATCGTATAGTATTAGACCATTTGGTAGCGAGCGTCGGAGGAGTTTGTGCTCTGCTGAATTCATGGTGCTGTACGTACATTCCAGACAATACTGGAGATGATTCCGTCATTTCGCAGGGTATTCAGAATTTGACTTCTCTGCGAGACGCAATAGGAGAAGATTTTGTGGTGGATCCGTCCTGAGTAGCAACTTGGCGTTCGTGGATAATGCAACTTGGGACGATTATGCTAGTGGTCTTAGCTCTATTGTTTGTCTTGTCAGTTTGTGTGATTCCGCTGATAAGATCACTAATCACGCGTATGATTTCGTCTACGTTCGTTCAGTACACAGCCTTGGGACAAGGTGAGGTAGATTTCAAGGATGGAAATGAAGATCCGTTCTTTGCGATGTTACTTGATTATAATGTTGATTAGGTTGAGTATTTGTGTGGCGTTTTGTAATTTTATTTTTAATCATGTTATTACTTTCTAAGGGTTATTTGGTGTGTGTTTTTTTCGCTAGTTAGTAATGTTGTTGTTTGTAGTTTATTATAGGTAATAAAAGGGAGGATTGTGATAGGAAAATTACTTGTACTCGTTTTAATTGATGATGTTCTTTAAACGGGTCGCCAAAAGTTGTTTATTAGGCTTAGGAATGTGACGTTCTGCAGGAGACCTCTAATCTGATCAAGCTCTGTCTTCTGTGTCACCCTTCTGGACAAACCACACCCTCTCCCCTTCACAGGACCTTGGGCATTCTTTTACTGGGATACTGTATGTTAATGAGCATGGAGGGTGGGACTTCTGAGAATATAATATTGTCATGACATATTCTAAAAGAGTTAGAACAAGCTGGAACGAACGGATGTGTCGTTCTGGTTTGGTCTCGCTTTGCAAAGCTTGTTATTATTTGTTTGTTACTCTAATAAATCATTTTAAAGCTATTTGTCACTAAAGGATCGTCTTTAGGAAATTTCCACGACAGCAGAGGCAGCAGAAGTCCACAGGAGGGCGCACGTTCCCTCTTAATAAGTCTGGTCTCTCTCTCTCTCTCTCTCTCTCTCTCTCTCTCTCTCTCTCTCTCTCTCTCTCTCTCTCTCTTGCTCTCTCTCTCTCTCTCTAAATATATATATATATATATATATATATATATATATATATATATATATATATATATATATATATATATATATTTATAATTTAGACACTAAACATGTAAAGGAGGAATTGGAAGTCTGGGAGACTAAATAAGGCTCTCTCTCTCTCTCTCTCTCTCTCTCTCTCTCTCTATTTATATTAATATATATATAAATATATATGGAATTTATACGCTAAACATGTATTTAATATTTATACACTAAACAACTTTTTAATATTCATATATTAAACAGTTGTTTAATTAATACTTATACACTAAACATGTAAAGGAGGAATTGGAAGTCTGGGACACTAAATAAGGCACACTTGGAAGTAATGAAGTTCTTTGTGTGTGCAGTTGCGGAAGAAGTCCACAGGAGGGCGCACGTTCCCTCTTCATAAGTTTGGTTTTCTCCCTCTCTCTCTCTCTCTCTCTCGCTCTCTCCCTCTCTCTCTCTAGCGTGCTCTCCCCCCAGTCCTTGTCTAGTTTTATCAGCCAGCCCTATTGGCCATTTTCCTACTTTTTTAACATCAGTCATGTGTCTATCATTATATATATTGTATTGTTTTACAGCCCAGCCCTATGTATTTTTTTCAAATGACTATTTTTTTAATTGGTTTCGATTTGATGTCTTTTGCAATATATATTGACATTGTTTGATCGCCCAGCCCTATCGGCTTTTTTCCATTTTTTTGTATTTTTCTATCAATGTGTGATGCTATTAAATTGATATATCGGTGTCAGCCAGCGATCCTTGGTCCGCTTCCGATGGTGCGGAGGCTTGGAGGCGTGTGTGGACTAATGGAGGGGGTGTTTCCACCAGGCGTGTATGGAGGCCTATTTCATTCAGGGGAGGAGCCAGAAATGATGACGTAAGAAGCCCCGTGACCGCTTCAGGAAGCAGTACAGATTTGCCGGGAAATTCGACAACTTATAAACCGCCCAAGCTCCATCGAAAATGTTGTCTTTTGAGTCTTGTGGTCAGTTGGGAATATGGAGAGAGAATAAAAACAGTTTTTTAAATGCCACTAGAATCAGGGGGGTCCTTTTTTTTTCTTTTTTTCTTCTTTGTCATGAAAAAGGGAGGTTTTTGTGGTTAGTGCACTAATTGTAAGTGTATATTGTGTTTTTTTGTTGATTTAAGAATTTTTTTTTTTATAAAAAATTCTTCTGCGGCCCGGTACCAATCTGCCTATCATGTGATTCTACCATCCATCCATCCATTTTCTACCGCTTATTCCCTTTCGGGGTCGCGGAGGGCGCTGGCGCCTATCTCAGCTACAATCGGGCGGAAGGCAGGGTACACCCTGGACAAGTCGCCACCTCATCGCAGGGCCAACACAGATAGACAGACAACATTCACACTCACATTCACACACTAGGGACCATTTAGTGTTGCCAATCAACCTATCCCCAGGTGCATGTCTTTGGAGGTGGGAGGAAGCCGGAGTACCCGGAGGGAACCCACGCAGTCACGGGGAGAACATGCAAACTCCACACAGAAAGATCCCGAGCCTGGATTTGAACCCAGGACTGCAGGAACTTCGTATTGTGAGGCAGACGCACTAACCCCTCTTCCACCGTGAAGCCCCATGTGATTCTACCATGTTGGCAAAATACAAACACACAATATATTGACATATATAACACATAAAACATGGAATTAGAAGTGAACAGTACCCATCCCTACCAGCAAGTGTTGTTGTACTGGAAACTAATTTACAAACACAACTTCATCACACACAATACTCCACTATGGAATTGTTCTTATATTAAAATGAGAAACAAATCCATATTTGAACAGCAATGGTTTGAAAAAGGTATTTGGTCACTGATGCACTTATTGAATGATAAAAATATGTTAATATTTGAAGATTTCATTAAGTATGACCTGCAAACAGACAAAATATTTTAAACAATTATAAAGGCATTTGTTCAAAATATTGTAATTCCAGTAAATATATATATATATATTTTTTTTAATTCTTTACCATTTCTTCTTTATTGTATTTTCTCCGGAACAAAAAAATAAAACTCATAATTTGAAAGTTTCCATTCTTCCAAACGCCAAGGAGTTAATTTAAGGAAAAAATTTAAAATATTTTTTAAGATGTTGTTTTGCAATTGAAGACAACACTTGTTCGTTCTGTGATAGGGAAACAAATTAAACTTTTTTTTTTCATGAATGTATGCAAAATAAAGCTCTGTGAGATGATGTACAATATTGGCTTTTGCCTGACATTCCAAACTTTGATTGATATTGTTTTGGGGATGTTAAAAAAGGTAAAGAATGTTTAAAACACAATAGTGGGGATTTTTTTTTAACCCACAAATGTATGTTAGTAAAAACAAAACATCCTTCCACAAACAACTCAGCCATTTTCTCTCACTTTTTATTGCATAAACGTACAAGTACATACATATTAAGTTAAAGTATAAAAAAATCACAACACAATCATCATATTACAAAAGAGAGTAGTAAAGATTATTAATAACATGGATTATAGAGACCCAACAAATGGTTTAAAAAGACACATTTTAAAATTGTATAAAAGACAACTGTTCAAATGATGTATAAAGTAAATAATAATATGCTTCCTGAAGTGGTCCAGAAGATGTTTCAGATGTGAACCAGTACATATGTATATCATATAAAGGTGATAATCTATGGGATTATTAACAATTACAAATACAAATATGTCACACTTCAATATTTCAAACTATCCAATCTATAAATGTAAAGATCATATTAAACAGATTGTTAGACAAACAACAATGTCACACATGTTATATGTGCTGATGTTGTTAGAAAGTCAAAATGAAAGTCTGGACAGTTTATTTCAAATCCTGCAGTTTCATTTGCTGCTGCTGTTCTCACCAGCACACTTGTGTTTCTTACACTGGTACTTAGAAGACAATCTTTCACCACACACACTGCAACTCAACACTTTCTCTCCTGGGTGTGTTCTCATGTGTCTTACAAGGTTTGATCGGTCACAAAAGCTTCTGTTGCAGATTGAACAAGAATGTGATTTTTCACCAGTGTGTGTTCTCATGTGTACTTTCAAACTCTGACTGTGTGTAAAACCTTTACCACAGGTTGAACAGGAAAAAGCTTTTTCACCAGTGTGTGTTCTCATGTGTACTTTCAAATGTTGACTTTGTGTAAAACCTTTACCACAGGTTGAACAAGAAAAAGCTTTTTCACCAGTGTGTGTTCTCATGTGTCTTTTCAAATGTTGACTTTGTGTAAAACCTTTACCACAGGTTGAACAAGAAAAAGCTTTTTCACCAGTGTGTGTTCTCATGTGTACTTTCAAACTCTGACTTCTTGTAAAACCTTTACCACAGATTGAACAGGGAGAAGTTTTTTCACCAGTGTGTGTTCTCATGTGTATTTTCACATTCTGACTTTCTGTAAAACCTTTACCACAGATTGAACAAGAAAAAGGTTTTTCACTAGTGTGTGTTCTCATGTGTGTTTTCACATCTGTACTTCTTGTAAAACCTTTACCACAGATTGAACAGGGAGAAGTTTTTTCACCAGTGTGTGTTCTCATGTGTATTTTCACATTCTGACTTTCTGTAAAACCTTTACCACAGATTGAACAAGAAAAAGGTTTTTCACTAGTGTGTGTTCTCATGTGTGTTTTCACATCTGTACTTCTTGTAAAACCTTTACCACAGGTCGAACAGGAAAAAGGTTTTTCTCCAGTGTGTGTTCTAGTGTGTCTTTTCAAATTATTACTTTCTGTAAAACCTTTACCACAGATTGAACAAGAAAAAGGTTTTTCACCAGTGTGTGTTCTCATGTGTACTTTCAAATGTTGACTTTGTGTAAAACCTTTACCACAGGTTGAACAAGAAAAAGGTTTTTCACTGGTGTGTGTTCTCATGTGTACTTTCAAATGTTGACTTCGTGTAAAACCTTTACTACATTCTGAGCAAGAAAAAGGTTTTTCTCCAGTGTGTGTTCTCATGTGTCTTTTCAGACTACAATGGTATTTAAAAGTTTTGTGAGAGTGAGAAGATGTGAAGTGAGTGTTGTCAGTGTGACATGTCTTATCATCTTTAGAGTCTTCATCATCAGTGTCAGGAGAGTGTGACGTTGTGTCCTCACTATCTGATAGTGGAGCTAAGAGCTTGTCTGCTTGTGATCCTCCACAGTGGTCTCCATCAGCTTCTGTTGTCATGTGTTGTGTTGAGCTGCTGCTTGGAGGCTCCCCCCCTCCCCTCTCCTCACTTTCACCTTTCACCTCATCATCTTCACTCTTCACAGGGACACCAGTCACTGGGAACTCCTCCAACCATTTAGGCTGACTGATGCCCTCTTCCTCCTCTTCCTCTCTAATGTGCGGCGGCTCTTGGTCCTCCTCTTCCTCTTTAAAGTAGGGTGTCAGTGGGTCCTCCTCTTCCTTTTTAATGTGAGGGGTCAGCAGGTTCTCTTGCTCCTTAAAGTGAGGGGTCAGTGGGTCCTCCTCTTCATTTTTGATGTGTAAGATCAGTGGGTCCTCCGCTTGCCTTTTATTGTGAAGGGTCAGTTTAACATTATGGGTCTGTGGCGTCTCAACTTCCTCTTTAATGTGGGGGGGCTGTGGTTCCTCTTCCTGCTCACGAAAAAGATGTTCTTCATTGAGGTCTGCGGGACAGGAGAAAACAAACTTTCTTTATAAAAGTCCAGCTTTGCTCAGTCACATGAGACATTGTCCTGCACCAACATATAATCTCACAATCTCATCAGTGTCCCCTCACAGCAGTCAGGGTACTTTCAGCTGACACATGAAGAAGACCTTCAGGGGAATGCCTTCCCAGGCTAACATCCAATCCACCTTATTCATATAAAAACATCCTCAAATTAATTCCTGCAATCCATACTAGTGTGCTGTTCTCTCTCTGAATAAGTCATACACACACAGGAAATAATGTACCACATGCCAGCCTCCACGCAGTAGTACTAGTGATGAGCTCCCCCTGCTGGTGGACAATAATTACTGTCATTTTCACATTCATCTTTAGAGACATGTCACACTAAAAATAGCATGAGTATAGTCAACATCCATCCATCCATTTTCTACTGTACTGTTCGAGGTCAAACATGTTGTCCAAAAAAGATGACATCTGTTTTACTTTCATTTAGATAGTGTCACCACAGTTAAACTGGGAAGAAGTAATCAGATTACTGACTACTCCTTCAAAAGATAACTTGTTTACCTTATTAATAATAGTAATATTGAATTAATTTAAAGTGTTTCTAGACACTCAAATTGCGTTGCAGTGAGAACTGAGAAGACATCATTCATGCAGTCCACCCACTCAATGTGGTAAGCTACATTTAATTATTATAATAATATTAAGTAGATGAAGAAATTCCTGAAAGAATTGTGTGTGAATGCTCCAATGCTGAAGCTGAACTGAAAGGTTGACAGAATGTAGTATGAATGTAAGAATAGTTTGAATGTTGAAGAGTTTGAATCTCGGGAAAACTGGGATTTTTTTAAGTTCTCAAACCAACATGCTTTTTTTGTCCTGACTGTATCATGTTGTATGCATCCATGTGTGATGTATCATGTTGTATGTGTGATGTATCATGTTGTATGTGTGATGTATCATGTTGTATGTGTGATGTATCATGTTGTATGTGTGATGTATCATGTTGTATGCATGTATGTGTGATGTATCATGTTGTATGCATGTATGTGTGATGTATCATGTGGTATGCATGCATGTGTGATGTATCATGTTGTATGCATGCAAGTGTGATGTATCATGTTGTATGCATGCAAGTGTGATGTATCATGTTGTATGCATCCATGTGTGATGTATCATGTGGTATGCATGCATGTGTGATGTATCATGTTGTATGCATGCATGTGTGATGTATCATGTTGTATGCATCCATGTGTGATGTATCATGTGGTATGCATGCATGTGTGATGTATCAAGTTGTATGCAGGCATGTGTGATGTATCATGTTGTATGTGTGATGTATCATGTTGTATGTGTGATGTATCATGTTGTATGTGTGATGTATCATGTTGTATGTGTGATGTATCATGTTGTATGCATGTATGTGTGATGTATCATGTTGTATGCATGCAAGTGTGATGTATCATGTGGTATGCATGCATGTGTGATGTATCATGTTGTATGCATGCAAGTGTGATGTATCATGTTGTATGCATGCAAGTGTGATGTATCATGTTGTATGCATCCATGTGTGATGTATCATGTGGTATGCATGCATGTGTGATGTATCATGTTGTATGCATGCATGTGTGATGTATCATGTTGTATGCATCCATGTGTGATGTATCATGTGGTATGCATGCATGTGTGATGTATCAAGTTGTATGCAGGCATGTGTGATGTATCATGTTGTATGCATCCATGTGTGATGTATCATGTGGTATGCATGCATGTGTGATGTATCAAGTTGTATGCAGGCATGTGTGATGTATCATGTTGTATGCATGCATGTGTGATGTATCATGTTGTATGCATGCATGTGTGATGTATCATGTTGTATGCATCCATGTGTGATGTATCATGTGGTATGCATGCATGTGTGATGTATCAAGTTGTATGCAGGCATGTGTGATGTATCATGTTGTATGCATGCATGTGTGATGTATCATGTTGTATGCATGCATGTGTGATGTATCATGTTGTATGCATGCATGTGTGATGTATCATGTTGTATGCATGCATGTGTGATGTATCATGTTGTATGCATGCATGTGTGATGTATCATGCTGTATGTGTGATGTATCATGTTGTATGCATGCATGTGTGATGTATCATGTTGTATGCATGCAAGTGTGATGTATCATGTTGTATGCATGCATGTGTGATGTATCATGTTGTATGCATGCAAGTGTGATGTATCATGTTGTATGCATGCATGTGTGATGTATCATGTTGTATGCATGCATGTGTCATGTATCATGTTGTATGCATGCAAGTGTGATGTATCATGTTGTATGTGTGATGTATCATGTTGTATGCATGCATGTGTGATGTATCATGTTGTATGCATGCATGTGTGATGTATCATGTTGTATGCATCCATGTGTGATGTATCATGTTGTATGCATGCATGTGTGATGTACCATGTTGTATGCATGCAAGTGTGATGTATCATGTTGTATGCATGCATGTGTGATGTATCATGTTGTATGCATGCATGTGTGATGTATCATGTTGTATGCATGCATGTGTGATGTATCATGTTGTATGCATGCATGTGTGATGTATCATGTTGTATGCATGCAAGTGTGATGTATCATGTTGTATGTGTGATGTATCATGTTGTATACATGCATGTGTGATGTATCATGTTGTATGCATGCATGTGTGATGTATCATGTTGTATGCATGCATGTGTGATGTATCATGTTGTATGCATGCAAGTGTGATGTATCATGTTGTATGTGTGATGTATCATGTTGTATGCATGCATGTGTGATGTATCATGTTGTATGCATGCATGTGTGATGTATCATGTTGTATGCATGCATGTGTGATGTATCATGTTGTATGCATGCATGTGTGATGTATCATGTTGTATGCATGCAAGTGTGATGTATCATGTTGTATGTGTGATGTATCATGTTGTATACATGCATGTGTGATGTGTCATGTTGTATGCATGCAAGTGTGATGTATCATGTTGTATGTGTGATGTATCATGTTGTATGCATGCATGTGTGATGTATCATGTTGTATGCATGCATGTGTGATGTATCATGTTGTATGTGTGATGTATCATGTTGTATGCATGCATGTGTGATGTATCATGTTGTATGCATGCATGTGTGATGTATCATGTTGTATGCATGCATGTGTGATGTATCATGTTGTATGCATCCATGTGTGATGTATCATGTTGTATGCATGCATGTGTGATGTATCATGTTGTATGCATGTGTGATGTATCATGTTGTATGCATGCATGTGGGATGTATCATGATGTATGCATCCATGTGTGATGTATCATGTTGTATGCATGCATGTGTGATGTATCATGTTGTATGCATGCAAGTGTGATGTATCATGTTGTATGCATGCATGTGTGATGTATCATGCTGTGTGCATCCATGTGTGATGTATCATGTTGTATGTGTGATGTATCATGTTGTATGTGTGATGTATCATGTTGTATGCATGCATGTGTGATGTATCATGTTGTATGCATGCATGTGTGATGTATCATGTTGTGTGCATGCATGTGTGATGTGTCATGTTGTATGCATGCAAGTGTGATGTATCATGTTGTATGTGTGATGTATCATGTTGTATGCATGCATGTGTGATGTATCATGTTGTATGTGTGATGTATCATGTTGTATGCATGCATGTGTGATGTATCATGTTGTATGCATGCATGTGTGATGTATCATGTTGTATGCATGCATGTGTGATGTATCATGTTGTATGCATGCATGTGTGATGTATCATGTTGTATACATGCATGTGTGATGTATCATGTTGTATGCATGCATGTGTGATGTATCATGTTGTATGCATGCATGTGTGATGTATCATGTTGTATGCATGTGTGATGTATCATGTTGTATGCATGCATGTGTGATGTATCATGTTGTATGCATGCATGTGTGATGTATCATGTTGTATGCATGCATGTGTGATGTATAATGTTGTATACATGCATGTGTGATGTATCATGTTGTATGTGTGATGTATCATGTTGTATGCATGCTGTATGTGTGATGTATCATGTTGTATGCATGCATGTGTGATGTATCATGTTGTATACATGCATGTGTGATGTATCATGTTGTATGCATGCATGTGTGATGTATCATGTTGTATGCATGCATGTGTGATGTATCATGTTGTATGCATGCATGTGTGATGTATCTAGTTGTATGCAAGCATGTGTGATGTATCATGTTGTATGCATGCATGTGTGATGTATCATGTTGTATGCATGCATGTGTGATGTATCATGTTGTATGTGTGAAGTATCATGTTGTATGCATGTATGTGTGATGTATCATGTGGTATGCATGCATGTGTGATGTATCAAGTTGTATACATGCATGTGTGATGTATCATGTTGTATGTGTGATGTATCATGTTGTATGAATGCATGTGTGATGTATCATGTTGTATGCATGCATGTGTGATGTATCATGTTGTATGCATGCATGTGTGATGTATCATGTTGTGTGCATGCATGTGTGATGTGTCATGTTGTATGCATGCAAGTGTGATGTATCATGTTGTATGTGTGATGTATCATGTTGTATGCATGCATGTGTGATGTATCATGTTGTATGTGTGATGTATCATGTTGTATGCATGCATGTGTGATGTATCATGTTGTATGCATGCATGTGTGATGTATCATGTTGTATGCATGCATGTGTGATGTATCATGTTGTATGCATGCATGTGTGATGTATCATGTTGTATACATGCATGTGTGATGTATCATGTTGTATGCATGCATGTGTGATGTATCATGTTGTATGCATGCATGTGTGATGTATCATGTTGTATGCATGTGTGATGTATCATGTTGTATGCATGCATGTGTGATGTATCATGTTGTATGCATGCATGTGTGATGTATCATGTTGTATGCATGCATGTGTGATGTATAATGTTGTATACATGCATGTGTGATGTATCATGTTGTATGTGTGATGTATCATGTTGTATGCATGCTGTATGTGTGATGTATCATGTTGTATGCATGCATGTGTGATGTATCATGTTGTATACATGCATGTGTGATGTATCATGTTGTATGCATGCATGTGTGATGTATCATGTTGTATGCATGCATGTGTGATGTATCATGTTGTATGCATGCATGTGTGATGTATCTAGTTGTATGCAAGCATGTGTGATGTATCATGTTGTATGCATGCATGTGTGATGTATCATGTTGTATGCATGCATGTGTGATGTATCATGTTGTATGTGTGAAGTATCATGTTGTATGCATGTATGTGTGATGTATCATGTGGTATGCATGCATGTGTGATGTATCAAGTTGTATACATGCATGTGTGATGTATCATGTTGTATGTGTGATGTATCATGTTGTATGAATGCATGTGTGATGTATCATGTTGTATGCATGCATGTGTGATGTATCATGTTGTATGTGTGATGTATATGTTGTATTCATGCATGTGGGATGTATCGTGTTGTATGCTTGCATGTGTGATGTATCATGTTGTATACTTGCATGTGTGATGTATCATGTTGTATGCATGCATGTGTGATGTATCATGTTGTATGTGTGAAGTATCATGTTGTATGCGTGAAGTATCATGTTGTATGCATGTATGTGTGATGTATCATGTGGTATGCATGCATGTGTGATGTATCAAGTTGTATACATGCATGTGTGATGTATCATGTTGTATGTGTGATGTATCATGTTGTATACATGCATGTGTGATGTATCATGTTGTATGCATGCATGTGTGATGTATCATGTTGTATGTGTGATGTATATGTTGTATTCATGCATGTGGGATGTATCATGTTGTATGCTTGCATGTGTTATGTATCATGTTGTATGCTTGCATGTGTGATGTATCATGTTGTATACTTGCATGTGTGATGTATCATGTTGTATGCATGCATGTGTGATGTATCATGTTGTATGCTTGCATGTGTGATGTATCATGTTGTATACTTGCATGTGTGATGTATCATGTTGTATGCATGCATGTGTGATGTATCATGTTGTATGCATGCATGTGTGATGTATCATGTTGTATGCTTGCATGTGTGATGTATCATGTTGTATACATGCATGTGTGATGTATCATGTTGTATACATGCATGTGTGATGTATCATGTAGTATGCATGCATGTGTGATGTATCATGTTGCATGCATGCATGTGCGATGTATCATGTTGTATGCATGCATGTGCGATGTATCATGTTGTATGCATGCATGTGTGATGTATCATGTTGTATACATGCATGTGTGATGTATCATGTTGTATGCGTGCATGTGTGATGTATCATGTTGTATGCATGCATGTGTTATGTATCATGTTGTATACATGCATGTGTGATGTATCATGTTGTATGCGTGCATGCGTGATGTATCATGTTGTATGCATGCATGTGCGATGTATCATGTTGTATGCATGCATGTGTGATGTATCATGTTGTATACATGCATGTGTGATGTATCATGTTGTATGCGTGTATGTGTGATGTATCATGTTGTATGCATGCATGTGTGATGTATCATGTTGTATACATGCATGTGTGATGTATCATGTTGTATGCGTGCATGTGTGATGTATCATGTTGTATACATGCATGTGTGATGTATCATGTTGTATGCATGCATGTGTGATGTATCATGTTGTATGCATGCATGTGTGATTTATCATGTTGTATACATGCATGTGTGATGTATCATGTTGTATGCAAGCATGTGTGATGTATCATGTTGTATGCATGCATGTGTGATGTATCATGTTGTATGTGTGATGTATCATGTTGTATGCATGTATGTGTGATGTATCATGTTGTATGCATGCATGTGTGATGTATAATGTTGTATACATGCATGTGTGATGTATCATGCTGTATGTGTGATGTATCATGTTGTATGCATGCTGTATGTGTGATGTATCATGTTGTATGCATGCATGTGTGATGTATCATGTTGTATACATGCATGTGTGATGTATCATGTTGTATGCATGCATGTGTGATGTATCATGTTGTATGCATGCATGTGTGATGTATCATGTTGTATGCATGTGTGATGTATCATGTTGTATGCATGCATGTGTGATGTATCATGTTGTATGCATGTATGTGTGATGTATCATGTTGTATGCATGCATGTGTGATGTATAATGTTGTATACATGCATGTGTAATGTATCATGTTGTATGTGTGATGTATCATGTTGTATGCATGCTGTATGTGTGATGTATCATGTTGTATGCATGCATGTGTGATGTATCATGTTGTATACATGCATGTGTGATGTATCATGTTGTATGCATGCATGTGTGATGTATCATGTTGTATGCATGCATGTGTGATGTATCTAGTTGTATGCAAGCATGTGTGATGTATCATGTTGTATGCATGCATGTGTGATGTATCATGTTGTATGTGTGAAGTATCATGTTGTATGCGTGAAGTATCATGTTGTATGCATGTATGTGTGATGTATCATGTGGTATGCATGCATGTGTGATGTATCAAGTTGTATACATGCATGTGTGATGTATCATGTTGTATGAATGCATGTGTGATGTATCATGTTGTATGCATGCATGTGTGATGTATCATGTTGTATGTGTGATGTATATGTTGTATTCATGCATGTGGGATGTATCATGTTGTATGCATGCATGTGTGATGTATCATGTTGTATACTTGCATGTGTGATGTATCATGTTGTATGTGTGATGTATATGTTGTATTCATGCATGTGGGATGTATCATGTTGTATGCATGCATGTGTGATGTATCATGTTGTATACTTGCATGTGTGATGTATCATGTTGTATGCATGCATGTGTGATGTATCATGTTGTATTCATGCATGTGGGATGTATCATGTTGTATGCATGCATGTGTGATGTATCATGTTGTATACTTGCATGTGTGATGTATCATGTTGTATGCATGCATGTGTGATGTATCATGTTGTATGTGTGAACTAATGATCTATTGCTAACGATGGATTCTGATGCGTCATCTATGTTGCTGCTCCTCGATCTTAGCGCTGCTTTCGATACCGTCGATCATAATATTTTATTAGAACGTATCAAAACACGAATTGGTATGTCAGACTTAGCCCTGTCTTGGTTTAACTCTTATCTTACTGATAGGATGCAGTGTGTCTCCCATAACAATGTGACCTCGGACTACGTTAAGGTAACGTGTGGAGTTCCCCAGGGTTCGGTCCTTGGCCCTGCACTCTTCAGCATCTACATGCTGCCGCTAGGTGACATCACACGCAAATACGGTGTTAGCTTTCACTGTTATGCTGATGACACCCAACTCTACATGCCCCTAAAGCTGACCAACACGCCGGATTGTAGTCAGCTGGAGGCGTGTCTTAATGAAATTAAACAATGGATGTCCGCTAACTTTTTGCAACTCAATGCCAAAAAAACGGAAATGCTGATTATCGGTCCTGCTAGACACCGAACTCTATTTAATAATACAACTCTAACATTTGACAACCAAACAATTAAACAAGGCGACACGGTAAAGAATCTGGGTATTATCTTCGACCCAACTCTCTCCTTTGAGGCACACATTAAAAGCGTTACTAAAACGGCCTTCTTTCATCTCCGTAATATCGCTAAAATTCGCTCCATTCTGTCCACTAAAGACGCTGAGATCATTATCCATGCGTTTGTTACGTCTCGCCTCGACTACTGTAACGTATTATTTTCGGGTCTCCCCATGTCTAGCATTAAAAGATTACAGTTGGTACAAAATGCGGCTGCTAGACTTTTGACAAGAACAAGAAAGTTTGATCACATTACGCCTGTACTGGCTCACCTGCACTGGCTTCCTGTGCACTTAAGATGTGACTTTAAGGTTTTACTACTTACGTATAAAATACTACACGGTCTAGCTCCATCCTATCTTGCCGATTGTATTGTACCATATGTCCCGGCAAGAAATCTGCGTTCAAAGGATTCCGGCTTGTTAGTGATTCCCAAAGCCCAAAAAAAGTCTGCGGGCTATAGAGCGTTTTCCGTTCGGGCTCCAGTACTCTGGAATGCCCTCCCGGTAACAGTTCGAGATGCCACCTCAGTAGAAGCATTTAAGTCTCACCTTAAAACTCATTTGTATACTGTAGCCTTTAAATAGACTCCCTTTTTAGACCAGTTGATCTGCTGTTTCTTTTCTTTTTCTTCTATGTCCCACTCTCCCGTGTGGAGGGGGTCCGGTCCGATCCGGTGGCCATGTACTGCTTGCCTGTGTATCGGCTGGGGACATCTCTGCGCTGCTGATCCGCCTCGACATCTCTGCGCTGCTGATCCGCCTCCGCTTGGGATGGTTTCCTGCTGGCTCCGCTGTGAACGGGACTCTCGCGACTGTGTTGGATCCATTGTGGATTGAACTTTCACAGTATCATGTTAGACCCGCTCGACATCCATTGCTTTCCTCCTCTCTAAGGTTCTCATAATCATTATTGTCACAGACGTCCCACTGGATCATTATTGTCACCGATGTCCCACTGGGTGTGAGTTTTCCTTGCCCTTATGTGGGCCTACCGAGGATGTCGTGGTGGTTTGTGCAGCCCTTTGAGACACTAGTGATTTAGGGCTATATAAGTAAACATTGATTGATTGATTGATGTATATGTTGTATTCATGCATGTGGGATGTATCATGTTGTATGCATGCATGTGTGATGTATCATGTTGTATACTTGCATGTGTGATGTATCATGTTGTATGCATGCATGTGTGATGTATCATGTTGTATGCATGCATGTGTGATGTATCATGTTGTATGTGTGATGTATATGTTGTATTCATGCATGTGGGATGTATCATGTTGTATGCATGCATGTGTGATGTATCATGTTGTATGCATGCATGTGTGATGTATCATGTTGTATGTGTGAAGTATCATGTTGTATGAGTGAAGTATCATGTTGTATGCATGTATGTGTGATGTATCATGTGGTATGCATGCATGTGTGATGTATCAAGTTGTATACATGCATGTGTGATGTATCATGTTGTATGTGTGATGTATCATGTTGTATACATGCATGTGTGATGTATCATGTTGTATGCATGCATGTGTGATGTATCATGTTGTATGTGTGATGTATATGTTGTATTCATGCATGTGGGATGTATCATGTTGTATGCTTGCATGTGTTATGTATCATGTTGTATGCTTGCATGTGTGATGTATCATGTTGTATACTTGCATGTGTGATGTATCATGTTGTATGCATGCATGTGTGATGTATCATGTTGTATAGTTGCATGTGTGATGTATCATGTTGTATACTTGCATGTGTGATGTATCATGTTGTATGCATGCATGTGTGATGTATCATGTTGTATGCATGCATGTGTGATGTATCATGTTGTATGCTTGCATGTGTGATGTATCATGTTGTATACATGCATGTGTGATGTATCATGTTGTATACATGCATGTGTGATGTATCATGTAGTATGCATGCATGTGTGATGTATCATGTTGTATGCATGCATGTGCGATGTATCATGTTGTATGCATGCATGTGCGATGTATCATGTTGTATGCATGCATGTGTGATGTATCATGTTGTATACATGCATGTGTGATGTATCATGTTGTATGCGTGCATGTGTGATGTATCATGTTGTATGCATGCATGTGTGATGTATCATGTTGTATGCATGCATGTGTGATGTATCATGTTGTATACATGCATGTGCGATGTATCATGTTGTATGCATGCATGTGCGATGTATCATGTTGTATGCATGCATGTGCGATGTATCATGTTGTATGCATGCAATTGTGATGTATCATGTTGTATACTTGCATGTGTGATGTATCATGTTGTATGCATGCATGTGTGATGTATCATGTTGTATGTGTGAAGTATCATGTTGTATGCATGCATGTGTGATGTATCATGTTGTATACTTGCATGTGTGATGTATCATGTTGTATGCATGCATGTGTGATGTATCATGTTGTATGTGTGAAGTATCATGTTGTATGCATGCATGTGTGATGTATCATGTGGTATGCATGCATGTGTGATGTATCAAGTTGTATACATGCATGTGTGATGTATCATGTTGTATGTGTGATGTATCATGTTGTATACATGCATGTGTGATGTATCATGTGGTATGCATGCATGTGTGATGTATCAAGTTGTATACATGCATGTGTGATGTATCATGTTGTATGTGTGATGTATCATGTTGTATGAATGCATGTGTGATGTATCATGTTGTATACATGCATGTGTGATGTATCATGTTGTATGTGTGATGTATATGTTGTATTCATGCATGTGGGATGTATCATGTTGTATACATGCATGTGTGATGTATCATGTAGTATGCATGCATGTGTGACGTATCATGTTGTATGCATGCATGTGCGATGTATCATGTTGTATGCATGCATGTGCGATGTATCATGTTGTATGCATGCAATTGTGATGTATCATGTTGTATACTTGCATGTGTGATGTATCATGTTGTATGCATGCATGTGTGATGTATCATGTTGTATGTGTGAAGTATCATGTTGTATGCTTGCATGTGTGATGTATCATGTTGTATGCATGCATGTGTGATGTATCATGTTGTCTGCATGCATGTGTGATGTATCATGTTGTATGCATGCATGTGTGATGTATCATGTTGTATGTGTGAAGTATCATGTTGTATGCATGCATGTGTGATGTATCATGTGGTATGCATGCATGTGTGATGTATCAAGTTGTATACATGCATGTGTGATGTATCATGTTGTATGTGTGATGTATCATGTTGTATACATGCATGTGTGATGTATCATGTGGTATGCATGCATGTGTGATGTATCAAGTTGTATACATGCATGTGTGATGTATCATGTTGTATGTGTGATGTATCATGTTGTATGAATGCATGTGTGATGTATCATGTTGTATGCATGCATGTGTGATGTATCATGTTGTATGTGTGATGTATATGTTGTATTCATGCATGTGGGATGTATCATGTTGTATGCATGCATGTGTGATGTATCATGTTGTATACTTGCATGTGTGATGTATCATGTTGTATGCATCCATGTGTGATGTATCATGTTGTGTGCATGCATGTGTGATGTATCATGTTGTATACTTGCATGTGTGATGTATCATGTTGTATGCATGCATGTGTGATGTATCATGTTGTATGTGTGAAGTATCATGTTGTATGCATGCATGTGTGATGTATCATGTGGTATGCATGCATGTGTGATGTATCAAGTTGTATACATGCATGTGTGATGTATCATGTTGTATGTGTGATGTATCATGTGGTATGCATGCATGTGTGATGTATCAAGTTGTATACATGCATGTGTGATGTATCATGTTGTATGTGTGATGTATCATGTTGTATACATGCATGTGTGATGTATCATGTTGTATGCATGCATGTGGGATGTATCATGTTGTATGCTTGCATGTGTTATGTATCATGTTGTATGCTTGCATGTGTGATTTATCATGTTGTATACTTGCATGTGTGATGTATCATGTTGTATGCATGCGTGTGTGATGTATCATGTTGTATGCTTGCATGTGTGATGTATCATGTTGCATGTGTGATGTATCATGTTGTATGCATGCATGTGTGATGTATCATGTTGTATGCATGCATGTGTGATGTATCATGTTGTATGCTTGCATGTGTGATGTATCATGTTGTAAACATGCATGTGTGATGTATCATGTTGTATACATGCATGTGTGATGTATCATGTAGTATGCATGCATGTGTGACGCATCATGTTGTATGCATGCATGTGCGATGTATCATGTTGTATGCATGCATGTGCGATGTATCATGTTGTATGCATGCAATTGTGATGTATCATGTTGTATACATGCATGTGTGATGTATCATGTTGTATGCGTGCATGTGTGATGTATCATGTTGTATGCATGCATGTGTGATGTATCATGTTGTATACATGCATGTGTGATTATCATGTTGTATGCGTGCATGTGTGATGTATCATGTTGTATGCATGCATGTGCGATGTATCATGTTGTATGCATGCATGTGTGATTTATCATGTTGTATACATGCATGTGTGATGTATCATGTTGTATGCATGCATGCGTGATGTATCATGTTGTATGCATGCATGTGTGATGTATCATGTTGTATGCATGCATGTGTGATGTATCATGTTGTATGCATGCATGTGCGATGTATCATGTTGTATGCATGCATGTGTGATTTATCATGTTGTATACATGCATGTGTGATGTATCATGTTGTATGCATGCATGTGTGATGTATCATGTTGTATGCATGCATGTGTGATGTATCATGTTGTATACATGCATGTGTGATGTATCATGTTGTATACATGCATGTGTGATGTATCATGTAGTATGCATGCATGTGTGACGTATCATGTTGTATGCATGCATGTGCGATTTATCATGTTGTATGCATGCATGTGCGATGTATCATGTTGTATGCATGCAATTGTGATGTATCATGTTGTATACATGCATGTGTGATGTATCATGTTGTATGCGTGCATGTGTGATGTATCATGTTGTATGCATGCATGTGTGATGTATCATGTTGTATACATGCATGTGTGATTATCATGTTGTATGCGTGCATGTGTGATGTATCATGTTGTATGCATGCATGTGCGATGTATCATGTTGTATGCATGCATGTGTGACGTATCATGTTGTATGCATGCATGTGTGATGTATCATGTTGTATACATGCATGTGTGATGTATCATGTTGTATACATGCATGTGTGATGTATCATGTTGTATGCATGCATGTGTGATGTATCATGTTGTATGCATGCATGTGTGATGTATCATGTTGTATGCATGCATGTGTGATGTATCATGTTGTATGCATGCATGTGTGATGTATCATGTTGTATACATGCATGTGTGATGTATCATGTTGTATGCATGCATGTGTGATGTATCATGTTGTATGCATGCATGTGTGATGTATCATGTTGTATGCATGCATGTGTGATGTATCATGTTGTATGCATGCATGTGTGATGTATCATGTTGTATGCATGCATGTGTGATGTATCATGTTGTATGCGTGCATGTGTGATGTATCATGTTGTATGCATGCATGTGCGATGTATCATGTTGTATGCATGCATGTGTGATGTATCATGTTGTATACATGCATGTGTGATGTATCATGTTGTATGCATGCATGTGTGATGTATCATGTTGTATGCATCCATGTGTGATGTATCATGTTGTATGCATGCATGTGTGATGTATCATGTTGTATGCATGCATGTGTGATGTATCATGTTGTATGCATGCATGTGTGACGTATCATGTTGTATGCATGCATGTGTGATGTATCATGTTGTATACATGCATGTGTGATGTATCATGTTGTATGCGTGCATGTGTGATGTATCATGTTGTATACATGCATGTGTGATGTATCATGTTGTACGCGTGCATGTGTGATGTATCATGTTGTATGCATGCATGTGTGATGTATCATGTTGTATGCATGCATGTGTGATGTATCATGTTGTATGCATGCATGTGTGATGTATCATGTTGTATGCTTGCATGTTCCAAATAAAGTCATACTCATCTCAACTCAACTCAATACTTGGTTGGCGTTTTTTGGATGATTAGAGAGGACCTCCCATTGGCTCCATTGCAAGTGGACTTTTATTTACATTTATGAGTTAGAATTAGGGCTGGGTGATATATATGTAATATACTCCATATATTGTGGGTTTGTCTCTGTGCGCTATAGAAAATGACTATATTGTTAGTATTGGAGTATATGTTCTCACTCAGTTGCTTTTAGCCGCGGGCATTACACTACATCCTCTTCTCACTCTTTCTTGTCTCTCCTTCTCACAGAGACATAAAACAAGCGCACCTTCTCACATACGTCACATACTGTCGCGTGTGCAACGTCATACGCCCTCGCAGAGCAGACAGGTAGCGGCATTATAACGTTAGCTGTGGTGCTAACGGGGTGGTGCTAGTGGTAATACGAGAGAAAGAAGGTGCTAGTCTGGTAACAAATGAAGGAATAATTAATTCCCAAGAAAAGCAGCACAGAGTCCATTGTCTGGCGGTGGTTTGGTTTCAAAAGGGAAGATGTTGAAAAGACAACCGTAATATGTCAAGTATGCGGCAAAAGCGTTGCTACAAAAAGTAGCAGCACTGCTAATGTGTAGCATCATTTGAAAAGTCACCCGCTAGAGAATGAGGAGTGCTTGAAACTCTGCATGTCAACATCTCAGTTTGGTGCCACACCCACAAAATGCCCAAGCAAACATTTCCACATCAACCCCATATGAAAAAACTGGTCAACAACAGAAGGAGATAACGTCCGTAGGAACCTACCACATAGTGAAGGACATACACTATTTGATTTCCTATTATGCAGCACATTTTTATTTGACACTTATTGAAATATCTTGTGTGACATCATGCAGAAAAGTGCACTTTATTTGTTTTAAACTATTGTAGTGGTGTTCTGTACAACAGGTGCACTTTAATATAGTGTTGTTTTGCTATGTCATCTTAGTGACATCATGCACAAAAGTGCACTCATAGCTTGTTTTAAAATGTCTCTGACAATCTTGCACTTTTTCCTTTGGAAATGACATGAATGTTTGTGCCACTGTTTAATAACTGTTTAATAAATACACTTTTGCTAATTTGACTTAGTTGTGGTTTCCCTCTCTGCATGAAAGTTTAAAAGTAGCATATATGAATGCAGTATGAAGAAGAATGTTTGAATGTAGACACATAGAATCATCATACTGCTGTGATTATATGCATCAAGTGTTCATTCAAGGCTAAGGCAAAATATCCACATATATATGCTGTATCGTGATGTGGACTAAAAATATTGAGATATTAATAAAAGGCCATATCGCCCAGCCCTAGTTAGAATGGGATTTATTTTTTTTTATATATCCACCATCATGTCTTTTATAATGATTGTGAACGATAGAAAAATTCCTCAAAAAAGTGCAGTTCCCCTCTAAATTCCAATGATTAGATTTAAGACTTGAAGTGTATGAGCATGAAGTGATGAAGCCTACTTGGATGAGAGGACAAAGGTCTTGTAAGACAAAGTGAAGAGTCCAGTTGTGATGGATTGAATGCCCTGAGAATAAAATGTTGTGCTTACTTGGACTGTGATGAAGCTGTGAGGACTCAGGTGGTTTGTCTTCATGCTCTTCAGTCTTCACAGAGACAACAGTCAGTGGAAACTTGCTGACATCAGCCTCCTCCTGCCCTACAGGACACTCTCCCTCCTGACTCATCCACACTTCCTCCTCTTCCTCTTTAATGTGGGGGGGCTGTGGATTCTCCTCTTCCTCTTTAATGTGAGGGGGCTGCTGGACATCTGTTGGGTAAATAAGTAAATAAGATCAAGAGGGAATAGAAATAGTTTTGAACTGACACTGTTGACACAATTACATTATTTGTGTTCTTCCGTGTGTTGTGTTAAAAGTGTGTAGCAAAACAAACAATAAAAACACAGGAAATACCCAATTGGTTCCTAAAATTAATTCAAAAGTGGTACAGTGAGTACAAAAACAGACTTGGAAATTTGATGAGGGGCAATTTGAAAAGTTTTTATAAGTACGAGGCAGCATTGATTGAAGCAATTACTAACTTCACTGATGTAAAGTGTGTAAAAATTGTATTGTGTATACGGTCTATGACACCTAAACTTTATCTGTAAACTTAAACATATTCTTTTAATGCCATAGTTATTACTATAACTAAAATATCATGGAAATTCAAAAAATCTAATTCCAAAATCACTGCAAAAACATTCATGGTATGTTTTTGTGATCATGCAAAATATTTTTTGGTGGTCATTTTGTTGCCTGGGCCAAAAGGAACTTTCACAAAAACATGTTTTACTATGTGCTGTTTTATGGAGTATCTTCATCAACAATTCCTCTTTAGGAATTGGAGACCATCTACGACACGCTGAAGGAAAGTCAGTCACCTTTATGTTCTTTTAATAATTCAAGTTTTGACTACTTTAGTTATTGAAAATAATTGTTTACGTTCACTTATTGATACTTGTAAGTCAGATTTAGGAAGTGAAATTATAACTTTAATTAGATTTGTTTACAGTATAAAATGTATTTAGTGAGTGTGTGAGTTTTATGTAAACATGTTGATACAGGTTTACTTCTTGGGGACTGGAACACAGATATGTCCTGAAAGGATGCACCCATTTTTAAAACCTTCACTAAGCTGTGCCACCAACATTGTCTCACTTAGCTCATTAAGCAAACTACCAGGGTGAGTGAGTCCTGTTAAACCTTCATAGACCTCCTTGTTACTTCTGACCAGTCTCAGATCACCACGAGTGGAACAACTGTGTGCGGCTTAAGTGATCATTCCATCATTTTCTGTACCCATAAAGAACAGAACCGAGGCTGACGGCCACAAAATAAGCGAAGCTACAATCCTCAAGACCTAGACTAGCAAGGCTTTCAATGAGAAACTGCCGAAATAAGACTTGCCTCGGTACTTGCAAGTACACAGGTCTTTGGGTCAATTCCTAACCTCAGAAAAGTAGACAACTTCACAGTCAAAGTGGGTGACAATATAATAACAAACAAAAATGAGATTACCTATCTTGGTTGCATCGTAGAGACTAATCTCTCCAGTGAAAAAATGACTACTAAGGTGGTCAAAGAATCAACCAATGAATTCTGCTCTTACTAGTGTTGTCCCGATACCAATATTATAGTACCGGGACCTATACCAAAATGTATTTTGATACTTTTCAATACTTCTCTAAATAAATGGGACCACAAAAAAGTACATTATTGGCTTCATTTTAACAAAAAATCTTCGGGTACATTAAACATATGATTCTTATTGAAAGTTTTTCCTAAATAAAATAGTAAACATACTAGACAACTCACCCCAATAGTGATGAAGTGCTTCGAGAGGATAGTCATGTCACACATCAAGAAGACCATCCCAGACACACTGGACCCTCTACAGCAGGGGTCACCAACCTTTTTGAAACCAAGAGCTACTTCTTGGGTACTGATCAATGCGAAGGGCTTCCAGTTTGATACATACTTAAATAAATTGCCAGAAATAGCCAATTTGCTCAAATTACCTTTAATAAACAAATCTATATATATAAAAAATTGATATTTCTGTCTATCATTTTGTCGTAAATGTTTTTTCTTTTTACGGAAGTTTTTTTTTGTAGAGAATAAATGATGAAAAAACACTTAATTGAACAGTTTAAAAGAGGAGAAAACACGAAAAAAATTAAAATACAATTTTTAAAAACAGTTTATCTTTAAAATTCCAAATTCAACCGAAAAAAATGAAGAGAAAAACTAGCTAATTTGAATCTTTTTGAAACAATTTAAAAAAATAATTTATGGAACATCATTAGTCATTTTTCCTAATTAATATTAATTTTTGAATGTTGATGACATGTTTTGAATAGGTTAAAATCCAATCTGCACTTTGTTAGAATATATAATAAATTGGACCAAGCGATATTTCTAACAAAGACAAATCATTATTTCTTCTAGATTTTCCATAACAAAAATTTTAAAAGTAATTCAAAATACTTTGAAATAAGATTTAAATTTGATTCTACAGATTTTGTAGATTTGCCAGAATAATTTCTCTGAATTTTAATCATAATAAGTTTGAAGAAATTTTTCACTAATATACTTTGTCTCCAAAGACATGCACCTGGGGATAGGTTGATTGGCAACACTAAATGGTCCCTAGTGTGTGAATGTGAGTGTGAATGTTGTCTGTCTCTCTGTGTTGGCCCTGCGATAAGGTGGCGACTTGTCCAGGGTGTACCCTGCCTTCCGCCCGATTGTAGCTGAGATAGGCGCCAGCGCCCCCTGCGACCCCGAAAGGGAATAAGCGGTAGAAAATGGATGGATGGATACTTTGTCGAAAAAACAGAAGCTAAAATGAAGAATTATATTAAAATGTATTTATTATTCCTTACAATAAAAAAAAAATACTTGAACATTGATTTAAATTGACAGGAAAGAAGAGGAAGGAATTGAAAAGGTAAAAAGGTGAATGTGTTTAACAATCCTAAAATAAATTTTAAGGTTGTTTTTTTTCTTCAAAAAATTGTCTTTCTGAAAGTTATAAGAAGCAAAGTAAAAAAATAAATGAATGTATTTAAACAAGTGAATACCAAGTCTTTAAAATATTTTCTTGGATTTTCAAATTCTATTTGAGTTTTGTCTCTCTTAGAATTAAAAAGGTCGAGCAAAGCGAGACCACCTTGCTAGTAAATGAATACAATTTAAAGAATAGAGGCAGCTCACTGGTAAGTGCTGCTATTTGAGCTATTTTTAGAACAGGCCAGCGGGCGACTCATCTGGTCCTAACAGGCGACCTGGTGCCCGCGGTCACCGCGTTGGTGACCCCTGCTCTACAGTTTGCCTACCGGCAGAATCGGTCCACTGAGGTTGCAGTCAACCCCGTCATCCACACCACCCTCACCCACGTAGAGGGCAAGGACACCTATGCCAGGCTATTATTCATCGACTACAGCTCTGCTTTTAACACGGTCATCCCACCAAAACTCACTGCTAAACTCCTCACTGTTGGTCTGACACCAACTCTCTGTGACTGGGTCCTGAACTTTCTCACAAACCGGCCCCAGTCAGTCAGTATCGGCAACCAGACATCAGGCACAAAGGTTCTAGGCATTGGGACCCCCCAAGGCTGCGTGCTGAGCCCCCTATTGTACACCCTCTTCACACACGACTGCCAAACACCACTGTCATCAAGTTTGCAGATGATACTACGTACAGAAGGGAGGTAGCGGAACTGGTGGCCTGGTGTAAGGATAATAATCTCTCCTTGAACACAGACAAGACCAAGGAGATGATGTACATAGGTGGGACAAAGGTGGACAGGGTGAAAACCTTTAAATTCCTCGGGACTCACATCAGCGAGGACCTCACCTGGGATCACAACACCCAACAAACAATAAAGAAAGGCCAGTAGTGACTGTATTTCCAAAGAAAGCTGAGAAAAGTTGGCATGCCACCCAAAATTCTCAGCGACTTCTATAGAAGTACGGTTGAGAGTGTCCTTACCAGCTCAATCACGGTCTGGTATGGAAACTGCACTGCTAAGGACAGGAAGGCACTCCAGTGAGTGATTAAAACTGCTCAGTACATATCAGGAGCAGCCTTCCCCTCACTACAGGACATGTAGTCTACCAGGGCCACCAGGAGAGCACACATCATCATCAAGGACAGTACACAGTCTCTTCAGCCTCCTACCATCAGGCAGACCATACAGGAGCCTGAAATCCAGGACTACCAGACAGACAAACAGTTTTTACCCACAGGCCATCAGGCTTGTCAATGCTAACTTTTGAATGCCAGCTCCCCCCCAACCCTTTACTTTTGTCTTTTTGAACAAAAGACAGCTACAATGACCACCCCCTAACTGTGAACCATCACTGTAGACACGTTTCACCTTTGATCACTAAAGACACTTTAACTGCTGCTGTGACCCAAGGTCACCTCCATATTTATACTGTTGACTGTCAATCAGAATGTGCAATAATGTTATGTTACTTACGGTGCCTTGTATATACATTTTTATTTTTAGCTAAGTACAGTGTGACTTGTTGAAGGGTGGACTAGCAAAGTAAGATTTTCATTGTACGGCAAACTGTCTGTTTAACTGTGCATATGACAATAAACAATCTTGAATCTTCAATCAAAAAGTGATCTGATGTAATATTTTGATATTTACACATCGCATATTTACACACACGCATTTTACTAGAATGCCCTTATGACCATTAGCTCGGTTGGTAGAGTGGCCGTGCCAGCAACTTGAGGGTTGCAGGTTCGATTCCCGCTTCCGCCATCCTAGTCACTGCCGTTGTGTCCTTGGGCAAGACACTTTACCCACCTGCTCCCAGTGCCACCCACACTGGTTTGAATGTAACTTAGATATTGGGTTTCACTATGTAAAGCGCTTTGAGTCACTAGAGAAAAAGCGCTATATAATATAATTCACAATTCACAGATATATCAATATCAAGTACCTACTGTACTGTTTACTTGTTGAAATACTATTTTTAGAGCAAATATCTGCCGAAATGGCCACTTTGTTGCTGCCAAAAATGTATTTTAAATAATAGTTTGATATTGACACATCTCATCTCTGCTTATTTTACTAGAATACTCTAATGAGCATTATATATATATATATATATATATATATATATATATATATATATATATATCAAGTACCTACTGAGATAAGGTGAGAAGCTCTGCCATCCGGGAGGAACTCAAAGTAAAGCCGCTGCTCCTCCACATGGAGAGGAGTCTGATGAGGTGGTTCGGCATCTGGTCAGGATGCCACCCGAACACCTCCCGAGGGAGGTATTTAGGGCACGTCCAACCGGTACGAGGCCACGGGGAAGACCCAGGACACGTTGGGAAGACTATGTCTCCCGGCTGGCCTGGGAACGCCTCGGGATCCCCCGGGAAGAGCTAGACGAAGTGGCTGGGGAGAGGGAAGTCTGGGCTTCCCTGCTTAGGCTGCTGCCCCCGCGACCCGATCTCGGATAAGCGGAAGAAGATGGATGGATGGAAGTACCTACTGTACTGTATACTTGTAGAAATACCCTTTACAAAGCTAAAATATACCGAAACAACCACTCTGCTGCTGCCAAAATTTGATTTCAAGTAATATTTTGATACTGAAAAATCTCATCTCTGTATAGTTTACTAGTATACCCTTATGATAAAATAAGTGGGTTGTTCTTGTATAGCGCTTTTCTACCTTCAAGGTACTCAAAGCGCTTTGACACTATTTCCACATTTACCCATTCACACACACATTCACACACTGATGGAGGGAGCTGCCATGCAAGGCGCTAACCAGCACCCATCAGGAGCAAGGGTGAAGTGTCTTGCTCAGGACACAACGGACGTGACGAAGATGGTACTAGGTGGGGATTGAACCAGGGACCCTCGGGTTGCGCACGGCCACTCTCCCACTACGCCACGCAGTCCCTATGAGCATTATGAGCATTACATCTATCAAAATCAAGTACCTACTGTACTGTTTACTTGTTGAAATACCCTTTTTAGAGCTAAAAAGTACCCAATTTGCCACTTTACTGCGACCAATAATTGATTCCATATGATATTAACAATAATAACAAAATTTTCAGAATAATTGTATATGAGTTCAGCGCCCCCCGCGACCCCAAAAGGGAATAAGCGGTAGAAAATGGATGGATGGAAGTTATGAAAAAACTTTGTGTTCCATTGAGTTCAGGTCCCCTGCGAGAAGACCAAAGCTGTCTTTCATCTTATCAAACAAAAGGCTTGTAAAACTCCACTGTCTGCGATGGGATGCAACATGGAGGTGTCGGTTTCTTTGATCTATTGACAGCCACAGGAAGACCTTTTCCTAACCTGAGATCTACAAAGCAGACCATTTCTTTAAACTGTTTACGACCGAGTGCAAAAGCTGCTTACGACCCCCCCCCCCCCCCCCTTTAAAAACAGCTGCAGCTATGTAATCAGAAAAGGCCCACATAAAAGAGGAAGCGTGGAACTCCCTCGTCAAAGGGAGGCGTGGCGCATTGGGAGAGTGGCCGTGCGCACTCTCCCAAGGGTCACAGGTTCAAATCCCACCTAGTACCAACCTCGTTGTGTTCTGAGCAAGACACTTCACCCTTGCTCCTGATGGGTGCTGGTTGGCGCCTTGCATGGCAGCTCCCTCCATCAGTGTGTGAATGTGTGTGTGAATGGGTAAATGTGGAAGTAGTGTCAAAGCGCTTTGAGTACCTTGAAGGTAGAAAAGCGCTATACAAGTACAACCCATTTATCATTTATTTATTTAAAGCGTGGTGGGAAACTGTACGAAGTTGCAGCCCAGACGTTTCTCCTCATGAGCTAAATGGAATCCTGTCTCTGTTTGATTTCTTTGCTTCTTGTCTTGTCAAATAGATGTCATCGGTGTTTGAACCTGACAAGAATGTCAAAGCATTTCTCTAAAACACAATATTATACATTCTGAAAATGTAAACGATAGCAAGAATATACCTACACATTTCAGAAAATTTCGCTCGCAAACACTTTGTTTGGAAGATGTGTACTGCCTTTTTTTTGCCCTTTGAGACAAATGTGATTTAGGGCTGTATAAATAACATTGATTGATTGATTGATTGATACTGAACAAAAATGCTAAATAGCTAAAGAAAACTGTCACTGAACATCTTAGTGTGATGTCATTCTGTGACAGACAAATGGTACACAGTTTCCACATGGTGAGGACATTGATGGTCTGACTCACTGTTCTACGGATTACCTCAACTTCTGCCTAGACGTGACCTGCCCTGCTAAGATTGTTCAGTGCTACCCTAATGACAAACCCTGGGTAACACAGGAGGTTCAAGCTGTGCTCAACAAGAAGAAAGCTCCCTTCTGGAGTGGAGACAGGGAGGCAATGAGAGCAGCACAGCGGGAGGTGAGAGGACGCGTGAGGAAGAGTAAGGACAGCTACAGGAAGAAGCTGGAGCAGAACAACATGATGGAGGTCTGGGAAGGTGTGAAAACCATCACAGGCCACAAGACAAAGACCAGAGCAGTAGGGGGGACAATAGAGAGGGCCAATGAGATGAAGAACTTCTTCAACCGGTTTAACCAGTACTGTTCTCCCCACCCCCCAATCCTCATTGCATCCACCCCCTTTTCTTCTCCCCCTCCCCAGCCATGGTTGCAACCCCCTCCTCCTCCTCCTCCACCACCTCTACGCAAACATTAGTCATCTCTGTGAACCAGGTCAGAGGTCAACTGAGGAAGCGGCATCATAGTTTCTGGTGCGCACAAGATACATATCTCAAAAAAATTGTACCTATGTCCCTTTAGGAGCTCTGTAATTTTTTAAATGATCAGCATGTCATCTTTTATGTGAAATTGTTATTCAAATAAAGATTGCAAAAAGGAAAACTATAGTAGTGACAACATGCAGGAACATAACTGACGTAAAACAAATAAAATGGAAGTGACCTTGTCTCTGTACACGCGTGCATTGATCATGTCTTCTTGAACCGATCGAGCAGGGATTCTAAAACTGTGGTACGTGTACCACTAGTGGTACGCGGGTATCACCTAATGGTACGCCAAATATTATTTCATTTTTTATGTACATTGTTTTATTTTCCAACATGCAAACACTGTGTTACTGTTCAAACTGTGTGTAATGTTACAGTAACTAAAATATTAAATATACTTGTTAAATAATGTGTCTTCCTTGTTATTAATGAATAATTAAGGCCTACTATGCTACTATATTTTAATGCTGTTCATGATGGTGGTACTTGGAAATCCAAGTATTTTCTGAGTTGGTACTTGGTGAAAAAGGTTTGACAACTACTGACGTAGCGACATTGTAAACTACACTGGCAGACACCATTTTGTTATACCCAAACAGCGTCTGCTCATACATCGCGCTTCCAACCAGATCCCGTTCTTTCCCCCGAGTTAGAAAGTTCCAGAACTGTTCACGTTATACCATCTCATCTCATTGTGCAACATGTGAATGTTTGAAGTGGAACTAAATGTGATCTCTGAAAGGGGTACACATTATTACCAAAGCAGGGCCCCCATCCACATATACAATACTACTACATATCGTATGAAAGACAACATTATTTTTGTTTTTTTAATTATAAGTGTGCCAAATCACCTCTATTTGAACATTATCTAATGGAAATGACTGCTGTCTGATAATCACATTAATAACACAATAACAATCATGTGTCTGAGTACACCTATTGATAAATTATTAATCAAACACGTCATATTAATAATGAAATATAAAGTTAGTAAAGATGTGAGAGTAAGAAGTAAACAAACCTGTTCTGTGTAACACAACTTGATGTTTTTGATGTTGTCGCTCCTTCTCCTCTTTAGTTGGACAAAGTTCCTCCTCGTACTCTGCTATGGTTCTTTCACACATTTTCACACAATCACAACACTTTACACTCACACTTGATCTTAACTAAGCGATGTGTTGATCAAATCCGCGTCTCTTTGTTAGCGGCTAACAAGCTAAGCTAACTAGCATGCTAAGCTAACTAGCGCGCTCAAACAAGGAGCAATCTAAGCGGGCCCAATAATGTCCAAAGTTGAGTGAGACGAGTGGAGTTGATGCTGACATGGAGGATGAATAAAGTGTAGTTAGTAGATGTGCCGAGGCTTAGAAGCGTGTGTGGAGTAAAGGAGGACTTTGCTGCGAAGAACATATCCTCCACGCATGCGTCACTTAGGGGCGGGGCCAACGAGTCATCGTGATGGGCAAGTCATGAACGATTCAATCTAAATGTATGTTTTCATGGTGTCTACACAAAAAATCACGGCCACCAATGATCCATCCATCCCTTTATCGACTGTGTGTCCCTTTAGGGATGGCGGGGTGTGCTAGAGCCTATCTCAGCTGCATTCAGGCGGAAGTCGGCGTACACCCTGGACAGGTCGCCACCTCATCGCAGGGCCAACACAGATAGACAGACAAGTATATCAACTGTATTTGACTTTAAATCTGATAAATATCATTCAACAACAACACAATTTGCAGACTGTAATTACTGGTTTGCTGGTTTTACTGGTGTAAATTATTATTGCCTATTGTGAGCGAACTGTGGTGCTGAATTTCCACCAGGGATCAAGAAAGTACTTTCTATTCTATTCTAAAATTCTTCATTCGAGAGATCACAACCATTGCAGCCATGCGTCCAAAACGTAACATCATCTTGCAGGGACATAAGGACACACAAAAGTAAAGTGTCTGTTGTTTTACAATGTAATAATCTATTTAAGAAGAAATGTTCAGAGAATACCTTTTTGTTTTAGTATTTATTGGAGGCCTCAAAAGACAAAGGCCGCCTGTTAACAGCAGAGTGTCGGTGAGGCACACACTCTCAGGAATGCATGGAGGAAAGGTTGGAGACAAGCGGGAAACTCTTAGTTATAGGCCATAAGGTGAACCAGGAAAAAGTGGCTAGAAAGTGATTTTCGTTCCCACGTCTGGGCACTACTCTTTTTTTGCCTACACAATGCCATTGTGGACATTAGGTTAAACGTTCTCCGCAAAATATCCTGGCAGTTTTTTTAAGAGCCATAAATGTATAAAAATAGGAATGATAAAAAAACGAAAATCTTATGCAGCTGTTTTTTCTTGTAAATATATTTACATTCATTCTGGAAACAGACTCTCTCGAACAAATTGACATTAATGCATATACCTAACATTTGATACAGGTATTTTAGCATTGGTATACTTTAATTTAAATTTAAACCATGAAACATATAAAACAAATGAAAAAAATGCTTCAAAGTAAGTGAATAGCAACCTGTACAATTGAACATACACATGGTACATTTTGCTTAACAATAATGTTTTATACATTAAAATTTTCAGCAGATACTTTGTTGTAAGAGGAAGTAAAGAAATAAAATAAAATAAAGAACACTTTGGCCCAAAATGGCTGACAACAATCAAAATATCGAATAATGACGAAAAATGGAAATACACCAAAAACTGCATTACAGTTTAGAATCTGTACACAATATGGTATAAAACAATGTTTACATGAACAAAACAATGTGACAGCAGGTCTTGGGTATTTTTTTATATATTTGTTTTTATTATTTTGTCTTAACTTAGCACATTGTTAAAGCCATATCTCAAGAATTATTTGATGGATTTTCCTCAAATTTGGCACAAACTCAAACTATGATTATTATATATGTTAAGGTCAAGTGCACTGTAACCTCACATTCTATTTTCAAAGCATTTCACTTAAGTAACTAAAAAAAAAGAAATAGTAAAATACTCTGAGGGATTTTTCTCAAATGGGGCAAAACTCAAATTTTTATTCGAGAACTAACTAAATAAGTGTGAATTTGCGTATTCTGAACGAGGGAGACATTGTTTATCTCTTAGCTTTCACTATCATCAGAACCTCCGACCTTTAGATGCAAAATACATAATGTCTCGACAAACAGATATCACTTTGGAGCGACAGCTGAGCAGCGCTGTTTGAAGTTGTGTACTCTTTTCAAAGATATGGAACTCTTTTCGAAGAAAATCTTTTGAAGACAAGAACAAAGTCACAGGCCAGCATGAAGTAAAGGTATGTAATATATGGCCATATAACAGTGTGTGCACACAAAGACAGCAACAAAAATCCAATGCATTGGTGGTTAATATTCAATGTTATTGAACCCGATAGTGGGTATTTTCCAGGAGATGTTGTGAATGATTGCAACCCGTTCGTGGGTACATTTAAAATACAAGGTGGTGTTTTATGATTCCTTGTGCAAGCCCATTCGTGGGTGAGGTTTTGGTTTGAACAAATGCAAATGAATAATTGCGGTTTTGATGTTTGGTGTTTTGAGTGACATTAACCAGGTTTCCATATATTTGATCTGATTTTGAATTGTGGGTTGTGCATAATCATGGATCCTGGGAAAGGAAAATACAATGCTTTGGAAATGCATGATCATGTGTTAATGGAATCAAAAGTAACGCATTCAATGTGTGATACAATTAAAGGTCAAATGGAACTCTCACAGGCTGAACTGTCAGAAATGATTGAAAATCAGTCACAACCTGCAGAGATGGAAAAACAGGTGGACACAGATCATACTTACCAACACTCCTGGATTTTCCGGGAGACTCCCGAAATTCAGCGCCTCTCCCGAAAACCTCCTGGGACAATTTTCTCCCGAAATTCAGGCGTAGCTGGAGGCCACGCCCCCTCCAGCTCCATGCGGACCTGAGTGACGTGTATAAAGAGCGTGTCTGCCCAATGATGTTATAACTGTAAAATGATCGATGGCGAGTTATTGGTTTCTTATGTGGGTTTATTTTTAGGCAGTTTCATTAAAGTCCTCCCAGCGCGGTAAAACAACATACAACAACAGCAGTCCATTTTCGTCTACCGTAAAGCAGTTCGTCTGCCAAACAGCATTGTTGTGAAACTCTTAAACAGGACAATACTGCCATCTACTGTACATGCATATGGTTAGAAAAAGGATGGACGATTCAACCCTTAACTCAACAATGAGTAGATGAGTGTTGTGTGTGTGTAAATGTGTAAATAAATGAACACTGAAATTCAAGTGTGTATTTTATATATGTATATATATATATATATATATATATATATATATATATATATATATACATACATATATATATATATATACACATACATACATACATATATATATATATATATATATATATATATATCTATATATATATATATATATATATATATATATATATGTGGTGTTTTGTGTTGTGGTTTGTGCAGCCCTTTGAGACACGAGTGATTTAGGGCTATATAAATAAACATTGATTGATTGATTGATTGATTGATTGATTGATATATATGAAATACTTGACTTGGTAAATCTATGAATCTAGCGGTAAATATACTCCTTCCCTCTTAACCACGCCCCACCCCGACGATGCCCCCCACCCCCACCCCCCACCTCCCGAAATCGGATGTCTCAAGGTTGGCAAGTATGACACAGATCAAACATCTGATGTAAAAAAAAAAACGCACAGTGAAAATGACACCAAAAGCCCTAATGCACAGAATTGAAACACTTGAGAAGGAGAGGAGATCTAAATTAAACAAGGCAAGCAACATGCAGAAACATATCATGGAAATGATGGAAAATGGAGAGGACCTAATGGACGTGCAATCTGCTTTCACCAAATATCTCAATGTTATAAAGGAAACCGCAAGTGCACACACATCCCTCCTACCAATTCTACCAACAGAGGACCAAATCAATCACGACATATGGTACAAAGCCAAATTAATCAATCTACATGAATTCATTGAGCATGTTAACACCTGGATAAAAACACCAACCCTGGAAAATATGGAGGATTTCGAAAACGAAATTAATCCAAATGACAGCATTAGTAATATAAGTCACAAATCACATGGGAGTCCCACACGGTCTGGTTCTAGTAATTCTAGAACCTCCTCAGTTCGCAGACAGGCAGAGGCCGACAGGGCTGCCCTCGCTGCCTTGGAAGAGGAGGAGGAAAAGATCAAAAAGAAATTGGAAGAGGAGAGGGAAAGAATCAGAAAGAAAAAGGAAATGATGGACCTGGATGCTCAATTGGCAGCTGCTGATGCAAAATTAGCAGCTTTAAAAGCTTCCAGCCTTCATGCTTCCTCACACACAGCATCTGATGGCATGAGCTCCTACTTAAAAAGAACCAAGGAACCAGCAGTCACTCTCAACCCCCAGGCTCAAGACTATCAACCCCTCACACAGCAGCAGTCAAGCCAAGCTTTACCAACACAGTCCATCCACCATCCACCTGAGCAACTACAAATATCAATCAATCAATGTCAATCAATGTTTATTTGTATAGCCCTGTGGAGATCCTCGTCCTGGATCCTCCATTCCCTCCCCGGAAACACCACGCCTGGTTCAGTGGTTACACACTTTTTATTTGTTTACAATTTCTTTTTGTGCTCAATGTCTCTTTCAGCTTTTCAGCTCTCAATGACATGCGTTTCTCCTGATCTCCTTCGTCTGGCTCTCACTCCTCAATCGCCAGCCCCTCTCATGGTTTCCAACGCTGCTGATAAAGGAAACAGGTGATTAGATAACTCGTCCCAGCTGAGGTATCTGCTCACCTGATTGTATTTAATATTCATACTCTATACCTTCTTTCTCTCATTTTCTATCTGTTTTCACCTTCATTCTCTCCTTTTCTCCCATTTTTACTTTTATTCTCAACTTTTCTCTCAATCTTTGTCAATCCAATCCAATCCAATCCACTTTATTTATATAGCACATTTAAACAACAAGAACGTTTCCAAAGTGCTGCACAGCCATGTTAAAAACAATATTAAAAAAACTATTTTATGTTCCACCAATGACTGAATAAAAACACAAAATAAATAAATATAAAACCAATATAAAAACAAAATATGATTAAAAACAATTTTAAAGGGTAAAAGCAATTAGAACAGTAAAATAGAAATCAAAGTGTATAAAAAACACAGAGGACAACAGAGGACAGAGGACCACACAACTCACATAGTTTTAAAAGCCAAAGAATAAAAGTGGGTGTTAAGACGAGACTTAAAACACTCCACTGTGGAAGCAGTTTGAACATGGAGGGGCAGAGTGTTCCAGAGCTTAGGGCCGACCACAGAGAAGGCCCTGTCTCCCCTGGTCTTAAGTCTGGTCTTGGGCACCATGAGCTGGAACTGGCTCTCGGACCTCAGAGCGCGCGCAGGAGTGTAAATTTGGATGAGGTCCGAGATTTATTGAGGTGCCAGTCCATGTAAAGATTTAAAAACAAACAGCAATGTTTTAAAATCAATTCTAAAATGAACAGGGAGCCAGTGCAAACTCTGAAGAATTGGGGTTATATGCTGGCGTTTCCTGGCCCCTGTTAAAAGTCCTGCTGCCGCCTTCTGGACTAACTGCAACCGGGAGAGAGCTTTTTGGCTAATGCCAGCATAAAGTGCATTGCAGTAGTCCAGGCCACTTCAAATAAAAGCATGCACGACTTGTTCAAGAAGGTTAAAAAATAACAACGGTTTAACCTTTACTAAAAGACGAAGGTGATAAAAACACGGTTTTAAAACGCCATTGACTTGTGTGTGAGGTTTAAAATGGCTGTCTATAGTGACGCCAAGGCTGGTGACTTTGGGACGCACATCATTTTGCAATGGTCCCAAGTCAGTGAGGGCCGGACCAAAAACTAAAATTTCCGTTTTTCCCTCATTCATTATTAAAAAATTCTGGGCTAACCAAGCCTTGACGTCACATAGACAGTTAAGGAGGGGTGTCAGGGGGCCGTGGCTTTTTGAAATCGGCATATAAATTTGGCAGTCTTCTGCATAAAAGTGATAAAACACTCCATGTTTCTTAAAGATATCTCCAAGAGGAAGGAGATAAAGAGCGAACAGGATGGGGCCTAAAATAGATTCCTGGGGGACACCACAGTAAAGCGGGGCAGAAGAGGAGGTGGCGTCCCCCAGCCTGACAGAGAAGGACCTCTCAGACAGGTAAGATCTAAACCACTGTGACGCAGTCCCCCTGACACCCACACAGTCTCTCAGGCGGTCTAAAAGAATTGTGTGGTCGACTGTATCAAAGGCAGCTGTAAGATCTAAAAGCACTAAAATGGCAGAGCTTCCAGAATCAGACATTAAAAGCAAGTCATTAAAAACCTTTAAAAGTGCAGATTCAGTACTGTGCAAAGCTTTGTATCCAGACTGAAATGGATCGAAAGTGCTATTTTCATCTAAAAAAGGCTGCAGTTGTGCCAAAACACATTTCTCCAAAATGTTTGACACAAAAGGTAATTTGGAAATGGGCCGATAATTTGACAAAGTTGTCTGATCAAGACTTGGCTTTTAGGAGATGCTGCTGCCAACAGAATCGCCGCACTTCTGTCGTTGTTTTTTTTTTTTTTGCCATTTATCGTCGTCGGAGATCATTTCCGCCGTCTGGGAATATTTTGATCATATATCGGAAAAAAAGGTATTTGTGTTCATTTTCTTGTCGTTTCATTAATTCTCCACTGGAGACTCTCCGGTATTGTCCCGCCCACACAACCATCCTATTAATTACATTAAAACACAATAGTAACTGATTTCTCCGGTAGCTGAGTTGGTAGAGTGAAGGACCACAAGTGTTCATATTGGATCCCATAGGGCGGTTGTTCGAGTCCAGCTCGGCCCCAGTTACTTTTTACCATGACTTGCTTAACGTGGACCCCGATTTAAACAAGTTGAAAAACTTATTGGGGTGTTACTATTTAGTGGTAAATGGTACGGAATATGTACTGAACTGTGCAATCTACTAATACATAAAAGTTTCAATCAATCGATCAACAGTGCGTATTCAGAGCGCATGTTAAAAAAAAATCCCAGTCCACAAGTAGATAGATAGATAGATAGATAGATAGATAGATAGATAGATAGATAGATAGATAGATAGATAGATAGATAGATAGATAGATAGATAGATAGATAGATAGATAGATAGATAGATAGATAGATAGACAGACAGACAGACAGACAGACAGACAGACAGACAGACAGACAGACAGACAGACAGACAGACAGACAGACAGACAGACAGACAGACAGACAGACAGACAGACAGACAGACAGACAGACAGACAGACAGATAGATAGATAGATAGATAGATAGATAGATAGACAGACAGACAGACAGACAGACAGACAGACAGACAGACAGACAGACAGACAGACAGACAGACAGATAGATAGATAGATAGATAGATAGATAGATAGATAGATAGATAGATAGATAGATAGATAGATAGATAGATAGATAGATAGATAGACAGACAGACAGATAGACAGATAGATAGATAGATAGATAGATAGATAGATAGATAGATAGATAGATAGATAGTACTTTATAGATTCCTTCAGGAGAGTTCCTTCAGGAAAATTAAAAATTCCAGCAGCAGTGTACAGAGTTAAGATCAATTTAAATATAAGTAAAAAGTAAATAATGGGGGTTTAAATGGAAACAAAAAAGAGAAATATTACAATGAGAATAAAAACTAAAAAGCAACAATGGGAATAACAATATAACAGTAAAATAAGAATATAACAAGACAAAGTAGGCAGTAGTGACCATGTTATGAAAATGTATTGCACTGTTATTGTTTAGCATCCCCTGTCATCCTAGTACCCCCCCGCCCCCGTCCCAGAGAGGAGTTGTACAGTCTAATGGCGTGTGGGACAAAGGAGTTTTTGAGTCTATTAGTCCTGCACTTGGGATGAAGCAGTCTAGAACTGAACAGGCTCCTCTGGCTGCTAATAACGCTATGCAGAGGGTGACTGGCATCATCAATCAATCAATCAATCAATGTTTACTTATATAGCCCTAAATCACTAGTGTCTCAAAGGGCTGCACAAACCACCACGACATCCTCGGTAGGCCCACATAAGGGCAAGGAAAACTCACACCCAGTGGGACATCGGTGACAATAATGACTATGAGAACCTTAGAGAGGAGGAAAGCAATGGATGTCGAGCGGGTCTAACATGATACTGTGAAAGTTCAATCCACAATGGATACAACACAGCAGCGAGAGTCCCGTTCACAGCGGAGCCAGCAGGAAACCATCCCAAGCGGAGGCGGATCAGCAGCGCAGAGATGTCCCCAGCCGATACACAGGCAAGCAGTACATGGCCACCGGATCGGACTGGACCCCCTCCACAGGGGAGAGTGGGACATAGAAGAAAAAGAAAAGAAACAGCAGATCAACTGGTCTAAAAAGGGAGTCTATTTAAAGGCTAGAGTATACAATCATCCAGGATGCTCACTAGTTTGTCAACAGTCCTCTTCTCTGCCACCCTCACCAGTGAGTCCAGTTATATTCCCATTGTAGAACCGGCCCGCCTGATCAGTTTCTCAAGTCTGGAGCTGTCCTTCTTAGATGTACTGCCTGTAGAGATTTTTACTGTCCAGCAGATGTCATTATTTAGTGACTCAGTATTGACACAGTATCAATGCAGTTTTGCAATGTGTCCAAACGATACATGAAGCCTCATCAACCCATCACTACTTATTAGCGTCCTGCTCACGTCTTTCTCAGTCCATGTGCTTTCACGACAGTTGGCACACTTGACGTTACAAAGCTGTACTGCTCTGTTCAGCTGCCTTCCTTTTTTTTTTTTTTTTTAAATGTTTATTTATACATTTCAACAATTACAAACAGTAAGCCAAACAACAATATAAAACATTATAAAACATTATAAAAACAGTACAAAACAGCGCCAGGGGGTTGTAAATTCAAAATAACAAAAATAGAATACAAACAAATATATATATATATAATAAACAAAGTGCAAAGCCATAGGTTCATTCAGATTCATTAAATAACTTAAATTTGGAACACAGCATCATCGTTTTCACAGCTTTTTTGTTGTTAGAGGTAGAGAGTGTTTTAATGTAAAGTTCAAAATCTTTTTTAAAGGCACAAAAGATAGGTCGGGTATTAAGAAACTTACATTTATGAATATAAAACTTAGCCAATAAAATAATGAGGTTGCAAAGGTAGAATTCCTTTTCACATTTTTGTTCATACAGTGTAAAACCAAAAATCACATCTTTAAAGTAAAGCACAAATTTGTCATAAATATTGTCCAGGATGAAGCGACAGATGCCTGCCATAGTGATGGAGTGTTTTCACAAGTATAAAACAAGTGGTTAACAGTCTCTGGGTGCATGTTACATAACATCAATGTCCTTCTTCTATTTAACCATTACAGTCTTTACAGGGTAATAACCAGGAATGATTTTAAATGATATCTCTTTGACTTTGTTGCTAAGTAAATACCTGTTAGGAAGGGACCACGTTTTGGTCCAACAGATGTCATTTACAACATTATTCCATAAGGAAATTACATAGGAGACAGACACACAATCATTTTGGAATAAGCTGAGGATTTTTATGTTATTTTTCTGATCAAAGCAAAGTTTCCCCACATGAGTGTCAAGTGGATCATTCACAATGTTTACAGCAGAAAGAGGAGGTGTGTAAGCCTTGTACAACATAATAATACCTGTTGGAATGTACAACATAATAACACCTGTTGGAATGTACAACATAATAACACCTGTTGGAATGTACAACATAATAACACCTGTTGGAATGTACAACATAATAACACCTGTTGGAATGTACAACATAATAATACCTGTTGGAATGTACAACATAATAACACCTGTTGGAATGTACAACATAATAACACCTGTTGGAATGTACAACATAATAACAGGTGTTGGAATGTACAACATAATAACACCTGTTGGAATGTACAACATAATAACACCTGTTGGAATGTACAACATAATAACAGGTGTTGGAATGTACAACATAATAACACCTGTTGGAATGTACAACATAATAACACCTGTTGGAATGTACAACATAATAACACCTGTTGGAATGTACAACATAATAACAGGTGTTGGAATGTACAACATAATAACAGGTGTTGGAATGTACAACATAATAACAGGTGTTGGAATGTACAACATAATAACAGGTGTTGGAATGTACAACATAATAACACCTGTTGGAATGTACAACATAATAACAGTTGTTGGAATGTACAACATAATAACACCTGTTGGAATGTACAACATAATAACAGGTGTTGGAATGTACAACATAATAACAGGTGTTGGAATGTACAACATAATAACAGGTGTTGGAATGTACAACATAATAACACCTGTTGGAATGTACAACATAATAACAGGTGTTGGAATGTACAACATAATAACAGGTGTTGGAATGTACAACATAATAACAGGTGTTGGAATGTACAACATAATAACACCTGTTGGAATGTACAACATAATAACAGGTGTTGGAATGTACAACATAATAACAGGTGTTGGAATGTACAACATAATAACACCTGTTGGAATGTACAACATAATAACACCTGTTGGAATGTACAACATAATAACACCTGTTGGAATGTACAACATAATAACACCTTTTGGAATGTACAACATAATAACAGGTGTTGGAATGTACAACATAATAACAGGTGTTGGAATGTACAACATAATAACAGGTGTTGGAATGTACAACATAATAACAGTTGTTGGAATGTACAACATAATAACACCTGTTGGAATGTACAACATAATAACAGGTGTTGGAATGTACAACATAATAACAGGTGTTGGAATGTACAACATAATAACAGGTGTTGGAATGTACAACATAATAACAGGTGTTGGAATGTACAACATAATAACAGGTGTTGGAATGTACAACATAATAACAGGTGTTGGAATGTACAACATAATAACAGTTGTTGGAATGTACAACATAATAACACCTGTTGGAATGTACAACATAATAACAGGTGTTGGAATGTACAACATAATAACAGGTGTTGGAATGTACAACATAATAACACCTGTTGGAATGTACAACATAATAACAGGTGTTGGAATGTACAACATAATAACAGGTGTTGGAATGTACAACATAATAACAGGTGTTGGAATGTACAACATAATAACAGGTGTTGGAATGTACAACATAATAACAGGTGTTGGAATGTACAACATAATAACAGGTGTTGGAATGTACAACATAATAACAGGTGTTGGAATGTACAACATAATAACAGGTGTTGGAATGTACAACATAATAACACCTGTTGGAATGTACAACATAATAACAGGTGTTGGAATGTACAACATAATAACAGGTGTTGGAATGTACAACATAATAACACCTGTTGGAATGTACAACATAATAACACCTGTTGGAATGTACAACATAATAACACCTGTTGGAATGTACAACATAATAACACCTTTTGGAATGTACAACATAATAACAGGTGTTGGAATGTACAACATAATAACAGGTGTTGGAATGTACAACATAATAACAGGTGTTGGAATGTACAACATAATAACAGTTGTTGGAATGTACAACATAATAACACCTGTTGGAATGTACAACATAATAACAGGTGTTGGAATGTACAACATAATAACAGGTGTTGGAATGTACAACATAATAACACCTGTTGGAATGTACAACATAATAACAGGTGTTGGAATGTACAACATAATAACAGGTGTTGGAATGTACAACATAATAACAGTTGTTGGAATGTACAACATAATAACACCTGTTGGAATGTACAACATAATAACAGGTGTTGGAATGTACAACATAATAACAGGTGTTGGAATGTACAACATAATAACAGGTGTTGGAATGTACAACATAATAACACCTGTTGGAATGTACAACATAATAACAGGTGTTGGAATGTACAACATAATAACAGGTGTTGGAATGTACAACATAATAACAGTTGTTGGAATGTACAACATAATAACACCTGTTGGAATGTACAACATAATAACAGGTGTTGGAATGTACAACATAATAACAGGTGTTGGAATGTACAACATAATAACACCTGTTGGAATGTACAACATAATAACAGGTGTTGGAATGTACAACATAATAACAGGTGTTGGAATGTACAACATAATAACAGGTGTTGGAATGTACAACATAATAACAGGTGTTGGAATGTACAACATAATAACAGGTGTTGGAATGTACAACATAATAACAGGTGTTGGAATGTACAACATAATAACACCTGTTGGAATGTACAACATAATAACAGGTGTTGGAATGTACAACATAATAACAGGTGTTGGAATGTACAACATAATAACAGGTGTTGGAATGTACAACATAATAACAGGTGTTGGAATGTACAACATAATAACAGGTGTTGGAATGTACAACATAATAACAGGTGTTGGAATGTACAACATAATAACAGGTGTTGGAATGTACAACATAATAACAGGTGTTGGAATGTACAACATAATAACAGGTGTTGGAATGTACAACATAATAACAGGTGTTGGAATGTACAACATAATAACACCTGTTGGAATGTACAACATAATAACAGGTGTTGGAATGTACAACATAATAACAGGTGTTGGAATGTACAACATAATAACACCTGTTGGAATGTACAACATAATAACACCTGTTGGAATGTACAACATAATAACACCTGTTGGAATGTACAACATAATAACACCTTTTGGAATGTACAACATAATAACAGGTGTTGGAATGTACAACATAATAACAGGTGTTGGAATGTACAACATAATAACAGGTGTTGGAATGTACAACATAATAACAGTTGTTGGAATGTACAACATAATAACACCTGTTGGAATGTACAACATAATAACAGGTGTTGGAATGTACAACATAATAACAGGTGTTGGAATGTACAACATAATAACACCTGTTGGAATGTACAACATAATAACAGGTGTTGGAATGTACAACATAATAACAGGTGTTGGAATGTACAACATAATAACAGTTGTTGGAATGTACAACATAATAACACCTGTTGGAATGTACAACATAATAACAGGTGTTGGAATGTACAACATAATAACAGGTGTTGGAATGTACAACATAATAACACCTGTTGGAATGTACAACATAATAACAGGTGTTGGAATGTACAACATAATAACAGGTGTTGGAATGTACAACATAATAACAGGTGTTGGAATGTACAACATAATAACAGGTGTTGGAATGTACAACATAATAACAGGTGTTGGAATGTACAACATAATAACAGGTGTTGGAATGTACAACATAATAACACCTGTTGGAATGTACAACATAATAACAGGTGTTGGAATGTACAACATAATAACAGGTGTTGGAATGTACAACATAATAACAGGTGTTGGAATGTACAACATAATAACAGGTGTTGGAATGTACAACATAATAACAGGTGTTGGAATGTACAACATAATAACAGGTGTTGGAATGTACAACATAATAACAGGTGTTGGAATGTACAACATAATAACAGGTGTTGGAATGTACAACATAATAACAGGTGTTGGAATGTACAACATAATAACAGGTGTTGGAATGTACAACATAATAACAGGTGTTGGAATGTACAACATAATAACAGGTGTTGGAATGTACAACATAATAACAGGTGTTGGAATGGCATCAAATACAATAGCAAATTGTTTGGGAGTCACAGGTATCTTAAATTGGTTGAGAAATTCTTGGTAATTAAAAAGTTGACCTTCCTTATTGAAAAGCTGACTCACTAAAATAATGTTATTGTTAAACCAATTGTTGAGGAAAAGAGATTTCCTTTTGTAACATATGTCTTTATTGTTCATGATGATATATTTGGTAGGTGAAAAATTATTGTGCTTGTATAAAAGAGAGCATGCTAGAAGGGCTTGTTTGTGGAAGTTTGAGAGTGCAACAGGAATCCTGTCAATGTTAGAATTACACAATAGCAAAAATGTTAGGCCTCCAAGGTTAGAGAATACATGATGAGAAATAAAGTTCCAAATTGAGGTAGGGTCTTTCAAGTAGTGTCTTATCCAATTAATTTTAAAGGTGTTGTTTAGTGTAGTGAAGTCAAGAAAGTTTAGACCACCCTGATTGTAATTGTTCATTAGAACTGATTTATTTATATAATGAATTGTGTTTTTCCAAATAAAGTCAACCAGTATTAGTAAATAGCTGCATACGTAGGCCTGGAGATACTTTCTGCTTTGGAAAGAAAGGTTCTGCCTTCTAACGATTTTCTGCTGTTTTCCGTTTTCCCCGGAAGCTGGGAATGACGTCACAGCCGAGCGGACGAAGAGGTAGCTCTATATAAGATATTGCCTGCTGTCACTGTTACCATGCTTTTATAACCTGTAATATGTATTTGAACAACAATGTGACATAAAAGAGTGTCTTGTTTTTCAAAAATAAATTCAAAGTGTATCAAACAAAGCTTTAATGTTGGGGTTCAGTGGCGCCCCCGTGCGACATTCATTGCAATGACAAGAGTGAAAGTGCTAGAAATTGTAGCGATATTACTGCCTGATACCACATGTTTTTATTGTTGTTCCTTTTTACTCCTAGATAATCTATTTTCCTACAAAACATTAATAAAACATTCAAACATCACAGAACGTGATTTCACACGAACTCTGACATAAAACCAATTGTAAGTCCAGGAAGTGACGTACTCTTCACGCATGCGCGGATCGATCGTGTCGTGAATTTATATCCATTTTTAAAAAGTGTGAAACATTTGCTCTCATAAACAAAAGTGTCTTTCTTGAAGTGAAATCCAAATTCTAACATTGTGCTAATGATTTGAATTTATTAATTCAATCTAGGAAGATTGTAAAAAATAAAAAAAGACCTTATTATATTTACTGAAATGATTTATGTTTATCATTTATTTATATATATTTTATTGTAATCTTATTCGAAGGGTCTCTCATATTTACTTTTACTTTCTTTAACGGGTTTTGTTTGTAAGAGGATTGGATTTAATGTGATGTTTTTTTTATATTGCTGAGTAAAATATTGAAAAAATATTGACTCATTGTCACACCTATGGATCATGTTTTGTTTTGTCATGTTATGTTTTTGATTTTGGACAATCAGTCACGTTTTGCACTTCCTGGTTTTGTTTGTTTCCATGCCAACCTCATGAGTTTTCACCTGTCACATCCCTGTTCTCAGCCTCACTCCTGTTTTCACTAATAGTCACAGCTATTTAAGTCACTCTTTTTCTTGTCTTCGTCCTGGGATCTTCACACTCACACGCACCCTACCCATGCTGTCCAAACCTTTACGCCCTGTCCACAGTTCCATGCCGAGTAAGTTTATATATTTATGCCACAGTGCACTCTTTTGTTTCATGTCTTTAGTCTTGCCATCGTGCTGTTTATGTTTATAGTTAAATTTTCTTTCATGCCCTTGAGCAGGTGTTTTTGTTTCACGTTTGTACTGTTTAGCCAAGTTTCTTCCTCTTTGTGAGCACCCTTAGTTTGATTATTTTTGCTTAGTGTTCAAATAAAAACATGTACCTGAATTCACGCCTGGCTCGTCCTGTAATCCCGCTGCGTCGAAGGAGCACACTCAATCCATGTCAAGGCCTGACACTCATATTGTATTGAAAGTACCTTAATGTGTCTAAACATTGTTTATGTGTGTTTAATTGTTCAATAACAAAATAAAATACATACTCAGAAGTAGAACTGGTTAGCAAATAAACTCTTATATTAACAAAAATAATGTTGAAGTCATATTACATGACATTATATAAACATGTATATTAAATATAATTTGAATAGTTGGCAAGTAAACAAAATGCATTTGCCATACCTAATTGTATTATATCAATTATAACTCAACCCCACACTTTACAACATGTATTCACACTTTGTTGTGAAAATATTTTACACAAACTTACATTCAATTATAATAATCATTATAATAAGATATATAACAATGTGTGTTCTGGATCTAAATTAATTCATGGAAAATAAATTGATAAACAATCCTTTTTACCTGGAAACTTATCTCCTTAAGTGTGCAAATAAAGTCTTACGTATTACTTGTATTACATTTGAATAGAACCTTATTGAGCATATTAACAAGATTATGTTAGAAAATGTGCTGAGTATGAAAAATGTCATTTTGAATTTGTGTACAGGATGTAGAATGACGATGATCTCGACCCACCATAAATAAACAAATCAGGAAGATTGGAGAATGAGGAAGGAAGTTATGACTGTTATAATTTTCCACCACAAGGGGGCGATGTTGGTGTCGATATTTATGACTAGTCATGATCAGACCCCGACCTAAAGACCTACTGAAAGCCACTACTAGCCACCACGCAGTCTGATAGTTTATATATCAATGATGAAATATTAACATTGCAACACATGCCAATACGGCCTTTTTAGTTTACTAAATTGCAATTTTAAATTTCCCGGGAGTTTTTTCTTGATAACGTCGCGTAATGATGACGTGTGCGCTTGACGTCACAGGCTGTTAGGAAATATGAGCGCTGCACACACACACAGCTAAAAGTCGTCTGCTTTAATCGCATAATTACACAGTATTTTGGAGATCTGTGTTGCTGAATCTTTTGCAATTTGTTCAATTAATATTGCAGAAGTCACAGTAGAAAGATGGAGTTGGGAAACTTTAGCCTTTAGCCACACAAACACACGGTGATTCCTTGTTTAAAATTCACAGAGGTGAAACTTTATTATGGATCACAGCGAACATGGATCCCAAACGAATGTCAACCAGCAGGTTTCGGTGAGAAATTGTGGTAAAAAGTCACTTCTTAGGTCAGCTTGTGCCGCCCATTAGGCAGCCGTCGACTTCCCTGAGACACTGGCGTCAAGACACCCGTGAACACACACATCCGACTATCAGGTACTGTTAAACTCAATAAAACACTAGCAACACAATAGAAAGATAAGGGATTTCCCAGAATTATCCAAGTCCATGTGTTTAAAAACATCTGAATCCGTCCCAATGCATCGCATTTTTTTTAACTTATTTTTTTTTTCTTGTCCTTGGTTATCAATATACTCAAACACGAATCTTTCATCCTCGCTCAAATTAATGGGGAAATTTTAATTTTCTCGGTCCGAATAGCTGTTTTTGTTGGAGGCTCCCATTAAAATCAATGTGAGGATGTGAGGAGCCATCAACATGTGACGTCATCGTCTGCGACTTCCGGTAGTGGCAAGGCTTTTCTCTTAGCAAGCAAAAGTTGCGAACTTTATCGTGGATGTTCTCTACTAAATCCTTTCAGCAAAAATATGGCAATATAGCGAAATGATCAAGTATGACACATCGTTTAGATAAGAAAATCTCATTTCAGTAGGCCTTTAAATATAAATATAAATATATATATATATATATAATCCTCTATATTGGCAGCCATAGTGATTCATTTATTCAGCAGAGCAATACAACTTGAATCTGACAAAAAAGTAAACACAAATGCTGTCTTCCTCGCTGATAAAACATGATAGCAACATGCATCTGCTAGCTCACGATCGCCCCCACTTCTCAGTGTGGCGAGTTGGAGTACTACAAGAGGCACTCAAATACAGTGCTTAAATCTGTATTTTGATAATGATGATGATGATGATGTTGTTGTATCTGTTCAGGTGAACAAATGGATCCACAAGGGACAACAACCCTTTCCACAGACTACACACACAAAGTAAACATCAATCTTAGAAGCATACAACAATATATTTGAAGAAGACTTTAGGGTTGAAAGTGAAGATGTGAGGTGAAATAAGTACAAATGCAGCAATAAAAACAAGCAACTCCAGTCACGGTGACTCTAAAGTTCTGTGATGTGTTGCTAACCTTTTTCTTCTTTGTTGATGTTTTGCTGTAGTTAACATCCATGATGTAACAATGCTGCTAATCTACTAGAGTCCACATTTTGTGAAATAAAGATGACAATGAGAAAATCAAATAAATTAGTAGCTACATATATGATATTCAATACATGCACACAACTTAAAAACTCCAAGACAACATATAACAGTAGAAGATGAGAAGCACTACATACATCATCAAATATACATTCATATAAAAGGGTAACATTATCACAATTTCAGAAGAGTTAAAACCAACAAAAATCAGTTCCCAGTGGCTTATTTTATTTTTCAAAGTTTTTTTCAAAATTTTTCCAATCATGGAATGTCCCGAAAAAAGGCTTAAAAGTGCCTGATTTTCGCTTTCTGTAAATCCACCGTCCATTTTCCTGTGACGTCACATAGTGATGCCAATACAATCAAACATGGCGGACAGACCAGCAAGATATAGCGACATTAGCTCGGATTCAGATTCGGATTTCAGCGGCTTAAGCGATTCAACAGATTACGCATGTATTGAAACGGAGGGTTGGAGTGTGGAGGCAGATAGCGAAAGCAAAATTGAAGAAGAAACTGAAGCTTTTGAGTGAATAGCTATTGAAGCTATTCGGCTATCACCTTCTAACCGACGATTGCATCTTTTGACCACTGGAGCAACTTAAATCCGTCGATTGGTAAGTGTTTGTTTGGCATTAAATGTGGGTGGAGGGAAAGGCTGCAGGCAAATATAGCTACAAATGTACATACAGCTAGCCTAAATAGCATGTTAGCATCAATTAGCTGGCAGTCATGCCGTGACCAAATATGTCTGATTAGCACATAAGTCAATAACATCAACAAAACTCACCTTTGGGATTTCGTAGACTTTATCATTGGAAATGCATCTACTTTGAGTGTCGCAGGATATCCACACATCTCTGTGCCATCTGTCGTAGCATAGCTGTCGTCGGTAAGGTGTGCAGAACAAACAAGGGACTTTCGCATCTTTTGACCTTTGGTGTACTTGAATCCGTCGATTGGTATGTGTTTGTTTGACATTAAATGTGGGTGGAGGGAAAGGCTGGATGCAAATATAGTTACAAATGAGGCATAACGATGCAATATGTACATACAGCTAGCCTAAATAGCATGTTAGCATCGATTAGCATGCCATGCTAATCGATGCACACGCCACGTAAGTCAACTTGAATCCGTCCCTGATCGTGTTGTTACACCCTCCGACAACACACCGACGAGGCATGATGTCTCCAAGGGACGGAAAACAGTAGTAAAAAAACAAAAAATAACAGAGCTGATTTGACTTGTGTGTGTAATGTGTTTGAGAAAATAGTGGATTGCTTCCCGTTGTAACGTCACAGGTGAAAGGTCATTGCTCCGACAGCGAACAATTGAAAGGCGTTTAAATCGCCAAATTCACCCTTTTAGAGTTCCGAAATCCGTTAAAAAAACATATGGGCTTTTTTCTGCAATATCAAGATATATATTGACTCTTACATATGTCTGGTGATAATGTTCTCCTTTAAAATTGCAATTTAGTAAACTAAAAAGGCCGTATTGGTGTGTTGCAATGTTAATATTTCATCATTGATATATAAACTATCAGACTGCGTGGTCGGTAGTAGTGGCTTTCAGTAGGCCTTTAAATTTAACAGTAGAAGATGAGAGGCACTACATACAACATCAAATATACATTCATATTATACATGCTGTGTTTTTAAAGTACATTTAGCACAATCACTAAGTGTTTTTAAATCCCTGCAGCTTCCATGACTGTTACACACTTGTGTTTACTGACCTGATACTTATGCCAGAACATCTTATCACACACAGTGCAACTAAATGGTTTCTCTCCAGTGTGTGTTCTCATGTGTGCGGACATGTTAGGCTTTGTGGAGAAATGCTTCTTACAAACAGGGCAAGTAAAAGGTTTCCCTCCAGTGTGTGTTCTCATGTGTGAGGACATGTTAGACTTTCTGGAGAAACTCTTCTTACAAACAGAGCAAGTAAACGGTTTCTCTCCAGTGTGTGTTCTCATGTGTCTGGTCATGGCAGGCTTAACGGAGAAACTCTTCTTACAAACAGAGGAAGTAAAAGGTTTCTCTCCAGTGTGTGTTCTCATGTGTCTGGTCATGGCAGGCTTAATGGAGAAACTCTTCTTACAAACAGAGGAAGTAAAAGGTTTCTCTCCAGTATGTATTCTCATGTGTCTTGTAAAATCAGTCTTCAGTCTAAATGATTTCCCACATTCAGAGCAGTCAAAGTGTTTGTTGTTAGTGTGATGTCTCGTATCACCTTTAGAGTCATTTTTACTCTTCAAAGGTTTTTGGATGTGGTCACTGTGATCAGAAGAGTGTGACATCATGTGGTCCATGTCTGACAGTGGAGCAAAGATGCTGTCTGGTTCTGACTTTATATCTTCACAATGCTCTCCATCAGCTTCTGTGATGTGTTGACTTACAAGCTCCGCCCCTCTGTTCTCCTCACTTTGACTGTGATGAAGCTGTAAGGACTGAGCTTCAGCTTCATCATTATCCTCCACCAACCTTTGAAGCTGCTTCCACAGTTCCTCCTCTTCTTCTTTAATGTGGGAGGGGGCCTCTAGCTCCTTCTGTCCCACACTGGAGCTCCACTCCTGCTGCTTAGAGGGAATCTCTTCTTGACTCTCTGCTGACACCTGCTGGACGTCTGCAGAACATAAAACACAAATGAGGTGTTACTGTATTGAAGTTTGCAGTATTCAAACGATTCACATGTGAGCTTTTTTTTTTTTTTTTTCCAAGATGGCGCTGCAGTAGTGGCTGCTGTTGGCAGGATCTCTGTGCTCTTGTGTCATCCTTTTGTGTTTCCCTCTTGTTTTCATGTGTTATTATATATTTTTTTGCTTTTTGGTACAGGACCTTTCGGGACTGTGTGACAAGGGGTGGCACTTTCGTGACCTCTGTGGTGCTTTTTTTGGGGACTTCTGGATCTGCCTCCCGGGAGCCTTTTGGCCATGGAGACCAGCTGCTGGGTCTCTGCCACACCGGAGTCTGTTTGGAGGGACTGGAGGAGATGCGGATGAGGGGACAGGTCTGCGGAGCTAGCACTGAGCACTGGGACAGAGAGGCTTCAAGGTGTCTTGGCTGGGTGAGCAGGTGTCGGACACCTCAGTCACCTTGGACGTATCCTCGCTCATCCATGTGGACTGGACACTGGCCGAGAGTGGAGTCGGCTGTCTTGGTTGCTTTGTTGGGTCTGCTTCTGTCTCTGGCCATGCTCCCTCCACCCCAGCAGACGATGGCGTGGAACACCGCAGAGGCCACCAAAGTGTATATGTTTCTTTTACTTGTTATTCATAGCTGTATGTAGAAGTGTCTGGTTGTATCTGCTGCTTTAATGTCTTTAATGTCCTCTGTGTTCTTTGATGTTTGATGTTTCCCTCTTACACACATGGAAGAGGGATGTGTACTATGGCTATGAGTTGTTGTTTTTTCCCTTGGCCTCAGTCTGCACCCCCTCTCCAGGGCCCAGGCTAAGACCGATTTTTATTTTATTTTATTTTAATCTTCTATTTTTTTCTCCCATTCCCCGCCCTTGTTTACCTGTATCTCATCTTTTTTGTAAGGGGCGCTGGAAGCCGGCAGACCCGTCAACGATCCTGTTCTGTCTCCCTTTAATGTTTGTCTGATCTTGAATGGGATTGTGCTGAAAATTTTAATTTTCCTGAAGGAACTCTCCTGACGGAATAAATAAAGTACTATCTAATCTAGGCCAAATAGACAGTGATGGGCAAACTACCTGGAAAATGTAGTAAGCTAGGCTACAAGTTACTCTCCATTAAATGTAGCTAAGCTATCCTCAGAGGATTGTAGCAAGCTACACTACACGCTACACTGCAAAAGCAGCGTAAAAATACCCATCATCTCAAACAGGTAAATTCCCAAACAAAATGAAAATAGCTAAAATTGCACCAATTCATCAGACTGGAGACAAACACCAATTTACAAATTATAGACCTGTTTCTTTACTTCCACAATTTTCTAAAATTATTGAAAAACTGTCCAATAACAGATCAGAGAGTTTTACAGACAAACATAGAATATTAGATGAGAACCAATATGGATACAGAGCTAATATTTCAACTACGATGGCTGTAATAGAAATGACAGAAGAAATGACCAATGCAATAGATAGTAAAAAAAAAAATATGCGGCAGCAGTGTTTATTGATCCAACCTAAGCATTTCACACAATTAATTACAATATGTTCATCAAAAAACTAGAACGATATGGCACCAGAGGGCTGGTCTTAAACTGGATAAGAAGTTATCTAACGAACAGGAAACAATACGTGAAGCTAGGCAAACACACTTCTACAACACTAAATATATCCTGTGGTGTACCTCAGGGATCAATACTAGGACCAAAATTATTCAATCTTTATAGAAAATGACATTTGTAAAGTTATAAAATATTGAAAGTTAGTATTATTTGCGGATGATACAACAGTGTTTTGTTCAGGAGAGAACACACAGAAGATAATACAAATAATAACAGAAGAAATGAACAAATTAAAAAGATGGTTTGACAAAAACAGACTCTCTTTGAATCTCGGTAAAACTAAAATAATGCTATTTGGTAACAGTAGAAAAGAAATGTCAAACACAATTACAAATAGACGGAATAGAAATTAAAAGAGTAAATGAAACCAAATTTGTAGGTATAATGATTGGTGATAAAATGAACTGGAAATCTCATATAAAAAATATACAACATAAAGTAGCAAGAAACACGGCAATAATGCATGAAGCAAAACATGTTCTGGCCCAAAAATCACTTCATATTCTCTACTGTTCACTGGTGTTACCATATCTGAGTTATTGTGCAGAAAAATGGGGAAATGGTATGGTACTCAATTGTAATACACTTTTCCACCAGTTGTGGCAGTATTGACAACCTCAAACAAACAAAAGAAGTCACAGAGAAGTTCTGACAAAAGTGGTGAAACTGTTTTTTATGTGCACTTTAAATTTGTCGGCAATTTAGTTAAGAAACTTATTAACTATTAGTTGATGTATTTTAGCAGAACATGATTGTATCCAGTATATGGGTCAAATGCAGAGGACAAATTTCGCCACACCTAGTGTGTGTGTGACAATCATTGCTACTTTAACTTTAAATATATATATATATATATATATATATATATATATATATATATATATATATAAAAAGCACTATAAGAGCACTGACACACTTCTGCCAAAAGATTTGGGAAACAAAGCAGTGGCCCCAAAAATTGACCCCCCTCCCTAAGAAAGAGAATTCAAGGCAGTGCCAAAATTACAGAACCATCAGCCTCATTTGTCACGCTAGCAAAGTAATGCCAGTTACAGTTGAGTTTAGAATAGTTTTGTTGTCTTCACAAGTCTCCCGCTCTCTTGTTTTTTTTCCTCTTATCCGGCCGATCCTATTTGGGCACACGGAAACAACCGGAAAGAACCAAAGTATAAACTGTATAAACCAAGGGTGTCAAACGTACTGCCCGCGGGCCAGATTAGGCCCATGAATAGGTTTTATCCGGCCCGCGGAATGAGTTTGCTAAACATAAAAATGAGCCGAAATGTTTTAATGAAAGAAACGGCTGTTCTGAATGCGTCCACTAGATGTCACAATAGAAATTCTGTGTATCTTTGTAGATCAGGGGTTGGCAACCGCTCTCGCATGCTGGTTCTTTGATCACTCTGATGTGGCTAAGCTGCGTACTTGCCGACCCTCAAAATTTTTCCCGGACGTTGTCCGGATTGCAGTACCTTTCCCAGAAATATCCCTGGGCTAACATTCTCCGGTTTACACCCGCATAATTGTTTTGAGGGTGTGTCATGGTGACAATGCTTTTAACGATCTTTAAAACATTTCGTCGTGCCCGCCTTCACGCCATGCTATCTGCGTGCTGGCAGGTCACATGTAGCATGTGACCCCTGATAGCACACATCATCGACTGCAAGGCATACTTGGTCAACAGCCACACAGGTTACACTGATGGTTGTGGTATAAATAACTTTAACACTCTTACTAATATGCGCCACACTGTGAACCCACACCAAACAAAAATGACAAACACATTTCGGGAGAACAGCCGCACTGTAACACAACATGAACACAACAGAACTAATACCCAGAATCTTATGCATCACTGACTCTTCCGGGTAGATTATACCATACTTACCAACCTTGAGACCTCCAATTTCGGGAGGTGGGGGGCGTGGTTGGGGGGCGGGGTGTGGTTAAGAGTCAACTATTTTATATATATATATATATATATATATATATATATATATATATACATACATAAATATATAAAAAATACTTGATGTGGAGAGGGGGCGTGACGCATGCGTTCCCTGCGGGTGGGGTATGTGCAGGGGCCGGCCACGAAGCGGCAACAGGTGAGTGGATACCTCAGCTGGAATGAGTTATCTAATCACCAGTTCCTTTATTTGGCAGCCCTGGAGACCATGAGGGAGGAAGGAGGCAGAGAGCTGCACAGCAGGACGAGAACTGTTGTGTGGGAGCTGAAAAGCAGAAGTCCAACTGTTGTGTGGAAAAGGAAAATAAAACTGTGTGAAACTCTGAAGCTGGCAGTGGTGATCCTGTCGGTGGTGTCAGAGAGAAGAAGTCCAGCAAAGCTCCTAGAATGTAGAATATATGTAGAATAAATGTATATTTTTCATATATCATATATGTAATATATGTAATATATTATTTTTCATAATAATTGTTTATTGTGAGTGAACTGTGGAGCTGAATTTCTCCCAGGGATCAATAAAGTACATTCTATTCTACATTCTATTCTAGATTGCAGTATTGCCTGTTTAAGAGTGTCACAACATTGCTTTACGGCAGACGAACAGCTTTACGGTAGACGAAAACGTGACTGCTGTTGTGGTGTGTTATTACCGCGCTAGGAGGACGTTAATGAAACTGCCTAACAATAAACCCACATAAGAAACCAAGAACTCGCCCTCCATCATTCTGCAGTTATAACATCATTGGACAGACACGCTCTTTATAGTGTGGGAAAGTGGACGTGAAAACAGGCTGTCGACGCGGAGGGGGCGTGGCTTCCAGCTCCGCCTGAATTTGTCCTGGGAGGTTTTCGGGAGAGGCGCTGAATTTCGGGGGCCTCCCGGAAAATCCGAGAGGGTTGGCAAGTATGGATTATGTCCCCCCCCCCCCCCCCCTGTGCGTCGGTTGAGGTAGGCGGGGTTGGGGGGGGGGGGGGGGGGGTGTATAATCTACCCGGAACAGTCAGTGATGCATAGTATTCTGGGTATTTGTTTGGTTGTGTTCATGTTGTGTTACACTGCAGATGTTCTCCGGATGTCATTCTTCTTTGGTGTGGGTTCACAGTGTGGCGCATATTAGTAAGAGTGTTAAAGTTGTTTAAACGGGTACCGTCGGTGTGACCTGGATGGCTGTTGAACAAGTATGCACTGCAGACACATCAACATGCGACTGGGCCGGTAAGCTGTTAGCACAGGTTGCAGGGGCCATTAAAGATACCACCATCATAGCATGCCCTTATTATTGTTGTCAGGGTGAAAACCAGCCGACATTCACGAGAATAGATGCTCTGAAATTCAACAGTCTCCCGGGAGAATTAGGAGGGTTGGCTAGTGTGATGCCGTCAAGCGGCATTCATATAAATCTTGCAGGTCGCACTAACGTTACATTTTCATATTAAGGTGCGGGCCGCGTGTCTGAGACCTCTGGTTTATACATAACACAAAGCAAAAAAAAACTCTGTTTGCAGTGTTATTTCATTTAAAATTCCAAATGGGTTTTGTGGCTCCCATTGTTTTTTTTATTTTGTAAAGGGGTCAAAATGGGACTTTGAGTGGTAAAGGTTGCCGACCCCTGTTGTAGATGATGCTACATATGGGAAAAAAACAAAAACACAATGTTAATGCAGCAGTCGAGGAAAATTAGCAGACTACATAAATAACATCCTGTAATTTGATGTTGATATTTTATTATCTTGATAGATTGAGAATAAACACCAATAAGTGGACTGATGAACATGATCAAATAATTTATTCAGAAAGTATAAATAACGACTAGAGGTGTCCGATAATGGCTTTTTTGCCGATATCCGATATTCCGATATTGTCCAACTCTTAATTACCCATTCCGATATCAACCGATACCGATATATACAGTTGTGGAATTAACACATTATTATGCCTAATTTTGTTGTGAAATCTGAAGTTGTCTCTGTTTTTAAGTTATTGTGCCGTGATTTTACCAGTCCGGCCCACTTGGGAGTAGACTTTTCTCCATGTGGCCCCCCATCTAAAATGAGTTTGACACCCGTGGTATGAACAAAACAAATACAACATGTGTTACATGAAAATGACAGTGAACTGATCCAATAACATCTAAATAAGAAGTCCTGCACATCATACTGTAAATGACTTTCTCGGGTTGTATTGTATACCAGTATTAGTATAGTACCGCGATACTAATGAATCATATTTGGTACGATACCGCCTCGAAAAAGTACCGGTCCCCCCTTGTCCCCTGTTGTCATGCCGTGTCATTGCTGGTTTACGGGCAGAGGAGCATGTTCGGCAGCGCACACACACACAGCACTTACAAGCAGACACAGTGTGTAAACAGAGAAAGGAGAATGGACGCATTTTGGTCTAAAACTAACAAAGGTAAAGTTATAACTGTAACACCCTGAGGAAGAGGTGCTTTAAGACATTGCAAGCTAGCTAGCAGCTAAAGCCCATTCTGTAGTCGACAATATTTTAGCTACTTCTAAATCACTAATCGTCGCCTCCATGGCGACAAATAAAGTAAGTTTCTTACAAGTATTATCATCACTGCAGGATGAGGAATAGCTAAACATGCTTTACTACACACTGTAGGAAGATACAATAGCTCACCAGAGTCACAATGTAAACAAAGGATCAATCAATCAATCAATCAATGTTTACTTATATAGCCCTAAATCACTAGTGTCTCAAAGGGCTGCACAAACCACCACGACATCCTCGGTAGGCCCACATAAGGGCAAGGAAAACTCACACCCAGTGGGACATTGGTGACAATGATGACTATGAGAACCTTAGAGAGGAGGAAAGCAATGGATGTCGAGCAGGTCTAACATGATCACCACCTTATCGTGGTGGGGCACTTTGCATGTCTCCATGACCCCTAGAGCTATGTCGGCTGGAGTCTTGTACTCCTGGCAGGGTTACCCAAGTCGAACAGGTCGAAGGGTAGAGGCCAGACTAAGAGTGATCCCGAAGACCTCAACGATGGAGCAGGCAGAAGATGGTAGCAGCGAGAAGCACCACAATGGCTGTAAAAGTGGATGAAGGCTAAGGGAGCACACCCCGACAGAAAAGCAAGCTGGTGGCGGCAAGCTTTGAGGCGGTTTCCCAAAAACCTGGATTCCGGCAGCTTCCTGCAGCTGTAAGAAGATGCCGGTCGTCTAGGGTCTCCCTTGCCACTGGAACGATCTTCTTACAATCAAGGTAGTGGCGTTGGGAAAAGCGCACCCTTCATGCCACTCTAAAAACCATCATTGCGCAGGTATCTTCTTTACCTGAGTCTCCGACCCCAAAAGTCTGACGGCGATGGAGCGTCCAGTAACGGGGGCAGGTTTGAATGAGCTGGAAGTTCTTAGCTGGAACTCTGCACGTCAGCGGCACAGGACAACGGTCGTTAGCAGCTGGGATTGAGTGGCAGCTGTTTCCGGCAGACTCCTGTGCGTCTGAGCAGCCCCTATTTAGGGACCGCACTGCTCACCCCAATTGGGGAAAGGCCAAGAAAAGGTGGCCTAAAGATTGCCCACTCAACACAGTACCCGGGCAGGAAACCGCACCTGTCGGGACATTCCATTACGCGGTCGAAATACAAAGATTATACCATTTAGAATTGCAGCATGGAACATAAGGACACTCCTGGATGCCAGTCCGGACAGACCACAGCGCAGAACAGCACTTGTTGCCAGCGAGCTAAAGCCCTACAATGTGGATGTGGCAGCACTCAGTGAGACCCGATTCCTCGAGGAAGGCTCACTCAATGAAGTAGGAGAGGGTTATACATTATTTTGGAAAGGATACCCCATGGGCGGACCACACCTTCACGGAGTTGGTTTTGCAATCAAGAACAGCCTTCTGCTCAAGCTCACAGAATCACCAGTGGGTGTAAGTGAAAGGCTCATGACTCTTCGCATCTCCCTTGCAAAATCCAGACATGTCACTTTGGTAAGTGCCTATGCACCAACTCTGCCATCCAATGATGAAGAGAAGGATTGCTTCTACCAGGCACTCGATGACATCTTCAGTCACATCCCGAGGAGTGACAAAATCATGCTGCTTGGTGATTTCAATGCAAGAGTCGGAAAGAACACGCAAAACTGGAATGGTGTGACAGGCGCCCACGGCATTGGAAAAGTCAACCCCAGTGGCAGGAGACTCCTTAGTCTCTGTGCGGAACACAATCTTACCATCACAAACACCATCTTCCAACAAAAGAACAAATATAAGGCATCCTGGATGCATCCCAGGTCCAAACACTGGCACCTGATCGACTTTGCGTTCGTGAAGAGGGCTGACCTCAAGGACGTGCTCATTACAAGAGCTATGCGAGGGGCAGACTGCTGGACCGCATGATTCTGACAAAGGTCAGAATGCATGTTCGGCCCCTAACACGTCACGGTGCACCTAAGAGGAAAACACTCAACTGTGCCAGACTCTCCAGCAGCGACACCCGTGACAACTTCCGTCGCTCCCTAGCTGAGAAGCTGGCAGACATTGAGCCGCTGATCACCTCAGAGTCTGGGATGGATGAGAAGTGGACCTCCCTATCCACCATCCTCTTTGACACTGCAGCCCAAGTCATTGGTTTCAAAGCTAAGAAACACCAGGACTGGTTTGACCAGAATGCTGGAGAGATCTCCACCCTCCTGTACAGAATGCACAAGGCACACAGAGCCACCCTGAACAACCCACAATCCCAATTCCATAAAAGGCAATGGCAAACCCTTCGTTCTGAGGCCCAAACAACTCTCAGAAAACTGAAAGATGATTGGTGGATCTCAAAGGCCAATGAAATCCAGTCTCACGCTGATAGAAATGATATGCACAGTTTCTATGATGCAGTGAAAACAATCTACGGCCCCAGAAACTGCTCCCTGGCACCTGTTAGATCTGCTGATGGAACATCTTTAATCAAGGATCAGGCTATGATAGTGGAGCGGTGGGCTGAGCATTTTAACACCGTGCTCAACCAGCCTACCCCAGTGGACCCAATTGTCCTTGCAGAGCTCCCTGAACATCCTAGCTTGCCAGATCTTGACCTCCCCCCAACCTTCAAAGAAATCCTGCATGCAGTCAAAACCCTGAAAAACAATAAATCCCCTGGACCCGTTAGCATCCCGGCTGAACTTCTCAAGGAAGGAGGCTACCTCTGTACACGGACACTGCATCTCTACATTTCAGAGGTGTGGAGACGAGAGTGTGCCCCGCAACAGTGGAAAGATGCCAACATTGTGACCATCTACAAGAACAAAGGAGACAAATCCATCTGCTCCAATAGTAGGGGTATCTCTCTGTTGGCCATTGCTGGAAAGGTCCTTGCCAAGGTCATGCTCCGCAGACTCATCCCCGCAATATCAGAACGGGTCACCCCAGAGTCGCAGTGTGGTTTTCGGAAGGACAGGGGGAGAGTTCACATGATCTTTGTGACACGTCAGCTCCAAGAGAAATGCCGGGAGCAGTACAAACACTTGTTCATTGCCTTTGTCGACCTTTCAAAGGTATTTGACAAAGTAAACAGGGACATACTGTGGCAAGTCCTGAAGAGATTTGGGTGTCCACCCAAGTTTCTCACTATCCTTGCACAGTTCCATTCTGGGATGATGGCCCGAGTGGTAGTGGGAAGACACCGCTCAGATCCCTTTGGTGTGAAAACCGGAGTGAGGCAGGGCTGTGTGCTGGCTCCAGTTCTCTTCAATATCTTCCTCGTCTGTGTCACAACACTGCTACGTAGGGGGATGGAGGAGCAGGCTGGAGTTACCATAGACTTCAGGCTTGATGGTAACCTGTTTAACATTAGGAGGCTACAGGCAACTACCAAGCGGACCTCAGAGACCATCATATAGCTGCAATACGCCGATGACTGTGCCCTGGTTGCCCATACACCACAGGCTCTGCAAAACATCCTCTCGGCAGTTGTAACTGCATATACCAGAATGGGACTGACGATCAACACCCAGAAGACAGAGGTACTCTGTCAGTCTAGTGCTGACCTCCCACAAAGCCCCACAATAACCCTCACAGCAGCAGGGCAACAGCTGCTCACGGTGCCCACCTTTAAATACCTGGGGAGCATAATGTCTGACACCTGCTCAATGGATGACGAGATCCAGAACCGCCTCCAGCAAGCATCAGCATCTTTTGGTCGTCTAAGGAGAAGGGTTTTTCAGAACAGCAACCTCAAACTCCACAGGCAGCTGCAGTGTGGAGTCCATCATGACCCGACATCAACTCAGGTGGTTGGGGCATGTCATCCGAATGCCCAGCCATGGACTCCCACGCAAAATCCTCTATGGTCAGTTGCACCTAGGCCAACGCAGTGCTGGTGGGCAGAAGAAGCGGTTCAAAGACCAAATGAAGACCACACTGAAGAGATGCCAGATCAACCCCTCTTCACTGGAGGAACTTGCTTCCTGCCGAGACCTCTGGCGCTCCCACTCCTCACAGGGAGTGGATTATATAGAGGAACAGCGCACACAACACCGTGCAGCAAAGCGTGCGAAGAGGCATGCTTGCCGAGCCACCCCTGCTCCCCCCAGCACCTCCTTCACATGCCCGGTCTGTAACCGCATCTGTGGATCCAGGATCGGACTGTTCAAACATCAGCAGACTCACAAATAAAAGAAGATGGTCATCATCGAATCGATGGACAACCATAAGCAAGCCACCAAGTACAGGAATGTATCTCGTCGATACTATGATTACATCGATATTTATCATCACAAAATCTTCTTTAGTTTTTTTATTTCATATTATATTTATAAAGTCAGGAAATATGTCCCTAGACACATGAGGACTTTGAATATGACCAATGTATGATCCTGTAACTACTTGGTATCGGATTGATACACTAATTCGTGGTATCATCCAAAACTGATGTAAAGTATCAAGCAACAGAAGAATAAGTGATTATTACATTTTAACAGAGGTGTAGATAAAACATGTTAAGATATAAAGCAAGCAGACATTGACAGTAAATGAACAAGTAGATTAATAATTAATTTTCTACCACTTGTCCTTAATAATTTTGACAAAATAATAGAATATAAAAGACACAATATGTTACTGCATATGTCAGCAGATTAAATTAGGAGCCTTTGTTTGCTTACTTACTACTAAAAGGCAAGTTGTCTAGTATGTTCACTATTTTATTTAAGGACAAACTTGCATAATAAACATATGTTTAATGTACCCTAATATTTTGTGTTAAAATAAAGCCAGTAATGCATTTTTTTGTGGTGCCCTTTATTTAGAAAAGTATCAAAAAGTACCGAAAAGAATCAACATACATTTTGGTATAGATTCCAGACTTTCCATACATAAATAATAAAACCAGACCAGATGAAATGTTACACTGCTTCAAAAAAAGTCTACACGCCACTGACATAAACCTCTAATAAATAGTGTGTGGCTAAACGGTCTCGTTTTCATGAATCAATCAATCAATGTTTACTTTTATAGCCCTAAATCACGAGTGTCTCAAAGGGCTGCACAAAGAGATCCCACATGATCACATATAATTAGTGCTGCAGCTATCCATGATCTTAGTAATCAACTAATCCATTGATTTATTTGCTCAATTAATCGAGTAATAAAAAAACACACATTATAGCCTCAAAGCTTCTTTGAGGGAAAATAGTTGAAATACAAAATGATATTTCTGGTAATTTTGTCTGTATACATACTGTATACCGTATTTCCTTGAATTTCCGCCGGGGCGCTAATTAATTTAAAACATCTTCTCACTCCTGCGCTTATCAAAAGGGATGCGGTAAAAGTAAGCATGCGCTAATTATTTTAAAACCTCTTCTCCTTCCGGCACTTACCAAAGGCATGCAGTAAAAATTTGAGTGTGATGTAAGCTTGGACCTTAAATCTTACTGAATAGCTCTTAATCTTCTTCCCTTTATGCGATTTAAAATTACAGGTATTGAAATCAGCCTCCTCCATTTTCAAAATGATCACTCGTGACGTCATGAGTTTGACCAGGCGGTGATACTATCCATCCATCCATCCATCCATTTCCTACCGCTTATTCCCTTTTGGGGTCGCGGGGGGTGCTGGCGCCTATCTCAGCTACAATCGGGCGGAAGGCGGGGTACACCCTGGACAAGTCGCCACCTCATCGCAGGGCCAACACAGATAGACATACAACATTCACACTCACATTCACACATTAGGGCCAATTTAGTGTTGCCAATCAACCTATCCCCAGGTGCATGTCTTTGGAAGTGGGAGGAGCCTATCCCCAGGTGCATGTCTTTGGAAGTGGGAGGAAGCCGGAGTACCCGGCGGGAACCCACGCATTCCCGGGGAGAACATGCAAACTCCACACAGAAAGATCCCGAGCCTGGATTTGAACCCAGGACTGCAGGACCTTCGTATTGTGAGGCAGACGCACTAACCCCTCTGCCACCGTGAAGCCCGCGGTAATACTAAGCATGCGCTAATTATTTTGCCAAGCGAGTCTGACCCGGCAGTAATTCAAGGCAGGCACATACTATATGCCCTGTGGCAATTCAAGGAAATACGGTAATTGTAAGCATTTGACAATGATGATGTTGAATAGTTGAAAAGTTTACATTAACTTTGACTATCTAGTGAATTGGAATTGGCTCTCTAGACTGTTTCATCTGAGAATGTATATGTATTTGTCTGTGGAAACATCGAGTGTTCTGAATTTGTGCACGTCTGTAGACAATAGCCAATTAAAAGGTTCCGCCTATCAATCATCAAACTGTACCGTCAATCAAAATTATTAGAGGGGAACTGCACTTAAGCATTCTAAAATAACATCCAATTTAGAATTAGTTGATTAACAAAATGTACTCAGCAGTCTTTTTATTTGATCTCCTTTAAACATGCTGGGGTTTTTTTCCTCTAAATTTGACATGTAATAATGTCTGTGGAATAATAATAAGAATAAGAAAAACATATTCTGTAAGCTTCTTAATATTTACAGGTTACAAATTGAGAGGCAATGTATTTAAAAGTATTAAGACATTTAAAAAGGTACGAGTTGGAGGCAGTGCATCATCCCAATGAGACAATTTACTTTCTTATACATAATATGTTTAAGAATAGTGTTAATAATCAAATATAAAGTTAGTAAAGATGTGAGAGTAAGAAGTCAACAAACCTTTTATGTGTAACACAACTTGATGTTTCTTGAAAACAGCGTCCAGTAGCTGATTGTCCTCCTCTTTTCTTTTGGAAAGTTCCTCCTCACACTTTGCTCCCGTTCTTTCGCACATTTTCACACAATCACAACACTTTACACTCACATTTGATTTCTACTTAGCGAAGTGTTGATAACGTCCGCGTTTCTTTGTTAGCAGCTAACACGCTAAGCTAACAAGCTAAGCTAACTAGCACGTGACGCTTCTCAGCTTTATAGTCCTGACTAGCAAAGCAACGAAAAGATTCTCGCAGACTGAGACGTTCTACCCTGAAATAAATAATTAAATATGTCTCTTTACGACATAAATATTTACATCATAGCGAACAAATAACAACACTAACTTATTAGCGTCCGCCTTCACTTCTTTGTCCTTCTTCCATGTGCTTTTACGACAGTTGGCACACTTGACGTCACGAGACGCCGCTGCTCTGCTCTCGCGAGATGTTTCGTGCTTTAAAAAAGCGATATAATAAATTGTATTATCTAGTAGTCTTATATTATGTATTGTTATATTTTTCAGAAATATGTTAAAATATTATAGCACTATAAGTACTCTTAACGTTAAAAAATAGACTTTATGTGAAATATAACCCCTTAATTACGACATGATGCCAGCAAAAAAGTGACTTGCAGTATCTTCTAAATTATTGACACATATTTTCTGCTTTATAGTTGCTGCATCAATATTGGAAAAAATTAAAAAATATAATACAACTTATTCAGTACTGTTGACTTGTTGCAATACCTTTTTAAAACCTGGAATCAGCCCAAAAACTAAACATTATGGCACTTAACATAAAGTGATGTGGAAAATATTTACTTACTGACACATCTTTTCTGGAATAAAAACAACCTAAATCTCAGTTATTTTAATGAAATAAATCATATTGAAGTTCATTATGTTTTTTTCAATACTCCAAATTACTTTTTGGCAAGCGTTACATTTTGAAGTCTTTTAAAAGGGAATTTCAACAAGTATTGAATGTACTTTATTATGATGCAAAACTCTCCCAAGTGTGATCCAGTGAAGCAGAATAGATGTCAGTCACAAGACTTCAGGTGTTTTTTCCCTCTTTGATCATTTGCACAATACAAGGGCGTCATCTACTGTACAAAGAATGTTATAACATGTAATAATACAACATTTCTATTTTTGTTTGTCGTCAGACATTCAGTCGTTGTCGTTCTCAAAAACATATGCAAGTATTTTGCGTCATGTTTGCTGAGGTAACAATGAATGGATGTATAGTGAGCAGACAACATGTGGACACAGCATATGTGGCGCCATTCTTCTTCTCTTATTGTGTTTACACACACAATTATACATGATATGTACATATACAAGTGTCTTTTATTACTAATAATTAGTTCAAGTTCAAGTTTATTGTTCTTCGGTCAATGGTCAACAAAGCAAACAAACAGTTGTACATTCATAGATTGAAAATAAAAAGTTGTACATTCAGAGATTGAAAATTAAAAATGTTACAGACCGAAAGGGTTTAGGCTGAAGTTAAACACTTATTGTGCCTAACCCTGTAAACAATTTCAAGTACAAAATAAACTTCGGAAAATTACAAAATGTCCTTTGCACAAGTTATTATAAACAACATTATAAACAACATGAACGTAGTTCAATTTTCTACACAGTACAGGCATGTGAAATATCCCTGTGTACATATAAGACCTTCGCACTAATTATATATACAATATATACAAACAATTGTACTTCTATTATTATTTATATCTCATGTTTAATTTTTAATTAACATTCATCATAGTATTAACTACAATGTTAATTCAAGAGTGATATATTTTTTCAAGACATTGGTCTTAAAGTGTTTTTTCAATGTGTGAATGGAACTGGAACATTTGAAGGAATCATCCAAGCTGTTCCACAGTTGAACTCCTCTAACAGAAACACATCTACTTTTTAAGCTCATTCTTATTTTGGCTTTCTGAAAGAAAGCTGAACCTCTGAGGTCATAGGGATTCTCTCTGGGTTTAAATCTCACTTGTAGACACCCAGGCAGCATGTGGTTATGAGCTTTGAAAGCCACAATAGTAGAATTGAGGTCAACAAGATGGTGCAGTTTTAATGTTTTTAATTGAATGAACAGAGCATTGGTATGGTCATGATAATTCGCATAAGTTACAATTCTAATCGCTTTCTTTTGAAGTAAAAATATAGAGTTGATGTTTGATTTGTAATTCTTTCCCCAGATTTCAACACAATAATTAAGATATGGGAGTATGAAAGAATTATATAACATGATAAGAGCCTTTTGATTCACAGAGTTTTAAATTTTATGTAACATAGCAATATTTTTTGCCATCTTTGTCTTAAGTATATTTATGTACAGTTTCCAATTTAATTTATCATCTATATAGATTCCCAAAAATGTTATTGAATACACCCTTTCTATCTCCATATCATCAATTCTTATATGACGCTGTATGTTATTTTTCCTATTTCCAAAAATTATATATTTAGTTTTATTTAGGTTGATTGATAGTTTATTGCCATCAAACCATTGCTTTAGTATGTGGAGTTCAATCTCTACAGTCTCTAGGAGTTGGTCAAGGTCTTGTCCAGAACAGTACAGACTTGTATCATCAGCAAAAAGAATACAGTTGAGTTTTTTAAGGATTTTGGAAATATCATTAATATATAGTAAAAACAATTTTGGTCCCAGTACAGAACCTTGGGGTACTCCATGTGTTATGATCTTTTTAGTCTGAATCTACATTGTTCATATACACATACTGCTCTCTGCCACCAAGATAACTTTTCAACCAATCATGAGCAAGACCTCTGACACCATACCTCTGCATTTTGTTTAAAAGCAATGTGTGATCGATGGTGTCAAAGGCCTTGCTCAGGTCAATAAAAACACCAACAGCAAAGTCCCTCTTATCAATTGCAGTGGTTACCTCCTCAACTACTTCCATCACTGCCATGGAAGTGGACCTCTTAGATCGAAAACTGTATTGGTGTTCACTTAGCAAGTGATGCTTATCAATAAAACTGTCAAGTCTTGACACAAGGCGTGGACGGCGTGGCGCAGTGGAAGAGTGGCCGTGCGCAATCCGAGGGTCCCTGGTTCAAATCCCACCTAGAACCAACCTCGTCACGTCAGTTGTGTCCTGAGCAAGACACTTCACCCTTGCTCCTGATGGGTGCTGGTTGGCGCCTTGCATGGCAGCTCCCTCCATCAGTGTGTGAATGGGTGAATGTGGAAGTAGTGTCAAAGCGCTTTGAGTACCTTGAAGGTAGAAAATCGCTATACAAGTACAACCCATTTATCATTTATTTATTTAAATAATATTTCAAGGACTTTTGAAAATTGTGAGGGTAAAGAAATAGGCCTATAGTTTGTGAACTGATGCTTATCTCCACTTTTGAAGATGGGAATGACTTTTGCCGTTTTCATTTTCTTTGGGAAGACACCTTTTATAAAAGAAATATTGCAAATATAAGTGAAGGGAACAGCTATAAAATCAACAACTACCTTGATCAGAGAAAAGTCCAAGTCACAGCAGTCTGTTGACTTCTTGTTTTCCTGAGAATTTACAATTGTTTTGATTTCACTTTCATTAACGGGGGAAATAAAAAACAATTCTAAATTGTTTTGAATGGTTTGTTCATTAAATTTTGCACTGTTTTCAGGTTGTACAATTTCATTTGCTAGATGAGGTCCAACATTTACAAAAAAGTTGTTAAAAGCATCAGTTATCCCTTTAGGGTCATTTATAGTTTGATTATTTTCTATAAAATAGCTAGGATGTTCCTTATGTGTCATGTCTTTTTTTTTAATGATACCATTTAAAACTTTCCACGTACCCTGGATGCTATTTTGGTGTTGTTCTAATAGGTTACAGTAATATGTTCGCTTGCAGTGCTTTATTATTTGTGTTAACTTATTTTTGTACGTTTTATATTTGTGTTCAGTTTCTTTGGTTCTGTACTTTAAATGTCTTCTGTAAAGATAATTTTTCTTTTTGCAAGACTTCAGTATTCCTCTTGTGATCCACGGTTTGTCTTTAACGGTGCTGTCTTTAATGACACGTTTTTTATTTGGACAGTGCTTATCGTACAGTTTTATGAAAACATTAAGGAAAGTTTCATATGCCTCATCCGGGTCTGTGGAGGTATAAACCTCCCTCCATAACTCAGACTTGAATGCTGCCATAGTTTCGTGTGTTTGATGTCTAATAAATCTATATTGGACAGCTTTTTTATCTTTTCTCCTATCAAAGAAATCGTGGAAAATGCTGAATACAGGTAGATGATCACTTATGTCATTAAATAGTAATCCTGCTGTTATTTGATTCTCCGGTTGATCGGTGAAAATGTTATCGATCAGTGTGGCAAATGATGAATAATCATATTATTGTTGTTCTCTTACACCTCCAAAGTGTATACACACACAATTATACATGATATGTACATACACAAGTGTCTTTTATTACTAATAATCATATTATTGTTGTTCTCTTACACCTCCAAAGTGTATACACACACAATTATACATGATATGTACATACACAAGTGTCTTTTATTACTAATAATCATATTATTGTTGTTCTCTTACACCTCCAAAGTGTATACACACACAATTATACATGATATGTACATATACTAGTGTCTTTTATTACTAATAATCATATTATTGTTGTTCTCTTACACCTCCAAAGTGTATACACACACAATTATACATGATATGTACATACACAAGTGTCTTTTATTACTAATAATCATATTATTGTTGTTCTCTTACACCTCCAAAGTGTATACACACACAATTATACATGATATGTACATATACTAGTGTCTTTTATTACTAATAATCATATTATTGTTGTTCTCTTACACCTCCAAAGTGTATACACACACAATTATACATGATATGTACATACACAAGTGTCTTTTATTACTAATAATCATATTATTGTTGTTCTCTTACACCTCCAAAGTGTATACACACACAATTATACATGATATGTACATATACTAGTGTCTTTTATTACTAATAATCATATTATTGTTGTTCTCTTACACCTCCAAAGTGTATACACACACAATTATACATGATATGTACATACACAAGTGTCTTTTATTACTAATAATCATATTATTGTTGTTCTCTTACACCTCCAAAGTGTATACACACACAATTATACATGATATGTACATATACTAGTGTCTTTTATTACTAATAATCATATTATTGTTGTTCTCTTACACCTCCAAAGTGTATACACACACAATTATACATGATATGTACATACACAAGTGTCTTTTATTACTAATAATCATATTATTGTTGTTCTCTTACACCTCCAAAGTGTATACACACACAATTATACATGATATGTACATATACAAGTGTCTTTTATTACTAATAATCATATTATTGTTGTTCTCTTACACCTCCAAAGTGTATACACACACAATTATACATGATATGTACATATACAAGTGTCTTTTATTACTAATAATCATATTATTGTTGTTCTCTTACACCTCCAAAGTGTATACACACACAATTATACATGATATGTACATATACTAGTGTCTTTTATTACTAATAATCATATTATTGTTGTTCTCTTACACCTCCAAAGTGTATACACACACAATTATACATGATATGTACATATACTAGTGTCTTTTATTACTAATAATCATATTATTGTTGTTCTCTTACACCTCCAAAGTGTATACACACACAATTATACATGATATGTACATACACAAGTGTCTTTTATTACTAATAATCATATTATTGTTGTTCTCTTACACCTCCAAAGTGTATACACACACAATTATACATGATATGTACATACACAAGTGTCTTTTATTACTAATAATCATATTATTGTTGTTCTCTTACACCTCCAAAGTGTATACACACACAATTATACATGATATGTACATACACAAGTGTCTTTTATTACTAATAATCATATTATTGTTGTTCTCTTACACCTCCAAAGTGTATACACACACAATTATACATGATATGTACATACACAAGTGTCTTTTATTACTAATAATCATATTATTGTTGTTCTCTTACACCTCCAAAGTGTATACACACACAATTATACATGATATGTACATATACAAGTGTCTTTTATTACTAATAATCATATTATTGTTGTTCTCTTACACCTCCAAAGTGTATACACACACAATTATACATGATATGTACATATACAAGTGTCTTTTATTACTAATAATCATATTATTGTTGTTCTCTTACACCTCCAAAGTGTATACACACACAATTATACATGATATGTACATACACAAGTGTCTTTTATTACTAATAATCATATTATTGTTGTTCTCTTACACCTCCAAAGTGTATACACACACAATTATACATGATATGTACATACACAAGTGTCCGTCTTTTATTACTAATAATCATATTATTGTTGTTCTCTTACACCTCCAAAGTGTATACACACACAATTATACATGATATGTACATATACAAGTGTCTTTTATTACTAATAATCATATTATTGTTGTTCTCTTACACCTCCAAAGTGTATACACACACAATTATACATGATATGTACATATACTAGTGTCTTTTATTACTAATAATCATATTATTGTTGTTCTCTTACACCTCCAAAGTGTATACACACACAATTATACATGATATGTACATATACAAGTGTCTTTTATTACTAATAATCATATTATTGTTGTTCTCTTACACCTCCAAAGTGTATACACACACAATTATACATGATATGTACATATACAAGTGTCTTTTATTACTAATAATCATATTATTGTTGTTCTCTTACACCTCCAAAGTGTATACACACACAATTATACATGATATGTACATACACAAGTGTCTTTTATTACTAATAATCATATTATTGTTGTTCCCTTACACCTCCAAAGTGTATACACACACAATTATACATGATATGTACATATACTAGTGTCTTTTATTACTAATAATCATATTATTGTTCTCTTACACCTCCAAAGTGTATACACACACAATTATACATGATATGTACATATACTAGTGTATTTTATTACTTATAATCATATTATTGTTGTTCTCTTACACCTCCAAAGTGTATACACACACAATTATACATGATATGTACATACACAAGTGTCTTTTATTACTAATAATCATATTATTGTTGTTCTCTTACACCTCCAAAGTGTATACACACACAATTATACATGATATGTACATATACTAGTGTCTTTTATTACTAATAATCATATTATTGTTGTTCTCTTACACCTCCAAAGTGTATACACACACAATTATACATGATATGTACATATACAAGTGTCTTTTATTACTAATAATCATATTATTGTTGTTCTCTTACACCTCCAAAGTGTATACACACACAATTATACATGATATGTACATACACAAGTGTCTTTTATTACTAATAATCATATTATTGTTGTTCTCTTACACCTCCAAAGTGTATACACACACAATTATACATGATATGTACATACACAAGTGTCTTTTATTACTAATAATCATATTATTGTTGTTCTCTTACACCTCCAAAGTGTATACACACACAATTATACATGATATGTACATATACTAGTGTCTTTTATTACTAATAATCATATTATTGTTGTTCTCTTACACCTCCAAAGTGTATACACACACAATTATACATGATATGTACATATACAAGTGTCTTTTATTACTAATAATCATATTATTGTTGTTCTCTTACACCTCCAAAGTGTATACACACACAATTATACATGATATGTACATATACTAGTGTCTTTTATTACTAATAATCATATTATTGTTGTTCTCTTACACCTCCAAAGTGTATACACACACAATTATACATGATATGTACATATACTAGTGTCTTTTATTACTAATAATCATATTATTGTTCTCTTACACCTCCAAAGTGTATACACACACAATTATACATGATATGTACATATACTAGTGTATTTTATTACTTATAATCATATTATTGTTGTTCTCTTACACCTCCAAAGTGTATACACACACAATTATACATGATATGTACATACACAAGTGTCTTTTATTACTAATAATCATATTATTGTTGTTCTCTTACACCTCCAAAGTGTATACACACACAATTATACATGATATGTACATATACTAGTGTCTTTTATTACTAATAATCATATTATTGTTGTTCTCTTACACCTCCAAAGTGTATACACACACAATTATACATGATATGTACATATACAAGTGTCTTTTATTACTAATAATCATATTATTGTTGTTCTCTTACACCTCCAAAGTGTATACACACACAATTATACATGATATGTACATACACAAGTGTCTTTTATTACTAATAATCATATTATTGTTGTTCTCTTACACCTCCAAAGTGTATACACACACAATTATACATGATATGTACATACACAAGTGTCTTTTATTACTAATAATCATATTATTGTTGTTCTCTTACACCTCCAAAGTGTATACACACACAATTATACATGATATGTACATATACTAGTGTCTTTTATTACTAATAATCATATTATTGTTGTTCTCTTACACCTCCAAAGTGTATACACACACAATTATACATGATATGTACATACACAAGTGTCTTTTATTACTAATAATCATATTATTGTTGTTCTCTTACACCTCCAAAGTGTATACACACACAATTATACATGATATGTACATACACAAGTGTCTTTTATTACTAATAATCATATTATTGTTGTTCTCTTACACCTCCAAAGTGTATACACACACAATTATACATGATATGTACATACACAAGTGTCTTTTATTACTAATAATCATATTATTGTTGTTCTCTTACACCTCCAAAGTGTATACACACACAATTATACATGATATGTACATATACTAGTGTCTTTTATTACTAATAATCATATTATTGTTGTTCTCTTACACCTCCAAAGTGTATACACACACAATTATACATGATATGTACATACACAAGTGTCTTTTATTACTAATAATCATATTATTGTTGTTCTCTTACACCTCCAAAGTGTATACACACACAATTATACATGATATGTACATATACTAGTGTCTTTTATTACTAATAATCATATTATTGTTGTTCTCTTACACCTCCAAAGTGTATACACACACAATTATACATGATATGTACATATACTAGTGTTTTTATTACTAATAATCATTTTTTTAAATTAAATTTTTTCTGTAAGTTTTTCTTTTTTTGGTGACGAATCTTCTCAAGGATTTAAATTTGTTCCAAATTGTAAATAATCAGATATTTTGTTCACATTCTTCAATTGTTTGGGGTTCTTTTGATAGACATTTATTAAATCACTGCCTATATTCCCCCCTCTTTTTTCATTCATTATACTTCCCAGCAACATTACTTCAAAAGTCACATTTTTAAATTAAATGATCTTGTATAAAACACCACTGCTCAAATGATGTATAAAGTAAATAATAAAATGCTTCCAGAAGATGATTCAGATGTGAACCAGTAAATATGAACTTAGAGGGATTTATGTGTACTCAAAAGTATAACAAATGTAAAACTAATATGTAAATTATATAAATGCCTTCATTAATGACAGTGCTCTGCAACCTTTACATCAAAGGAAACATGACTTATAGTAGTAGTTAAGTTGACTTATGATAGTAGTACAGGTTGAGTTATGGTAGTAGTTAAGTTGACTTATGATAGTAGTACAGGTTGAGTTATGGTAGTAGTTAAGTTGACTTATGATAGTAGTACAGGTTGAGTTATGGTAGTAGTTAAGTTGACTTATGATAGTAGTACAGGTTGAGTTATGGTAGTAGTTAAGTTGACTTATGATAGTAGTACAGGTTGAGTTATGGTAGTAGTTAAGTTGACTTATGATAGTAGTACAGGTTGAGTTATGGTAGTAGTTAAGTTGACTTATGATAGTAGTACAGGTTGAGTTATGGTCGTAGTTAAGTTGACTTATGATAGTAGTACAGGTTGAGTTATGGTAGTAGTTAAGTTGACTTATGATAGTAGTACAGGTTGAGTTATGGTAGTAGTTAAGTTGACTTATGATAGTAGTACAGGTTGAGTTATGGTCGTAGTTAAGTTGACTTATGATAGTAGTACAGGTTGAGTTATGGTAGTAGTTAAGTTGACTTATGATAGTAGTACAGGTTGAGTTATGGTAGTAGTTAAGTTGACTTATGATAGTAGTACTGGTTGAGTTATGGTAGTCGTTAAGTTGACTTATGATAGTAGTACAGGTTGAGTTATGGTAGTAGTTAAGTTGACTTATGATAGTAGTACAGGTTGAGTTATGGTCGTAGTTAAGTTGACTTATGATAGTAGTACAGGTTGAGTTATGGTCGTAGTTAAGTTGACTTATGATAGTAGTACAGGTTGAGTTATGGTAGTAGTTAAGTTGACTTATGATAGTAGTACAGGTTGAGTTATGGTAGTAGTTAAGTTGACTTATGATAGTAGTACAGGTTGAGTTATGGTAGTAGTTAAGTTGACTTATGATAGTAGTACAGGTTGAGTTATGGTAGTAGTTAAGTTGACTTATGATAGTAGTACAGGTTGAGTTATGGTAGTAGTTAAGTTGACTTATGATAGTAGTACAGGTTGAGTTATGGTCGTAGTTAAGTTGACTTATGATAGTAGTACAGGTTGAGTTATGGTCGTAGTTAAGTTGACTTATGATAGTAGTGCAGGTTGAGTTATGGTAGTAGTTAAGTTGACTTATGATAGTAGTACAGGTTGAGTTATGGTAGTAGTTAAGTTGACTTATGATAGTAGTACAGGTTGAGTTATGGTAGTAGTTAAGTTGACTTATGATAGTAGTACAGGTTGAGTTATGGTAGTAGTTAAGTTGACTTATGATAGTAGTACAGGTTGAGTTATGGTAGTAGTTAAGTTGACTTATGATAGTAGTACAGGTTGTGGTAGTAGTTAAGTTGACTTATGATAGTAGTACAGGTTGAGTTATGGTAGTAGTTAAGTTGACTTATGATAGTAGTACAGGTTGAGTTATGGTCGTAGTTAAGTTGACTTATGATAGTAGTACAGGTTGAGTTATGGTAGTAGTTAAGTTGACTTATGATAGTAGTACAGGTTGAGTTATGGTAGTAGTTAAGTTGACTTATGATAGTAGTACATGTTGAGTTATGGTAGTCGTTAAGTTGACTTATGATAGTAGTACAGGTTGAGTTATGGTAGTAGTTAAGTTGACTTATGATAGTAGTACAGGTTGAGTTATGGTCGTAGTTAAGTTGACTTATGATAGTAGTACAGGTTGAGTTATGGTCGTAGTTAAGTTGACTTATGATAGTAGTACAGGTTGAGTTATGGTAGTAGTTAAGTTGACTTATGATAGTAGTGCAGGTTGAGTTATGGTAGTAGTTAAGTTGACTTATGATAGTAGTACAGGTTGAGTTATGGTAGTAGTTAAGTTGACTTATGATAGTAGTACAGGTTGAGTTATGGTAGTAGTTAAGTTGACTTATGATAGTAGTACAGGTTGTGGTAGTAGTTAAGTTGACTTATGATAGTAGTACAGGTTGAGTTATGGTAGTAGTTAAGTTGACTTATGATAGTAGTACAGGTTGAGTTATGGTAGTAGTTAAGTTGACTTATGATAGTAGTACAGGTTGAGTTATGGTAGTAGTTAAGTTGACTTATGATAGTAGTACAGGTTGAGTTATGGTCGTAGTTAAGTTGACTTATGATAGTAGTACAGGTTGAGTTATGGTAGTAGTTAAGTTGACTTATGATAGTAGTACATGTTGAGTTATGGTAGTAGTTAAGTTGACTTATGATAGTATTACAGGTTGAGTTATGGTAGTAGTTAAGTTGACTTATGATAGTAGTACAGGTTGAGTTATGGTAGTAGTTAAGTTGACTTATGATAGTAGTACAGGTTGAGTTATGGTCGTAGTTAAGTTGACTTATGATAGTAGTACAGGTTGAGTTATGGTAGTAGTTAAGTTGACTTATGATAGTAGTACAGGTTGAGTTATGGTAGTAGTTAAGTTGACTTATGATAGTAGTAGAGGTTGAGTTATGGTAGTAGTTAAGTTGACTTATGATAGTAGTACAGGTTGAGTTATGGTAGTAGTTAAGTTGACTTATGATAGTAGTACAGGTTGAGTTATGGTAGTAGTTAAGTTGACTTATGATAGTAGTACAGGTTGAGTTATGGTAGTAGTTAAGTTGACTTATGATAGTAGTACATGTTGAGTTATGGTAGTCGTTAAGTTGACTTATGATAGTAGTACAGGTTGAGTTATGGTAGTAGTTAAGTTGACTTATGATAGTAGTACAGGTTGAGTTATGGTCGTAGTTAAGTTGACTTATGATAGTAGTACTGGTTGAGTTATGGTAGTAGTTAAGTTGACTTATGATAGTAGTACAGGTTGAGTTATGGTCGTAGTTAAGTTGACTTATGATAGTAGTACAGGTTGAGTTATGGTAGTAGTTAAGTTGACTTATGATAGTAGTGCAGGTTGAGTTATGGTAGTAGTTAAGTTGACTTATGATAGTAGTACAGGTTGAGTTATGGTAGTAGTTAAGTTGACTTATGATAGTAGTACAGGTTGAGTTATGGTAGTAGTTAAGTTGACTAATGATAGTAGTACAGGTTGAGTTATGGTAGTAGTTAAGTTGACTTATGATAGTAGTACAGGTTGAGTTATGGTAGTAGTTAAGTTGACTTATGATAGTAGTACAGGTTGTGGTAGTAGTTAAGTTGACTTATGATAGTAGTACAGGTTGAGTTATGGTAGTAGTTAAGTTGACTTATGATAGTAGTACAGGTTGAGTTATGGTAGTAGTTAAGTTGACTTATGATAGTAGTACAGGTTGAGTTATGGTCGTAGTTAAGTTGACTTATGATAGTAGTACAGGTTGAGTTATGGTCGTAGTTAAGTTGACTTATGATAGTAGTACAGGTTGAGTTATGGTAGTAGTTAAGTTGACTTATGATAGTAGTACAGGTTGAGTTATGGTAGTAGTTAAGTTGACTTATGATAGCAGTACAGGTTGAGTTATGGTAGTAGTTAAGTTGACTTATGATAGTAGTACAGGTTGAGTTATGGTCGTAGTTAAGTTGACTTATGATAGTAGTACAGGTTGAGTTATGGTAGTAGTTAAGTTGACTTATGATAGTAGTACAGGTTGAGTTATGGTCGTAGTTAAGTTGACTTATGATAGTAGTACAGGTTGAGTTATGGTAGTAGTTATGTTGACTTATGATAGTAGTACAGGTTGAGTTATGGTAGTAGTTAAGTTGACTTATGATAGTAGTACAGGTTGAGTTATGGTAGTAGTTAAGTTGACTTATGATAGTAGTACAGGTTGAGTTATGGTCGTAGTTAAGTTGACTTATGATAGTAGTACAGGTTGAGTTATGGTAGTAGTTAAGTTGACTTATGATAGTAGTACATGTTGAGTTATGGTAGTAGTTAAGTTGACTTATGATAGTAGTACAGGTTGAGTTATGGTAGTAGTTAAGTTGACTTATGATAGTAGTACAGGTTGAGTTATGGTAGTAGTTAAGTTGACTTATGATAGTAGTACAGGTTGAGTTATGGTCGTAGTTAAGTTGACTTATGATAGTAGTACAGGTTGAGTTATGGTAGTAGTTAAGTTGACTTATGATAGTAGTACAGGTTGAGTTATGGTAGTAGTTAAGTTGACTTATGATAGTAGTACAGGTTGAGTTATGGTAGTAGTTAAGTTGACTTATGATAGTAGTACAGGTTGAGTTATGGTAGTAGTTAAGTTGACTTATGATAGTAGTACAGGTTGTGGTAGTAGTTAAGTTGACTTATGATAGTAGTACAGGTTGAGTTATGGTAGTAGTTAAGTTGACTTATGATAGTAGTACAGGTTGTGGTAGTAGTTAAGTTGACTTATGATAGTAGTACAGGTTGAGTTATGGTAGTAGTTAAGTTGACTTATGATAGTAGTACAGGTTGTGGTAGTAGTTAAGTTGACTTATGATAGTAGTACAGGTTGAGTTATGGTAGTAGTTAAGTTGACTTATGATAGTAGTACAGGTTGAGTTATGGTCGTAGTTAAGTTGACTTATGATAGTAGTACAGGTTGAGTTATGGTAGTAGTTAAGTTGACTTATGATAGTAGTACAGGTTGAGTTATGGTAGTAGTTAAGTTGACTTATGATAGTAGTACATGTTGAGTTATGGTAGTCGTTAAGTTGACTTATGATAGTAGTACAGGTTGAGTTATGGTAGTAGTTAAGTTGACTTATGATAGTAGTACAGGTTGAGTTATGGTCGTAGTTAAGTTGACTTATGATAGTAGTACAGGTTGAGTTATGGTCGTAGTTAAGTTGACTTATGATAGTAGTACAGGTTGAGTTATGGTAGTAGTTAAGTTGACTTATGATAGTAGTGCAGGTTGAGTTATGGTAGTAGTTAAGTTGACTTATGATAGTAGTACAGGTTGAGTTATGGTAGTAGTTAAGTTGACTTATGATAGTAGTACAGGTTGAGTTATGGTAGTAGTTAAGTTGACTTATGATAGTAGTACAGGTTGTGGTAGTAGTTAAGTTGACTTATGATAGTAGTACAGGTTGAGTTATGGTAGTAGTTAAGTTGACTTATGATAGTAGTACAGGTTGAGTTATGGTAGTAGTTAAGTTGACTTATGATAGTAGTACAGGTTGAGTTATGGTCGTAGTTAAGTTGACTTATGATAGTAGTACAGGTTGAGTTATGGTCGTAGTTAAGTTGACTTATGATAGTAGTACAGGTTGAGTTATGGTAGTAGTTAAGTTGACTTATGATAGTAGTACAGGTTGAGTTATGGTAGTAGTTAAGTTGACTTATGATAGTAGTACAGGTTGAGTTATGGTCGTAGTTAAGTTGACTTATGATAGTAGTACAGGTTGAGTTATGGTAGTAGTTAAGTTGACTTATGATAGTAGTACAGGTTGAGTTATGGTCGTAGTTAAGTTGACTTATGATAGTAGTACAGGTTGAGTTATGGTAGTAGTTATGTTGACTTATGATAGTAGTACAGGTTGAGTTATGGTAGTAGTTAAGTTGACTTATGATAGTAGTACAGGTTGAGTTATGGTAGTAGTTAAGTTGACTTATGATAGTAGTACAGGTTGAGTTATGGTCGTAGTTAAGTTGACTTATGATAGTAGTACAGGTTGAGTTATGGTAGTAGTTAAGTTGACTTATGATAGTAGTACATGTTGAGTTATGGTAGTAGTTAAGTTGACTTATGATAGTATTACAGGTTGAGTTATGGTAGTAGTTAAGTTGACTTATGATAGTAGTACAGGTTGAGTTATGGTAGTAGTTAAGTTGACTTATGATAGCAGTACAAGTTGAGTTATGGTCGTAGTTAAGTTGACTTATGATAGTAGTACAGGTTGAGTTATGGTAGTAGTTAAGTTGACTTATGATAGTAGTACAGGTTGAGTTATGGTAGTCGTTAAGTTGACTTATGATAGTAGTACAGGTTGAGTTATGGTCGTAGTTAAGTTGACTTATGATAGTAGTACAGGTTGAGTTATGGTCGTAGTTAAGTTGACTTATGATAGTAGTACAGGTTGAGTTATGGTAGTAGTTAAGTTGACTTATGATAGTAGTGCAGGTTGAGTTATGGTAGTAGTTAAGTTGACTTATGATAGTAGTACAGGTTGAGTTATGGTAGTAGTTAAGTTGACTTATGATAGTAGTACAGGTTGAGTTATGGTAGTAGTTAAGTTGACTTATGATAGTAGTACAGGTTGTGGTAGTAGTTAAGTTGACTTATGATAGTAGTACAGGTTGAGTTATGGTAGTAGTTAAGTTGACTTATGATAGTAGTACAGGTTGTGGTAGTAGTTAAGTTGACTTATGATAGTAGTACAGGTTGAGTTATGGTAGTAGTTAAGTTGACTTATGATAGTAGTACAGGTTGAGTTATGGTCGTAGTTAAGTTGACTTATGATAGTAGTACAGGTTGAGTTATGGTAGTAGTTAAGTTGACTTATGATAGTAGTACAGGTTGAGTTATGGTAGTAGTTAAGTTGACTTATGATAGTAGTACATGTTGAGTTATGGTAGTCGTTAAGTTGACTTATGATAGTAGTACAGGTTGAGTTATGGTAGTAGTTAAGTTGACTTATGATAGTAGTACAGGTTGAGTTATGGTCGTAGTTAAGTTGACTTATGATAGTAGTACAGGTTGAGTTATGGTCGTAGTTAAGTTGACTTATGATAGTAGTACAGGTTGAGTTATGGTAGTAGTTAAGTTGACTTATGATAGTAGTGCAGGTTGAGTTATGGTAGTAGTTAAGTTGACTTATGATAGTAGTACAGGTTGAGTTATGGTAGTAGTTAAGTTGACTTATGATAGTAGTACAGGTTGAGTTATGGTAGTAGTTAAGTTGACTTATGATAGTAGTACAGGTTGTGGTAGTAGTTAAGTTGACTTATGATAGTAGTACAGGTTGAGTTATGGTAGTAGTTAAGTTCACTTATGATAGTAGTACAGGTTGAGTTATGGTAGTAGTTAAGTTGACTTATGATAGTAGTACAGGTTGAGTTATGGTCGTAGTTAAGTTGACTTATGATAGTAGTACAGGTTGAGTTATGGTCGTAGTTAAGTTGACTTATGATAGTAGTACAGGTTGAGTTATGGTAGTCGTTAAGTTGACTTATGATAGTAGTACAGGTTGAGTTTTGGTCGTAGTTAAGTTGACTTATGATAGTAGTACAGGTTGAGTTGTGGTAGTAGTTAAGTTGACTTATGATAGTAGTACAGGTTGAGTTATGGTAGTCGTTAAGTTGACTTATGATAGTAGTACAGGTTGAGTTGTGGTAGTAGTTAAGTTGACTTATGATAGTAGTACAGGTTGAGTTATGGTAGGTGTTAAGTTGACTTATGATAGTAGTACAGGTTGAGTTATGGTAGTAGTTAAGTTGACTTATGATAGTAGTACAGGTTGAGTTATGGTAGTCGTTAAGTTGACTTATGATAGTAGTACAGGTTGAGTTATGGTAGTCGTTAAGTTGACTTATGATAGTAGTACAGGTTGAGTTATGGTAGTAGTTAAGTTGACTTATGATAGTAGTACAGGTTGAGTTATGGTAGTAGTTAAGTTGACTTATGATAGTAGTACATGTTGAGTTATGGTCGTAGTTAAGTTGACTTATGATAGTAGTACAGGTTGAGTTATGGTCGTAGTTAAGTTGACTTATGATAGTAGTACAGGTTGAGTTATGGTGGTAGTTAAGTTGACTTATGATAGTAGTACAGGTTGAGTTATGGTAGTAGTTAAGTTGACTTATGATAGTAGTACAGGTTGAGTTATGGTAGTAGTTAAGTTGACTTATGATAGTAGTACAGGTTGAGTTATGGTCGTAGTTAAGTTGACTTATGATAGTAGTACAGGTTGAGTTATGGTAGTAGTTAAGTTGACTTATGATAGTAGTACAGGTTGAGTTATGGTAGTAGTTAAGTTGACTTATGATAGTAGTACAGGTTGAGTTATGGTAGTAGTTAAGTTGACTTATGATAGTAGTACAGGTTGAGTTATGGTAGTAGTTAAGTTGACTTATGATAGTAGTACAGGTTGAGTTATGGTAGTAGTTAAGTTGACTTATGATAGTAGTACAGGTTGAGTTATGGTAGTAGTTAAGTTGACTTATGATAGTAGTACATGTTGAGTTATGGTAGTCGTTAAGTTGACTTATGATAGTAGTACAGGTTGAGTTATGGTAGTAGTTAAGTTGACTTATGATAGTAGTACAGGTTGAGTTATGGTCGTAGTTAAGTTGACTTATGATAGTAGTACAGGTTGAGTTATGGTCGTAGTTAAGTTGACTTATGATAGTAGTACAGGTTGAGTTATGGTAGTAGTTAAGTTGACTTATGATAGTAGTGCAGGTTGAGTTATGGTAGTAGTTAAGTTGACTTATGATAGTAGTACAGGTTGAGTTATGGTAGTAGTTAAGTTGACTTATGATAGTAGTACAGGTTGAGTTATGGTAGTAGTTAAGTTGACTAATGATAGTAGTACAGGTTGAGTTATGGTAGTAGTTAAGTTGACTTATGATAGTAGTACAGGTTGAGTTATGGTAGTAGTTAAGTTGACTTATGATAGTAGTACAGGTTGTGGTAGTAGTTAAGTTGACTTATGATAGTAGTACAGGTTGAGTTATGGTAGTAGTTAAGTTGACTTATGATAGTAGTACAGGTTGAGTTATGGTAGTAGTTAAGTTGACTTATGATAGTAGTACAGGTTGAGTTATGGTCGTAGTTAAGTTGACTTATGATAGTAGTACAGGTTGAGTTATGGTCGTAGTTAAGTTGACTTATGATAGTAGTACAGGTTGAGTTATGGTAGTAGTTAAGTTGACTTATGATAGTAGTACAGGTTGAGTTATGGTAGTAGTTAAGTTGACTTATGATAGTAGTACAGGTTGAGTTATGGTAGTAGTTAAGTTGACTTATGATAGTAGTACAGGTTGAGTTATGGTCGTAGTTAAGTTGACTTATGATAGTAGTACAGGTTGAGTTATGGTAGTAGTTAAGTTGACTTATGATAGTAGTACAGGTTGAGTTATGGTCGTAGTTAAGTTGACTTATGATAGTAGTACAGGTTGAGTTATGGTAGTAGTTATGTTGACTTATGATAGTAGTACAGGTTGAGTTATGGTAGTAGTTAAGTTGACTTATGATAGTAGTACAGGTTGAGTTATGGTAGTAGTTAAGTTGACTTATGATAGTAGTACAGGTTGAGTTATGGTCGTAGTTAAGTTTACTTATGATAGTAGTACAGGTTGAGTTATGGTAGTAGTTAAGTTGACTTATGATAGTAGTACATGTTGAGTTATGGTAGTAGTTAAGTTGACTTATGATAGTAGTACAGGTTGAGTTATGGTAGTAGTTAAGTTGACTTATGATAGTAGTACAGGTTGAGTTATGGTAGTAGTTAAGTTGACTTATGATAGTAGTACAGGTTGAGTTATGGTAGTAGTTAAGTTGACTTATGATAGTAGTACAGGTTGAGTTATGGTAGTAGTTAAGTTGACTTATGATAGTAGTACAGGTTGAGTTATGGTCGTAGTTAAGTTGACTTATGATAGTAGTACAGGTTGAGTTATGGTAGTAGTTAAGTTGACTTATGATAGTAGTACAGGTTGAGTTATGGTAGTAGTTAAGTTGACTTATGATAGTAGTACAGGTTGAGTTATGGTAGTAGTTAAGTTGACTTATGATAGTAGTACAGGTTGAGTTATGGTAGTAGTTAAGTTGACTTATGATAGTAGTACAGGTTGAGTTATGGTCGTAGTTAAGTTGACTTATGATAGTAGTACAGGTTGAGTTATGGTAGTAGTTAAGTTGACTTATGATAGTAGTACAGGTTGAGTTATGGTAGTAGTTAAGTTGACTTATGATAGTAGTACAGGTTGAGTTATGGTAGTAGTTAAGTTGACTTATGATAGTAGTACAGGTTGAGTTATGGTAGTAGTTAAGTTGACTTATGATAGTAGTACAGGTTGAGTTATGGTAGTAGTTAAGTTGACTTATGATAGTAGTACAGGTTGAGTTATGGTAGTAGTTAAGTTGACTTATGATAGTAGTACATGTTGAGTTATGGTAGTCGTTAAGTTGACTTATGATAGTAGTACAGGTTGAGTTATGGTAGTAGTTAAGTTGACTTATGATAGTAGTACAGGTTGAGTTATGATCGTAGTTAAGTTGACTTATGATAGTAGTACAGGTTGAGTTATGGTCGTAGTTAAGTTGACTTATGATAGTAGTACAGGTTGAGTTATGGTAGTAGTTAAGTTGACTTATGATAGTAGTACAGGTTGAGTTATGGTCGTAGTTAAGTTGACTTATGATAGTAGTACAGGTTGTGGTAGTAGTTAAGTTGACTTATGATAGTAGTACAGGTTGAGTTATGGTAGTAGTTAAGTTGACTTATGATAGTAGTACAGGTTGAGTTATGGTAGTAGTTAAGTTGACTTATGATAGTAGTACAGGTTGAGTTATGGTAGTAGTTAAGTTGACTTATGATAGTAGTACAGGTTGAGTTATGGTAGTAGTTAAGTTGACTTATGATAGTAGTACATGTTGAGTTATGGTAGTAGTTAAGTTGACTTATGATAGTAGTACAGGTTGAGTTATGGTAGTAGTTAAGTTGACTTATGATAGTAGTACAGGTTGAGTTATGGTAGTAGTTAAGTTGACTTATGATAGTAGTACATGTTGAGTTATGGTAGTAGTTAAGTTGACTTATGATAGTAGTACAGGTTGAGTTATGGTAGTAGTTAAGTTGACTTATGATAGTAGTACAGGTTGAGTTATGGTAGTAGTTAAGTTGACTTATGATAGTAGTACAGGTTGAGTTATGGTAGTAGTTAAGTTGACTTATGATAGTAGTACAGGTTGAGTTATGGTAGTAGTTAAGTTGACTTATGATAGTAGTACAGGTTGAGTTATGGTAGTAGTTAAGTTGACTTATGATAGTAGTACAGGTTGAGTTATGGTAGTAGTTAAGTTGACTTATGATAGTAGTACAGGTTGAGTTATGGTAGTAGTTAAGTTGACTTATGATAGTAGTACAGGTTGAGTTATGGTAGTAGTTAAGTTGACTTATGATAGTAGTACAGGTTGAGTTATGGTCGTAGTTAAGTTGACTTATGATAGTAGTACAGGTTGTGGTAGTAGTTAAGTTGACTTATGATAGTAGTACAGGTTGAGTTATGGTAGTAGTTAAGTTGACTTATGATAGTAGTGCAGGTTGAGTTATGGTAGTAGTTAAGTTGACTTATGATAGTAGTACAGGTTGAGTTATGGTAGTCGTTAAGTTGACTTATGATAGTAGTACAGGTTGAGTTATGGTCGTAGTTAAGTTGACTTATGATAGTAGTACAGGTTGTGGTAGTAGTTAAGTTGACTTATGATAGTAGTACAGGTTGAGTTATGGTAGTAGTTAAGTTGACTTATGATAGTAGTACAGGTTGAGTTATGGTAGTAGTTAAGTTGACTTATGATAGTAGTACAGGTTGAGTTATGGTAGTAGTTAAGTTGACTTATGATAGTAGTACAGGTTGAGTTATGGTAGTAGTTAAGTTGACTTATGATAGTAGTACATGTTGAGTTGTAGTAGCGTGCAAATGATTCAATGTCCAGTACTGTGGAAATATGTTTGGATATGACAATCAGTTTATTTTTGGCTATCAAACTGAAATGACATGTAGGCTGTAGAACATAAAGTATGCTGACCTTGACTTGGATGCAACATTGTCACAGCAGTGAGACCTGACCACACACAGCAAGCTTGTAAACAGTTTGTGTCCTCCATGCAGTCGCCCCTCCAGTGTTCCCACCTGAACCCAATTAAATGACGTTACCATAGCAACCGCACCATAGCAACGGTCCCATCCCTGTCAACATCTCCTGGTTCTCAAGAGGAAGTGGGCGGAGCAATCTGCCGAAAAGGAAATTCAGCATCAACTGAGGCCAGCAATCAATTACAGAAAACTAAATAAAAACTAAATAAACAAATAAAGAAATTTGGCTCCAACAGAATGCAAAGTAAATATCTGTGGGATGATGTACAATATTAGCTTTTTACTGACACTCTGAACTTTGATTCATGTCGATATAGTTTTGTGGATGTTTAAAAAGAATACATACATTAAAAAAAAATTGAAACCCATTAATGGGAATTTTTGTTTTATCCACAAATGTCAGTTTGTAAAAAAAACAAAAACAAAATAAATCCTTCCTCAAACAATTCAGCCATTTTCTCTCACTTTTATATTGCATAAAGGTCTGGGGACATACATATAAAATAATCACAACACAATCATCTTATTACAAAAGAGAGTAATGAAGATTATTAATAACATGGATTACAGAGACCCAACAAATGATTCATAAAGTCACACATTTTAAAATTGTATAAAAGACAACTGTTCAAATGATGTATAAAGTAAATAATAATATGCTTCCTGAAGTGGTCCAGAAGATGTTTCAGATGTGAACCAGTACATATGTATATCATATAAAGGTGATAATCTATGGGGTTATCAACAATTACAAGTACAAATATGTAATACTTTTATATTTCAAACTATGTAATCTATAAATGTAAAGATCATATTAAAAAGATTGTTAGACAAACAACAATGTCACACATGTTATATGTGCTGATGTTGTTAGAAAGTCAAAATGAAAGTCTGGACAGTTTATTTCAAATCCTGCAGTTTCATTTGCTGCTGCTGTTCTCACCGGCACACTTGTGTTTCTTACACTGGTACTTAGAAGACAATCTTTCACCACACACACTGCAACTCAACACTTTCTCTCCTGGGTGTTTTCTCATGTGTCTTACAAGGGTTGATCGCTCACTAAAGCTTCTGTTGCAGATTGAACAGGAATGTGATTTTTCACCAGTGTGTGTTCTCATGTGTACTTTCAAACTCTGACTGTGTCTAAAACCTTTACCACAGGTTGAACAGGAAAAAGGTTTTTCACCAGTGTGTGTTCTCATGTGTACTTTCAAACTCTGACCTACTGTAAAACCTTTACCACAGGTTGAACAGGAAAAAGGTGTTTCACCAGTGTGTGTTCTCATGTGTACTTTCAAACTCTGACTTTCTGTAAAACCTTTACCACAGGTTGAACAGGAAAAAGGTTTTTCCTCAGTGTGTATTCTCATGTGTCTTTTCCATTTGTTAGTATGTGTAAAACCTTTACCACAGATTGAACAGGAAAAAGGTTTTTCACCAGTGTGTATTCTCATGTGTTCTTTCAAACTCTGACTTCGTGTAAAACCTCTACCACAGTTTGAACAGGAAAAAGGTTTTTCACCAGTGTGTGTTCTCATGTGTTCTTTCAAACTCTGACTTCGTGTAAAACCTTTACTACAGATTGAACAGGAAAAAGGTTTTTCACCAGTGTGTATTCTCATGTGTCTTTTCAATTTGCTACTGTGTGTAAAACCTTTACCACAGGTTGAACAGGAAAAAGGTTTTTCACCAGTGTGTGTTCTCATGTGTACTTTCAAACTCTGACCTACTGTAAAACCTTTACCACAGGTTGAACAGGAAAAAGGTTTTTCACCAGTGTGTATTCTCATGTGTTCTTTCAAACCCTGACTTCGTGTAAAACCTTTACCACAGGTTGAACAGGAAAAAGGTTTTTCCTCAGTGTGTATTCTCATGTGTCTTTTCCATTTGTTAGTATGTGTAAAACCTTTACCACAGATTGAACAGGAAAAAGGTTTTTCACCAGTGTGTATTCTCATGTGTTCTTTCAAACTCTGACTTCGTGTAAAACCTCTACCACAGTTTGAACAGGAAAAAGGTTTTTCACCAGTGTGTGTTCTCATGTGTTCTTTCAAACTCTGACTTCGTGTAAAACCTTTACTACAGATTGAACAGGAAAAAGGTTTTTCACCAGTGTGTATTCTCATGTGTTCTTTCAAACTCTGACTTCGTGTAAAACCTCTACCACAGGTTGAACAGGAAAAAGGTTTTTCACCAGTGTGTATTCTCATGTGTTCTTTCAAACCCTGACTTCGTGTAAAACCTTTACCACAGGTTGAACAGGAAAAAGGTTTTTCCTCAGTGTGTATTCTCATGTGTCTTTTCCATTTGTTAGTATGTGTAAAACCTTTACCACAGATTGAACAGGAAAAAGGTTTTTCACCAGTGTGTATTCTCATGTGTTCTTTCAAACTCTGACTTCGTGTAAAACCTCTACCACAGTTTGAACAGGAAAAAGGTTTTTCACCAGTGTGTGTTCTCATGTGTTCTTTCAAACTCTGACTTCGTGTAAAACCTTTACTACAGATTGAACAGGAAAAAGGTTTTTCACCAGTGTGTGTTCTCATGTGTACTTTCAAATGTTGACTTTGTGTAAAACCTTTACCACAGGTTGAACAAGAAAAAGGTTTTTCACTGGTGTGTGTTCTCATGTGTACTTTCAAATGTTGACTTCGTGTAAAACCTTTACTACATTCTGAGCAAGAAAAAGGTTTTTCTCCAGTGTGTGTTCTCATGTGTCTTTTCAGACTACAATGGTATTTAAAAGTTTTGTGAGAGTGAGAAGATGTGAAGTGAGTGTTGTCAGTGTGACATGTCTTATCATCTTTAGAGTCTTCATCATCAGTGTCAGGAGAGTGTGACGTTGTGTCCTCACTATCTGATAGTGGAGCTAAGAGCTTGTCTGCTTGTGATCCTCCACAGTGGTCTCCATCAGCTTCTGTTGTCATGTGTTGTGTTGAGCTGCTGCTTGGAGGCTCCCCCCCTCCCCTCTCCTCACTTTCACCTTTCACCTCATCATCTTCACTCTTCACAGGGACACCAGTCACTGGGAACTCCTCCAACCATTTAGGCTGACTGATGCCCTCTTCCTCCTCTTCCTCTCTAATGTGCGGCGGCTCTTGGTCCTCCTCTTCCTCTTTAAAGTAGGGTGTCAGTGGGTCCTCCTCTTCCTTTTTAATGTGAGGGGTCAGCAGGTTCTCTTGCTCCTTAAAGTGAGGGGTCAGTGGGTCCTCCTCTTCATTTTTGATGTGTAAGATCAGTGGGTCCTCCGCTTGCCTTTTATTGTGAAGGGTCAGTTTAACATTATGGGTCTGTGGCGTCTCATGTTTCGCTTTATTGTGGGGGGGCTGTGGGTCCTCTCCTCCGTCTTTAATGTGTTGGGAATGTGGTACCTCTTTTTCCTCTTTAATGTGGTGGGGCTGTGGCTCTTCTTCCTGCTCATGAGGAAGATGTTCTTTATTGAGGTCTGTGGAACAGGAGAAAACAAACATTCTTCAGAAAAGTCCAGCTTTGCTCAATCACATGAGACATTGTCCTACACCAAGAAATGATTTCACAATCTCATCAGTTTCCCCTCACAGCAGTCAGGGTACTTCCAGCTGACACATGCAGAAGACCTTCAGGGGAATACCTTCCCAGGCCAACATCCAATCCTCCTTATTCATATAAAAACATCCTAAAAGTCATTCCTGCAATCCTTAATGGTAGACGCCATACGTAAAAGTGTGCTGTTCTCCCTCTGAATAAGTCATACACACACAGGAAATAATGTACCACATGCCAGCTTCCACACAGTAGTACTAGTGATGAGCTCCCCCTGCTGGTGGACAATAATTAGTCATTTTCCTATTCATCTTAAGAGACATGTCTGTTATAAAAGAACCATGAGCACAGTCAACATGTTGGCCAAGAAAGAAGACATCTGTTTTGCTTTCATTTAGATAGTGTCACCACAGTTAAACTGGGAAGAAGTAATCAGATTACTGACTACACCTTCAAAAGATAACTTTTTAACCTTATTAATATTAGTAATAATGGATTATATTAATTTAGTGTGTTTCTAGACATTCAAATTGCGTTAGAGTGAGAACTGAGAAGGCATCATTCATGCAGTCCACACATTCAATCAGAATCAGTATCAGACAGACCGTATTTCCTTGAATTGCCGCCGGGTATATAGTATGCACCTGCCTAGAATTACTGCCGGGTCAAACACGTTTCGCAAACTAATTAGCGCATGCTTAGCATTACCGCCGGCTCAGGATTAAAGCCGGGTCAAACTCGTTTCGCCAAATAATTAGCATATGCCTACAATTCCCGTCGGGTCAAACTTGTCACGTCACGAGTGACACTTCACCTGTCATCATTTTCAAAATGGAGGAGGCTGATTTCAATCATTTGAAATCGCATAAAGGGAAGACGATTAAGAGCTATTCAGTAGGGTTTAAGGTCCAAGCTGTTGAAGATGCTAAAAAGAACAGTAAGCAGCTATGTTTTATTAATATACCGTAGCTGCGTGTGTCAAATATGAGTCATTAAATGACTCCCGCCTCCTGGTGGTAGAGGGCGCTAGTGATCCTTCTTGCGACTACTTGGCTGCAGAAGAAGTGACAACAAGCAGCAAGAGTGAGCAGCGTGTGTTTATTTTTTCCTCTCGCTTGCACTTTTAACATGGAGGATTACATATATCTAAAATAAAACAGTTTTCTAAACTGGACTTTCAATCGAAGCAGGAGGTAATAATGGAAGATCTCCATCGAGACAGAGAGACTTTTAAAACTGAAGAAAGATAAGGAAGACTTCTATAAACAAGTTATCGATGCTTTTGATCAGAAGGAGCTGCGCATAGACATCATTTATAAGTAAAGGTAAGACCATAATAACTTTTTTTTATTAAATGTGCTTTTCATGATGTATCCTTACATCACACTCAAATTTTTAAGCGCAGGCCTAAATACACCGCATGCCTTTGGTAAGTGCCGGAGTGAGAAGAGGTTTTACATTAATTAGCGCCCCGGCGGCAATTCAAGGAAATACGGTACTTTATTAATCCCCAAGGGGAAGTTAAAACTTTCAGCAATATGGTAAGCTACATTTAATAATAATAATAATAATAATAATAATAAGTAGATGAGGCAATTGTTCAAGGAATTGTGTGTGAATGCAGACAATTCTCACAAGACCACAACTCTTCTCTCACATTCCCAAAGTAATAATCTAGTCAATAATCACTGAACTTCACAAAAAAATAAGGCATATTATATCAACAATGACTTTTTTTCAAGATGGCGCCCCCCCCGTGACTGACGTCTTTACGTCGTCCTCCTGACAACATTTACGTTTTTTATTTATTATGCAAACCCCGTTTCCATATGAGTTGGGAAATTGTGTTAGATGTAAATATAAACAGAATACAATGATTTGCAAATCCTTTTCAAGCCATATTCAGTTGAATATGCTACAAAGACAAAATATTTGATGTTCAAACTCATAAACTTTTTTTTTTTGTTGCAAATAATAATTAACTTAGAATTTCATGGCTGCAACACGTGCCAAAGTAGTTGGGAAAGGGCATGTTCACCACTGTGTTACATCACCTTTTCTTTTAACAACACTCAATAAACGTTTGGGAACTGAGGAAACTAATTGTTGAAGCTTTGAAAGTGGAATTCTTTCCCATTCTAGTTTTATGTAGAGCTTCAGTCGTTCAACAGTCCGGGGTCTTCCATCCATCCATTTCCCACCGCTTATTCCCTTTTGGGGTCGCCGGCACCCATCTCAGCCACAATCGGGTGGAAGGCGTGGGACATCCCGGACAAGTCTCCACCTCATGGCAGGGCCAACACAGATAGACAGACAACATTCACACTCACATTCACACACTAGGGACCATTTAGTGTTGCCAATCAACCTATCCCCAGGTGCATGTCTTTGGAAGTAGGAGGAAGCCGGAGTACCCGGAGGGAAACCACGCATTCACGGGGAGAACATGCAAACTCCACACAGAAAGATCCAGAGCCTGGGATTGAACCCAAGACTACAGGACCTTCGTATTGTGAGGCAGACGCACTAACCCTTCTTCCACCGTGAAGCCCAGTCCGGGGTCTTGTTGTCGTATTTTACACTTCATAATGCGCCACACATTTTCCATGGGAGACATGTCTGGACTGCAGGCAGGCCAGTCTAGTACATGCACTATTTCACTACAAAGCCACGCTGTTGTAACACGTGGCTTGGCATTGTTTTGCTGAAATAAGCAGGGGCATCCATGATAACGTTGCTTGGATGACAACATATGTTGCTCCAAAACCTGTATGGACCATTCAGCATTAATGGTGCCTTCACAGATGTGTAAGTTACCCATGCCTTGGGCACTAATACACCCCCATACCATCACACATGTGTAAGTTACCCATGCATTGGACACTAATACACCCCCATACCATCACACATGTGTAAGTTACCCATGCATTGGACACTAATACACCCCCATACCATCACACATGCTGGCTTTTCAACTTTGCGCCAATAACAATCCGGATGGTTATTTTCCTCTTTGTTCCGGAGTACACCACATCCACAGTTTCCAAATATAATCTGAAATGAAGACTCGTCAGACCACAGAACACTTTTCCACTTTGCATCAGTCCATCTTAGATGAGCTCGGGCCCAGCCAAGCCGGCGGTGTTTCAGGGTGTTGTTGGTAAATGGGTTTGGCTTTGCATAGTAGAGTTTTAACTTGCACTTACAGATGTAGCGACCAACTGTAGTTACTGACTGTGGTTTTATGAAGTGTTCCAGGGGGCCCTGTGGTGATATCCTTTACACACTGATGTCAGTTTTTTATGCAGTACCGCCTAAGGCAGGGGTAGGGAACCTATGGCTCTAGAGCCAGATGTGGCTCTTTTGATGACTGCACCTGGCTCTCAGATAAATCTTAGCTGACATTGCTAAACATGGTAAGTAATGAATAATTCTGCCGGTAATCATAGTGTCAAAAATAACGTTCAAAATATAAAATATTTTCATGCATTTTAATCCATCCATCCGGTTTCTACCGCACCTGTTCAAGAAGTCGCATTAATGGTAAGAAGTATTTTATTTATTGTTGGTTAGCTTCAGAATAACAATGTTATTAAAAATAATAAGAGACTTATTATACTCAAAAAAATGTTGGACTTACTTAAAAATGAATGCATCATCATCATTTATTGTTATTCCTTTCATTAAAATGCATATATACAAGCCACGTACAATTGACACTTTCATTGTTTTTTTTGTTTCTTATACATTTCCATGATCAGAAAGGAGCAGATGGAAGAATAATATTCTTATATTTATCTGCCCCCCTTTTTAACACCAATTATTTTCGATGACTTTATAACTGTTCCCTCCAACAACACCCGAACTCCAACATACTTTTCAATTTTCCTTTAAGTATTTTCACAATGACACGTCCAATCTAAATCAAAATTCAGTTTGATATAATTCCAGTTTTCTCTTTTTATAACTTTTTAAAAACAAAGGTATTCTCACAGCTTTTTAAGTCTTTGTTTAGAGAATATCATGCTTTCACAGCAACAACAGACAAGCACATTTGTTTCAAATTTGTTGGCACTCTTGGATGTTTAAAGTCATACGGCCTTCTGTGGTTCTCATCTCCAGATGTGAACACACAACTTTTGTACGTCCTTTGGAAGAATTGTATTTCTCGCTTTGAACATCATTAATAGACTATTCAATTCTACAATGTCTTTTAGTTTTAGTAATTGTGACCTAATGAAGTGGTTTTGTGTGGTCGCTATATCGTACTTTAAAAATTATACAAATTGCTCGTTTCTGTGAAATAAAAGCATTATGTTGATATGATATGTATTTCCCAATATTTCTGCACAATAATTGAAATAAGATAGAATAATAGTTGTATTCAGTCTTAAAAAAAATATTATATGGCTCTCACAGAAATACTTTTAAAATATTTGGCTTGTATGGCTCTCTCAGCTAAAAAGGTTCCCGACCCCTGGCCTAAGGGATCGAAGGTCCGTAATATCATCGCTTATGTGCAGTGATTTCCCCAGATTCTCTGAACCTTTTGATGATTTTACGGACCGTAGATGGTAAAACCCTAAATTCCTTGCAATAGCTTGTTGAGAAATGTTGTTCTAAAACTGTTCGACAATTTGCTTACAAAATGATGACACTCTACCAATCCTTGTTTGTGAATTACTTAACATTTCACGGAAACAGCTTTTATACCCAATCATGGCACCCACCTGTTCCCAATGAGCCTGCACACCTGTGGGATGTTCCAAATAAGTGTTTGATGAGCATTCCTCAACTTAATCCGTATTCATTACCACCTTTCCCAACTTCTTTGTCATGTGTTGCTGGCATCAAATTCTAAAGGTAATGATTATGTGCATAAAAAAAAAAGTTTATCAGTTTGAACATCAAATATGTTGTCTTTGTAGCATATTCAACTGAATATGGCTTGAAAATGATTTGCAAATCATTGTATTCCGTTTATATTTACATCTAACACCATTTCCCAACTCATATGGAAACGGGGTTTGTAGTACTAATTTGCATCCTAAATGCAAAGTTTTTGCACGCAACACTGAGATAAAACAGAGATGCACTTCTGGACATTGGAAAAGCTCACTGAGAGGTCACTTATAGTCTGACGGACTTCAACTTTCTGCTACGACGAGAGCCAGCTAACCACAAAACAACAACAACAAGACGGCGGGGCTACATGCTAGGCTAAAGGCTAGAGCTACACAACCACCACTACCTAGCTTGCTGCTAGCTAACGTGCGCTCACTCGACAACAAGCTGGATGAGCTGAGAACCAGGACTACATCCCAACGTGAACTGAGAGAATGCTGTGCTCTTATTTACACGGAAACCTGGCTTTTGGACAGCATCCCAGAAGCTGCTGCATGACGTCATCAGTAAACAAGAGACCGCACACCCTGATGCTGCGTTCACGGCAGCTGGGGATTTTAACCACCTAAAGAGTGTCCTCCCAAAATACCATCAATATGTGAACTTTACTACGAGGGAGATAAACACCCTGGACCAGGTGTACTGCAACGTGAGGGGAGCCTACAAGGCTGTACCCAGACCACACTTTGGACTATCTGATCACATCTCAGCTTTTCTATATCCAGCGTACAGACAGCGTCTCAAGCAAGCCCCCCCAGTGAGTAAAACTGTTCAAGTTTGGAATGAAGACACTGAACTAGTGCTTCAGGACTGCTTTGGGAGTACAGACTGGGACATGTTCAAAACTGCTGCTCAGAGGGATGATGGTACTGTGTATTTAGAGCAGGGGTAGGGAACCTATGGCTCTAGAGCCAGATGTGGCTATTTTGATGACTGCATCTGGCTCTTAGATAAATCTTAGCTGACATTGCTTAGCATGATAAGTAATGAATAATTCCGCTGGTAATCACAGTGTTAAAAATAACGTTCAAAATATAAAACATTCTCATACCAAAGTATTGCAAGATCTCGCAAAACATCCATCTCCCTTTAGGGGCTCCGTATGATTGTAAACAGAATAGAGGACAAATATTCCAGGCAGATTTTAAGAATTTAAAATCAACAAAATAATCATACCTGTCATTTGCATTTGAATATATGGGTCAGTTCTAAGGAATATAAGGGATTGTCAACGTTTAACGATTTTACTTGTCTTTTTTTCTCTGTCTTGTGCTGTGAATCTTTTAAAATCAGTATTAGGGGCGGCATGGCTCGGTTGATACAGTGGCTGTGCCAGCAACTTGAGGGTTGCAGGTTTGATCCCCGCTTCCGCCATCCTAGTCACTGTCATTGTGTCCTTGGGCAAGACACTTTACCCACCTGCTCGCAGTGCCCGCCCACACTGGTTTAAATGTAACTTAGATAATGAGTTTCACTATGTAAAGCGCTTTGAGTCACTAGAGAAAAGCGCTAAATAAATATAATTCTCTTCACTTCACTTCATACATTTTAATCCATCCATCTGTTTTCTACCGCACCTGTTCAAGAAGTCGCATTAATGGTAAGAAGCATTTTATTTATCATCGGTGAGCTTCCGAATGAAACTTTTATTAAAAAAGAATAAGAGACTTATTGTGTGAAGATCTGTCACTTCATTTCTGTTCGTGCTTCTTTGTTTTGTATTTACTTTCCATCAGTGCTCTTATTTTGTTTCCATTTCCTGTTTGTACCGCTGAGCGCTGTGTTTTTTCCCCTTACCTGCTGTTGGTTGGCCGCCGGTCCACACCTGCTGCCAATCAGCATGTTTCTATTTCTGCTTGTCTTGCGCGTTCCTCATCTTACCTGTTCTTCGCTCTCCTGGTTCCTGCATCTTGGTGCCACTACTACTGCTGCCATGCGAGTTTGTCACATATTATACTCTATAAATGTTGATCTTACTTAATAATGCAGACATTTTGTTGTATTCAGTGTTAAAAAATATTATATGGCTCTCACGGAAATACATTTTAAAATATTTTGCTTAAATGGCTCTCTCAGCCAAAAAGGTTCCCGACCCCTGACATAGAGGAACATGCTTCCGGTGTAACTGGCTACATCAGTACGTGTGTGGAAAACATTGTTCCCCAAAAACAATACAAGATATACCCAAACCAAAAACCCTGGATTAATGTTCGGTCCAAGCTACATGCCCGCTCCACTGCATTTGTCTCAGGCAATGCTGAGGACTACAAGAAGGCCAGACATGACATGTGTAAATCCATCAGCGAGGCCAAGGGACAATGCAGACAAAAGCTGGAGGGATTCCACTTCAACACAGATTCCCGGCGCATGTGGCAAGGCCTGCAACACATCACAGACTACAAGCAGGGGAGCAGGGGGGTCACAAACAGCCAACAATCACTGCCAGATGAGCTGAATGAGTTCTACGCCCGCTTCGAGATCCTCAACACCAACTAACAGAGAGGGGTTCTGACCACGGAGCCCACGCAGGACCCACCGCTCACTATGACAACAGCAGAGGTACGTACAGTTCTGAAGAAAACAAACCCACGGAAGACAGCCGGCCCAGACAACACCCCTGGCCAGGCCCTCAGGGTGTGTTCATCAGAGCTGGCTGACGTACTTGCTGACATATACAACTTGTCACTAACACAAGCTGTTGTGCCCACCTGCTTCAAGACCACCACCATCGTGCCCCTGCCAAAGAAAAACACTGTGACCTGTCTGTTGCACTCACCCCAATAGTGATGAAGTGCTTCCAGAGGATAGTCATGTCACACATCAAGAAGACCATCCCAGACACACTGGACCCTCTACAGCAGGGGTCACCAACCTTTTTGAAACCAAGAGCTACTTCTTGGGTACTGATCAATGCGAAGGGCTACCAGTTTGATACACACTTAAATAAATTGCCACAAATAGACAATTTGCTCAATTTACCTTTAATATATAAATCTATATATATATATATATATATATATAAATATATATATAAATGGGTATTTCTGTCAGTCATTCCGTCCTAACTTTTTTTTCCTTTCACGGAAAGTTTTTTTGTAGAGAATAAATTGTGAAAAAACACTTAATTGAACGGTTTAAAAGAAGAGAAAATACGAAAAAAATGAAAATTAAACTTTGAAACATAGTTTATCTTCAATTTCGACTCTTTGAAATTCAAAATTCAAACAAAAAAAAAGGAAGAGAAAAACTAGCTAATTTAAATCTTTTTGAAAAAATTAAAAAAATTATTTATGTTACATCATTAGTCATTTTTCCTGATTAATATTAATTTTAGAGTTTTGATGACATGTTTTGAATAGGTTAAAATCCAATCTGCACTTTGTTAGAATATATAACAAATTGGACCAAGCTATATTTCTAACAAAGACAAATCGTTATTTCTTCTAGATTTTCTAGATCAAACATTTTAAAAGAAATTCGAAAGAATTTGAAATAAGATTTAAAATTGATTCTACAGATTTTCTAGATTTGCCAGAATAATTTTTTTGAATTTTAATCATAATAAGTTTGAAGAAATATTTCACAAATATTCTTCGTCGAAAAAACAGAAGCTAAAATGAAGAATTAAATTAAAAAGTATTTATTATTCCTATTTTCTTTCTTTCTTTCTTTAGTTTATTTCAAACATGAATATTTACAACACAATACAATACAGACAATAAAAATTATTTACAATAAAAAAAAAAACTTGAACATTTATTTAAATTGTCAGGAAAGAAGAGGAAGGAATTTAAAAGGTAAAAAGGTGAATGTGTTTAAAAATCCTAAAATCAATTTTAAGGTTGTATATTTTCTCTAGAATTGTCTTTCTGAAAGTTATAGGAAGCAAATAAAAAATAAAAATGAATGTATTTAAACAAGTGAAGACCAAGTCTTTAAAATATTTTCTTGGATTTTTTAAATTCTATTTGAGTTTTGTCTCTCTTAGAATTAAAAAGGTCAAGCAAAGCGAGACCAGCTTGCTATTAAATAAATACAATTTAGAAAATAGAGGCGGCTCACTGGTAAGTGCTGCTATTTGAGCTATTTTTCGAAAAGGCCAGCGGGCGACTTATCTGGTCCTTACAGGTGACCGGTGCCCGCGGTCACCGCGTTGGTGACCCCTGCTCTACAGTTTGCCTACCGGCAGAACCGGTCCACTGAGGATGAAGTCAACCCTGTCATCCACACCACCCTCACCCACGTAGAGGGCAAGGACACCTATGCCAGGCTATTATTCATCGACTACAGCTCTACTTTTAACACGGTCATCCCACAAAAACTCACTGCTAAACTCCTCACTGTTTGTCTGACACCAACTCTCTGTGACTGGGTCCTGAACTTTCTCACAAACCGGCCCCAGTCAGTCAGAATCAGCAACCAGACATCAGGCACAAAAGTTCTAAGCATTGGGACCCCCCAAGGCTGCGTGCTGAGCCCCCTATTGTACACCCTCTTCACACACGACTGTGTGGCCTCCCAGAACAAGACCACTATCATCAAGTTAGCAGAGGATACTACGGTCGTCGGACTGATCACCGGGGGATCTGAGGCAGTGTACAGAAGGGAGGTAGCGGAACTGGTGGCCTGGTGTCAGGATAATAATCTCTTCTTGAACACAGACAAGACCAAGGAGATGATTATTGACCCATGGAGAAGGAGTGCACAGTACACACCTCTGTACATAGGGGGGACAAAGGTGGACAGGGTGAAAACCTGTAAATTCCCCGGGACCCACATCAGCGAGGACCTCACCTGGGATCACAACACCCAACAAACAATAAAGAAAGCCCAGCAGCGACTGTACTTCCTAAGAAGGCTGAGAAAATTTGGCATGCCACCCAAAATTCTCAGCAACTTCTATAGAAGTACGGTTGAGAGTGTCCTTACCAGCTCAATCACGGTCTGGTATGGAAACTGCACTGCTAAGGACAGGAAGGCACTCCAGCGAGTGATTAAAACTGCTCAGTACATATCAGGAGCAGCCTTCCCCTCACTACAGGACATGTAGTCTACCAGGGCCACCAGGAGAGCACACAACATCATCAAGGACAGTACACAGTCTCTTCAGCCTCCTACCATCAGGCAGACCATACAGGAGCCTGAAATCCAGGACTACCAGACTGACAAACAGTTTCTTCCCACAGGCCATCAGGCTTGTGAATGCTAGCGCCCTCCAACTCCCCGTTTTTACTTTTGTCTTTTTGAACAAAAGACAGCTACCTTGACCACCCCCTAACTGTGAACCATCACTGTAGACACGTTTCACCGTTGATCACTAAAGACACTTTAACTGCTGCTGTGACCCAAGGTCACCTCCATATTTATACTGTTGACTGTCAATCAGAATGTGCAATAATGTTATGTTACTTACTGTGCCTTGTATATACATTTTTATTTTTTATTTTTAGCTAAGTACAGTGTGACTTGTTGAAGGGTGGACTAGCAAAGTAAGATTTTCATTGTACGGCAAACTGTCTGTTTAACTGTACATATGACAATAAACTATCTTGAATCTTCAATCAAAAAGTGATCTGATGTAATATTTTGATATTTACACATCGCATATTTACACACACGCATTTTACTAGAATACCCTTATGAGCATTACATATATCAATATCAAGTACCTACTGTACTGTTTACTTGTTGAAATACCCTTTTTAGAGCAAATATCTGCCCAAATGGCCACTTTGTTGCTGCCAAAAATGTATTTTAAGTAATATTTTGATATTGACACATCTCATCTCTGCATATTTTACTAGAATACTCTTATGGACATTACATATATATATAAATAAAGTACCTACTGTACTGTATACTTGTAGAAATACCCTTTACAAAGCTAAAATATACCAAAACAACCACTCTGCTGCTGCCAAAATTTGATTTCAAGTAATATTTTGATACTGACAAATCTCATCTCTGCATAGTTTACTAAAATACCCTTATGAGCATTACATGTATCAAAATCAAGTACCTACTGTACCGTTTACTTGTTGAAATACCATTTTTAGAGCAAATATCTACCCAAATGGCCACTTTACTGCTGCCAAAAATGTATTTTAAGTGATATTTTGATACTGACACATCTCATCTCTGCATATTTTACTAAATACTCTTATGGGCATGACATATATATAAATCAATTACCTACTGTATACTTGTAGAAATACCCTTTACAAAGCTAATATATACCAAAACAACCACTTTACTGCTGCCAAAAATTGATTTCAAGTAATATTTTGATATTTACACATCTCATCTCGGCATATTGTACTGGAATACCCTTATGGGCATTACACATGTATAAACCTAGTACCTACTGTACTGTTTACTTGTTGAAATACCCCATTTAGAGCTAAAAACTACCCAATTTGCTACTTTACTGCGACCAATAATCGATTCCAGATAATATCAACAATAATAACAAAATTGTCAGAATAATTGTATATAAGTTATAAAACAACTTTGTTTTCCATTGAATTCAGGTCCCCTGCGAGAACACCCAAAGCTGTCTTTCATCTTATCAAACAAAAGGCTTGTAAAACTCCACTATCTGCGATGGGATGCAACATGAAGGTGTCGGTTTCTTTGATCTATTGACAGCCACAGGAGACCTTTTCTTGACCCGAGAGCTACAAAGCGGAGAGGGAGCAGACCTGACGCAGCACAAGGCACCTTTTCTTTGAACTGTTTATGATCGAGTGCGACAGCCATTTACGACCCCCCTCCCTTTAGAAACATCTGAAGCTATGTAATCAGAAAAGCCCCAAAGGAAAGAGGACGCGTGGAACTCCCTCGTCAGAGCGTGGTGGGAAACTGTACGAAGTTGCAGCCCAGACGTTTCTCCTCATGAGCTAAATTGAATCCTGTCTGTGTTTGATTTCTTTGCTCCTTGTCTTGTTTAATAGATGTCATCGGCAAAAATGTCAAAGCATATCTCTGAAACACAATATTATACCTTCTGAAAACGATAGCAAGAATATACCTACAAATTTCAAAAAAACGTCACGAGCAAACACTTTGTTTAAAAAGTTTTTACTGCCTTTTTAGCCCTTTCCTCATCGCAGCCACCCCCTCGTCTTCTCCCCCCCAGCCATGGTTGCAACCCCCTACTCCTCCACCAGACATTAGTCATCTTTGTGGACCAGGTCAGAGGTCAACTGAGGAAGCTGCATCCTAGAAACTATCTGGTGCGCACCAGAATCTATCTAGTGTGCACTATGTAATATTTAAGTACAGTCTTTTATTTTCCAATCAATTCATTTTGTAACATGAATTGATTAACGTGGACCCCGACTTAAACAAGTTGAAAAACTTATTCGGGTGTTCAATTGTACGGAATATGTACCGAACTGTGCAATCTACTAATAAAAGTATCAATCAATCATTCAATCAATTCCTACATGCAAACACAGTGTTACTGTTCAAACTGTGTGTAATGCAACAGTATTTAAAATTATTGAATATACTCGTTAAATAATGTGTCCTCCTTGTTTTTAATGAATAATTAAGGCCTACTATGCTACTGTATTTTAATGCTGTTCATGATGGTGGTACTTGGAAATCCAAGTATTTTCTGAGGTGGTACTTGGTTAAAAAAGTTTGACAACTACTGACGTAATGACATTGTAAACTAAATTGGCAGACACCTTTTTGTTTTACCTAAACGGCGTCTGCTCATACATCGCGCTTCCAACGAGATCCCGTCACCCCCCGAGTAAAAAGGTTCCACAACTGTTCACGTTTTACCATCTCATCTTATTTTCCATCATGTGAATGTTGGAAGTGGAACTAAATATGATCTCTGAGAGGGGTACACATTATTACCAAAGCAGGGCCCCCGTCCACATATACCAGCGTTTCTCAAAGTGTGGGGCGGGCCCCACCTGTGGGGAATAGAGACATGACAGGTGGGGCGCGAGGAACGGGAGGGAATTTCACTTAAAAACATTTTTTCATTATTATATTCTTGCGGCGGCAATGACCAAGAAGAGCGCGGAGTTGGAATATAATTACATCACTTTATGTACATATTTATATCATATTTACATAATATGTAACTACAAGCTCCATTCACAGACAGAGTCCCACTGCTTTTATGAGCGGTCAAGCGAGTCAAAAGCCGAAAATGTTTTTTTATTTTTTATTTGTGGCGGCCGTAATTCTTTCGTGGCGAGCCGCCACAAATAAATGAATGTGTGGGAAACCCTGACATGAATGTTACTTGATGTTCAATACATTTGAAAATGTTAAGCTTGGCATTAGTGAATTATATTTATATAGCGCTTTTCTCTAGTGACACACATAGTGAAACCCAATATCTAAGTTACATTTAAACCAGTGTGGGTGGCACTGGGAGCAGGTGGGTAAAGTGTCTTGCCCAAGGACACAACGGCAGTGACTAGGATGGCGGAAGCGGGAATCGAACCTGCAACCCTCAAGTTGCTGGCACGGCTGCTCTACCAACCGAGCTATGCCGCCCCATTAGCGTTCTGTTGTGGCGATGGGGGCAGGTGGGGCTTGAAAACTCCCCCTTGTCCAAAGTGGGGGATGACAAAAAAAGTTTGAGAACCACTGACGTATACAATACTACTACATATCTGATGAAAAACAACATTATTTTTGTTTTTTTAATTATAAGTGTGCCAAATCACCTCTATTTGGACATTATCTAATGCAGGGGTGTCCAAAGTGCGGCCTGGGGGCCATTTGCGGCCCGCAGCTAATCGTTTACCCACCCGCCACACATTCTGCAAAAATTGCAAAATTGATAGTATTGCAAAAATTCAAAAACACATTTAAAAAAAGTGGAATGAGGTGAAATATAATGAGAAAACGTGGCAATGTTGACACAAAGCTGCCATGCAGGCAGTTTTTTTTTCCTTGTGTCTTTATTTTTTTTTTTTTTCCATGTTTTATGTAGAAAAATATTGCATATGTTGTGTGGTTGCCATATAAAAAGATCAAAATTTGGACAAAAGAACATAAAATACACAAAATAATAGTTCAAACTTAAAATCGACAGATATATCCGAAGTTTATCTTTAAATTTAAGTGTTAAAAGTAAAAAAAAAAAAATCTAATAAAAATGAATCACTTTATGAGTGGGGAACCTTTCGGATCTCAAATATATTTATCCATCCATCCATCCATTTTCTGCCGCTTATTCCCGTTCGGGGTCGCGGGGGGCGCTGGCGCCTATCTCAGCTACAATCGGGCGGAAGGCGGGGTACACCCTGGACAAGTCGCCACCTCATCGCAGGGCCAACACAGATAGACAGACAACATTCACACTCACATTCACACACTAGGGCCCATTTAGTGTTGCCAATCAACCTATCCCCAGGTGCATGTCTTTGGAAGTGGGAGGAAGCCGGAGTACCCGCAGGGAACCCACGCATTCACGGGGAGAACATGCAAACTCCACACAGAAAGATCCCGAGCCTGGATTTGAACCCAGGACTGCAGGACCTTCGTATTGTGAGGCAGACGCACTAACCCCTCTGCCACCGTTAGTAGGATTTTATTTAACTTTTCACTGTGATTACTCAAAAATATTAAATAATTAAAATCAATGATGTCCTGCATTATTGATCTTTGAGGGCTTGAATTGCTAAATAAAGGAACTCTCCTGAAGGAATCAATAAAGTACTATCTATCTATCTAAATACTGCATATTTCAGTTTTACGATGAAAAAACAAGTTGTCTTTGACTGAAAAGGCACAAAACCTTATTTGTTTTACTTTATATCAACCTCAAGTTGATATAGAGATTTACTGTAAGCATTAAATTAAAAAAAATAATAATACTTTGACCTTTTTTTTAACATTTTAGTGACTGAGACCCTTTATGCTCCCCAGGAGCCCTAAGGATTAAAAAAAAAATTCATATATTTTGTTATGGTTTGAAAATCAAAAATATAAAAATGGCCCCTGCATGCTTACATTTTTCCGTGTTCGGCCCTCTGTGGAAAAAGTTTGGACACCCCTGATCTAATGGAAATGACTGCTGCAAACACGTCATGTTCATGATGAAATATAAAGTTAGTAAAAATGTGAGAGTAAGAAGTCAACAAACCTGTTCTGTGTAACACAACTTGAGGTTTCTTGAAAACAGCCTCCAATAGTTGACGTAGTCTCTCGTTCTCTTCTTTTGTACGAGAAAGTTCCTCTTTGTACTCTGCTATCGTTCTTTCACACATTTTCACACAACAAAGTTCTTCCTCATACTTTGCTATCGTTCTTTCGCACATTTTCACACAATCACAACACTTTACACTCACACTTGAGCTTAACTAAGCGATGTGTTGATCAAATCCGCGTCTCTTTGTTAGCGGCTAACAAGCTAAGCTAACTAGCATGCTAAGCTAATTGGCGCGCTCAAACAACTATCAAGCTAAACGGGCCTAATAATCTCCAAATTTGGCTGAGACGAGTGGAGTTTACCCTGACACGGAGGATGAATAAAGTGTAGTTAGTAGCGATGTGAGGAGATGTGCCGAGGCTTAGAAGCGTGTGTGGAGAAAAGGAGGACTTTGCCGCAAAGCGCATGTCTTCCAAGCATGCGTCCGTAGGGGCGGGGCCAAAGAGTCATAGTTGTGATGTTTTGAGCTAGGGAGTATAAGAACTACACTACCCAGCATGCAACAGTAGTGACGAGCATGCGCGGTAGCCCCGTGAAGTGGTGTCGTATGTCACCATGCAGACAGCTAGAATGTGGTTATGAGCACGCTGTGTGAGTCAACGTTGAACACGCCTCGTCTGCATTTATTACAATTAGACAGACAATACAATAAGTGCATTGAAAACAGTACAAGTTAATTATTTTCATACATATATGATTTAAAGTAAAATACGGTTTATATATTTGAAATATAATTTTTGATTGATTGATTGATTGATACTTTTATTAGTAGATTGCACAGTACAGTACATATTCCGTACAATTGACCACTAAATGGTAACACCCCAATAAGTTTTCAACTTGTTTAAGTCGGGGTCCATGTTAATCAATTCATGGTACAAATATATACTATCAGCATAATACAGTCATCACACAGGTTAATACTCATAGTATATACAATTAATTATTTACATTATTTACAATCTGGGGGTGGGATGAGGAGCTTTGGTTGATATCAGTACTTCAGTCATCAACAATTGCATCAACAGAGAAATGTGGACATTGAAACAGTGTAGGTCTTACTAAGTAGGATATGTACAGACAGCAGAGAACATAGTGAGTTCAGATAGCATAAGAACAAGTATGTACATTAGAACAGTGGTCCCCAACCACCGGGCCGCGGAAGAATTTTTTATTAAAAAAAAAAATAATAATAATAATGTTTTTTTGTTTTTTTTTATTAAATCAACATAAAAACACAATATACACTTACAACTAGTGCACCAACCACAAAAAACTCCCTTTTTCATGACAAAACGTCCCTTTTTCATGACAAAGAAGAAAAAAAAAAAAAGAAAAAAAAAAGGTTTGTCCCGGTGGGATTTCTCCATCAGTTGCTTGTCACTCCTGACAGCTCTTTCCGCATGTCCATTCGACTTGGGAAACTCTGGGCTACTGGTGGTGTGGATGAAGTCCCGCTCCTCAGCAAATTTCCTGAATTGCTCACACTTGTACTGTCTTGCATTGTCAGATAGCAGTGTGTGTGGTGTACCGTGCAATGAAAAATGTTATTTCATTTTGGAAATTACAACTGTCGCTGTGATGTTTTGTAGAAGGTCAATTTCAAACATCTAGAATAGGAATTAACTATCACCTGGTAGTGTTGTCCACGCCATTCAAAAATGTCTGTAGCAACTGTGACCACGGAAGGTCTGGAACTGGATGGAGATGAAGTGGTTCTTTCTGCTGATGTGGTTTTGTGCTGCTGCACACTGTGCAAAAAAGTAGTTCTTTAGTGATGTCTCGTGACATTGATGGCCAAAAGATGATACCTCTTGCTCTGCGTTTGGTTGCTTCAATGCCTGGGTGACCTTTGTGTACAATCTTAATGTACTCTTTTGTAGTGACGTTGGAATGACTGCTTTCTGCCCTTTCATGACAATTCCATCTTCCACAGTGAGTTTGTCTCTGTAGGGGAAGAAAACTTCAATGGCAGGCTGCAGCTGAGTCTTTCTGGCAGGCCATCCACGCTGGATAACTACACTGAGTCTGCATTACTTCAACCTCCTCCATGTGCTTCTTGAGCTCTTCCAGGCGGGCTGTAGAAATGTAGCTCACAGACATGACGTCGAAAGAACTACTATCAGATGGGCTCTCACTGTCTGTTGCATTAGGGGCTCTTGAAAGAGTGTCAGCCAAGTACATGTGCTTTCCTTTTTTGTAGATTAGGCTTATGTCATAGCTTTGCAAGCGTAGCAGCATCCGCTGAAGACGGGCCGGGGCATTGTGAATTGGTTTCTTCAAGATAGTCCCCAACGATTGGTGGTCAGTTTCTACTGTGGTGGCCTTGCCATACACATAGTCTCTGAACTTGGTGCATGCAAACACAACAGCTAGAAGCTCCTTCTCAATTTGAGGGTATTGACTTTCTGTTTCTGTAAGGGCGCGGGATGCAAAGGCTACTGGCCTTCCATTTTGCATGAGGCAGCTCCTAGTCCAAAGCATGACGCCTCACAGGTCAGCCTGACTGGCTCTTTGACATCTTAGTAGGCCAATACTGGTGGAAAGGAGAGACATGCTTTCAGGCGGTCGAAAGCATCTTGGTGTTGCTGGAACCAGCACCATGCGGTCTCTTTGTGAGTCAGCTTCCTCAGTGGCGTTGCGATGTCACTGAGGTTTGGAATGTGCTTGCCAAGATAGTTAACCATTCCCAGGAAACGTTGAAGTGAAGTGACATCTGTGGGGACTGGCATGTCTGTGATGGCAGCAGTTTTGGAGGGGTCAGCTTTCAAACCTTTACTTCTGAAGATATGACCAACGTAGTTTACTTGGTCAAGTCGAAATTTGCATTTCTGCATGTTGAGTTTGAGGTTTATTTCCTTCACACGTTCTAGCACCTTTTTTGGCTTCCGATGATGATGTCATCGACAATGACTGAGAATGGATATCCAGCAAAGAGCTGATCCATTGTGCGTTGGAATACTTTGCTTGCTGAGTTAATGCCGAAAGGCATGCGAAGGAATCAGTAACGTCCAAAAGGAGTACTGAATGTTGTCTTCATTGAGGACTTCTTGTCCAGGCGGATCTGCCAGAATGAATTTTTTGCATCTAGCACTGAAAACATTTGTGCTGCTACCTCCTCCACACTTCTCATGGGGTGGTGGGGCCGTTTTAGTGCTTCATTTAAAGGCCTACTGAAAGCCACTACTACCCACCACGCAGTCTGATAGTTTATATATCAATGATGAAATATTAACATTGCAACACATGCCAATACGGCCTTTTTGGTTTACTAAATTGCAATTTTAAATTTCCCGGGAGTTTCGTCTTCGAAACGTTGTGTAATGATGACGTGTACGCAAGACGTCACAGGTTTTTAGGAAGTATGAGCGCTGCACACACACACAGCTAAAAGTCGTCTGCTTTTACGGCATAATTATACAGTTTTTTTGGACATCTGTGTTGCTGAATCTTTTGCAATTTGTTCAATTAATATTGGAGAAGTCACAGTAGAAAGATGGAGTTGGGAAGCTTTAGCCTTTAGCCACACAAACACACGGTGATTCCTTGTTTAAAATTCCTGGAGCTGAAACTTTCCTGTGGATCAGAGCGCGGTCAAGAGAACATGGATCCCGACCACACGTCAACCAGCAGGTTTCGGTGAGAAAATTGTGGTTAAAAAGATAGTTCTTACCGGAAAAAAGCTGAGCTTGTGCCATCCATAGATGCCGTCAACTCCCCTGAGACACTGCGCGTCAAGACAGTCGTGGAGACACACTTCCGACTATCAGGTACTATTTAACTCACTAAAACACTAGCAACACAATAGAAAGATAAGGGATTTCCTAGAATTAACCTAGTAAATATGTCAAAAAACTTCGGAATCCGTCCCAATGCAATCACGTTTTTTTTTTAAAACTTTTTTTAAAATTATTTTTTCTAGTCCGTCGCTATCAATATCCTCAAACACAAATCTTTCATCCTCGCTCAAATTAATGGGGAAATTGTTGTTTTCTCGGTCCGAATAGCACTTTTTGTTGGAGGCTCCCATTAAAAACAATGTGAAGATGTGAGGAGCCATCAAACATGTGACGTCATCGTCTGCGACTTCTGGCTTTTCTCTTAGCACCGACAGTTGCGAAATTTATCGTGGATGTTCTCTACTAAATCCTTTCAGCAAAAATATGGCAGTATCGCGAAATGATCAAGTATGACACATAGATTGGACCTGCTATCCCCGTTTAAATAAGAAAATCTCATTTCAGTAGGCCTTTAAATCTTTGGGGTTGATGCACAATCTGATTTCTGATTTGACTTTTGTGTGCCAAGCGACCATGGATGACACCCAAGCTGTTGGTTCGGTGACTGAAGTAATAACGTCTATGCTTTCCATGCGTTTAAGTTCAGCTTTCACACAGTCTTGCATCGCTACTGGGATGCGGTGGGCCGGCCTACCAACTGGCGGCACATTGGGGTCCACTGTCATTGTGTAAACAACTGGTAGTTCTCCGAGCTCTTCACTGAAAATATCTTGGTATTGTGTGAGGATCCGTGCGCTGAACTCTCCAGTGTTCTCTGTGGTGACATGGTGCACATCGGGACTCAACTCGACTAGCCCCGTACGCAGGCATGCACGGAAGCCCAACAGTGATGTCACATTCTATCCACTGTGAAAAATGGCAGTAAGTGGCGCTGTCCCTTTAAAAAGCATGTCAGCGTAGCTTCACCTTGTGTCTCGATTTTGGCTCCTCCGTAAGCAACCAAATTTGTACTTCTGTGTTGTTTGGTGAGTTTCACGCCGCTGTTTACTCTATTGAAAGTCTTCAGTGACATTACATTGCATTTAGCACCTGTATCCACTTTCATTTCGGTTGGCATGTCGTTTATGCACACTGTGACAAATCCTTCATCTTGGTCTCTTTGTTGTGGATTTACAGAGTCAATGCAATTTTCTATTTCCAAGCCATCCACGTAGAATGTGTCATTTTCACTTTGGCTGTGTTGATCCACTGTCACATCATGCACAGACTGTCCATAGCACTTGTTTGTGGTAAACTTGGACTGACTCTGTGGCTTTGACTTGCAGCATTTTTTGTAGAGATTTTGTTTCTTGCAGCTGTTTTCATGTTGTAATTCTCGAACACACCACCAGGGTGTGCACATCGAGGAGTCAGTTACTACCACCCTCTCATGCAGTGCGTATGTACAATTACTGTCCTGCTGAAGTCTTAATTAAAGCCAACTTATTCATGCAGCTCGGCACAGTTCTTCCTACGGGTAACCACAAACAACAACAAAACTGTCATTTCACCAAATGATCTACATTTTCCATTTTAAATTTTCAAAACAAAGACATACAACTTATTTTCGTAAAAATATTCAGATATTTAACAATGTATTGAAACAACAGTAGCATAAGGAAAGAAAAAAAGAAACAAAATAAATATTACACTTATGATATTATTTTTGTTTTTGATGATCATTTGTTTTCATAATGTATTTTAGAATGTGGGAGGTTTTCATGTCCTCTTTAAATTTCAATTGGCATTACATATATTATATCTATACATCTATATCTGGCAGCACGGTGGAAGAGGGGTTAGTGCGTCTGTGTCACAATACGAAAGTCCTGAGTAGTCAGGGTTCAATCCCGGGCTCGGGATTTTTCTGTGTGGAGTTTGCATGTCCTCCCCGTGAATGCGTGGGTTCCCTCCAGGTACTCCGGCTTCCTCCCACCTCCAAAGACATGCACCTGGGGATAGGCCCCTCCCACCTCCAAAGACATGCACCTGGCGATAGGTTGATTGGCAACACTAAATTGGCCCTAGTGTGTGTGTGAGTGTGAGTGTGAATGTTGTCTGTCTATCTGTGTTGGTCCTGCGATAAGGTGGGGACTTGTCCAGGGTGTACGCCGCCTTCCGCCCAATTGTAGCTGAGATAGGCACCAGCACCCCCCCTCCCAGCCCCACCCCCCGCAACCCCAAAAGGGAATAAGCGGTAGAAAATGGAAAGAGAGATAGATCCATCTATCTATCTATCGATCGATCGATAGATGGATATAATATATATAATGCCACCCTCGGGCAGGCGGTATAGGGTGCTAAAAGCTGGTACAAATTCACTAAAAATCAGCTTTTACCCAAGAGCCATAGTAGCACAATATGTCCTTCATGTCCTCATGTGTCATGTTTTTAATTTCTTTCAATTTTTTCGGACTGTAATAAGCAATAATGTTATATGCATGTGTGTATATATATTCATATGCATGCATGTATGCATCTGTGTGGATATATATACATATATAGATACATCTCTTATTTCTATCTACCTTTTTTTTGTACTATTTATATTACCATATTGTACATGCACCTTTGGGGATCTGCTCCAATTTCGTTGTTCTTTGAACCTGTTCACTGCAATAATGACAATAAAACTATATTCTATTCTATTCTATTCAAAGGAAATTTGAAAAGAACATGAAAACCTCCCACATTCTAAATTACATTATAAAAACGATTAACATCAAAAACAAAAATAATATCATTAATGTAATATTAATTTTGTTTCTTTTTTGTCATTCCTTATGCTACTGTTGTTTGAATACATTTTTAAATATTGAATTTTTTTTACAGAAATAAGTTTTATGTCTTTACTATGAAAATTTGAAATGGACAATTTTACTTTTATTTTCATAATAAGTAAATAGTGTCATGCCCGGCTCTGCCGGTTAGTGTTTGGGGCACTTTGGTCCTCCGACCCGCAGGTGGAGCTGTCGGTTGCTGCCGGTTAGTGTTTGGGGCACTTTGGTCCTCCGACCCGCAGGTGGAGCTGGTCTGTGAAGACGTGCAACATCTCAGAGGGCTGCTGATTGGGCGGCCTATAAAAGGCCTCCCATCAGCATGCTCTCCCTCTCATGCTCTCTCTCTTTCTCTCTCTCTCTCTCGTCCCACAGGCACATTCGTTTGGTGACCGTATGGTCACGGCAACGACGGCCGGGATTAGCACCACACTTGCACCCTTTTGGGACAACACTCATTTACTGATACATTCCTTGGTTAATTCACATTACTGATCACTGATACATGTTGTAAATAAAAGATCTGTTGGCTAAAATGTACAAATCGGTGTGGTCTCCCTTAATGTTACAGCCACTAACAAGCCAGTGGTTGTGACATATGGGGGCTTGTCCGATCTTTGGTAGTAACTTTAGGCTATGGTAATTCCTTCTACTGGCTATGGCAGCGTAGGAAGGTGCGTAGAGCTCTTTGTATTGAGTATTCCTTCTACTGGCTTTTGGAGCGTAGGAAGGTGAGTAGAGCTGAGTTACTAATTGTGTACTGCTGATAGTCAGTTGGGGCCTGTTATCAGTTAGTTAATTGGGGGATCTGCTGATTTGTACTTTTGAGGCTTTGTTTGACCGTGCAAGTGTAGGTAGACACTGAATTGTTTGTTCCAGCCATCTTGGTTGAGTTTCATTGCAGTTTGTAGCATTGCATTCAGCCTCTTAGGAGCTGTCGCCTTTATCCCCATCTAGTACGGGTTCTAGGTTCCTGCTGTCACAGAGCCTGGGCGAGGGCACCGCCTTGGAGAAACGGCTGAATCGGCTTTGTCGGGATGGTACGTCTCCACAGGTATTGGTGAGTAAATGATCCTCGTCCTCGGGCTCTGTGTGAAAATAGATTAGTCTAGTGGGGGGAAAATGTTTAGGGGGATGCTCCGAGGTTAGTTTGCTGTGTTAACATAACTGTAATGTTTTAGAGACCTGGTTAGATTGGTTGGAGAGAGAGAGCCTAGCGTAATTAGAGCTAGTTTTTGGTTGGGTTGTTTTTTCAGTAGTTTCATTGTTGGTTTGGTACAGTAGCCAGATTGGTACTGACGGCCTGGGTTGAGCAGGATGGAGGCTTTTGTGGAAGCACCATCTGAAAAATTGTTGTTTGCCCTTAATAAGGAACAGTTGTTGCAATTGGCAGAAAAGTATGGCATGGAATTGTCATCAGCCATTAGAGCTGGTAAGAAGGGACCCTTGCGTGACTCCATTCACGAGTTTTTGTGTGAGCAGAGCATTTTGCCTTCAGGAAAAGGTGGTGACGCTCATGTGAAGGGTATGTCAGAGCCTATGCAGTCAGAGAGGGTAGGCATACTGACTTTTGAGCAACAAAGAGAGATGAAGGCACTTGAATTTGAGTGGGCGCAACAGGCTAAGGAGAAAGAACGTCTTTTTGAACTGGAAAAAATCAAATTAGAACGAGGATTGCAACAGCAAGCAGATATGGAGAGACTCAAATTTGAAAAAGAAATGGATTTGAAAAAAGGTGAAATGGACCTTACAGTACAGCTTGAGAAAATTAAAATTGAACAGGATCGTTTGAAACTAATGTCAGAAGGTAAGATTAGTGGAAATCTGTCCGGGTCAAGTATGGATAGCATGGTAAAGTAAAGTAATGTCTCGCACGCAGGCGCAATCGTCGGATGTGTCCAAATCTGTGCCTATTTTTGTTCCTGAGCTGCCCGAACCTCTGTCATGTCAAGATTTAATTGAGGCACAAAAGAATGATCAGAGCTTTGAGAAATATTTTGCCTTAGCTTCTACTGATCCAACGATGGGTTACTTCATTCAGAATGGCGTTTTGCTGCATACGTGGTTGCCAGGTGTTGATCCTGAAGTGGCAGGTCAGGTGATTCAAGTGATGGTACCTGACAAATACCGTGATTTGATTTTGAGAACAGCCCATGGAGCAGAGTCTGGGCATTTTGGAGTTAAGAAAACCTACCGACGTCTTTTGGAACATTTTTACTGGCCACGGATGAAACGCCATGTATCTAGATTTGTCAAAGCATGTCATGTTTGCCAGGTTGCGAAACAGAGTACTCCCATTAAACCTGCACCACTTCAACCTATTCCGTCTGTTGGCACACCATTTGAGCATCTCATTATTGATTGTGTAGGTCCACTACCCCCTTCGAAATCTGGTTGTGTGTACCTCTTTACCATCATGTGCCAGGCCACTCGGTATCCAGCAGCGTATGCCTTGAGAACAATTACCACAAGGTCAATATTGAAATGTTTGTCTAAATTCATTTCTGTCTTTGGCATTCCGAAGGTAATTCAGAGCGACAGAGGGTCTAACTTTACCTCCAGAACATTTGCTGCAGCGTTGAAGTCGATGCAGGTGAAGCACAATTTGAGCAGCGCGTATCACGCACAGAGTCAGGGGGCATTGGAGCGCTGGCATGCCACGTTGAAGTCTCTCTTGCGCGCTTACTGTGTTGAGATGCGGAGAGATTGGGAGGAGGCGTTGCCATGGCTCTTGTTGTCTGCGCGTGGTGTAGTTCAAGAAAGCACTGGTTTTAGTCCAAATGACCTAGTCTTTGGCCACAAAGTCCGGACCTCACTGTCTGTTTTAAATGCCAATCTGGATCTGCAGAACACTCCCGTCAGTTTCACTGAGTATGTAGATGGTTTTCGTCGTAGGCTGTTGCTTGCATGGAAAGAAGCAACCGAGCATTTGACTAAAGCTCAGGTGAAAATGAAGCTGCGTTATGACCGTAAAGCGAAGATCAGAGTTTTCAATCCAGGTGATCAAGTTTTAGCTTTGCTGCCCATTCCGGGGTCACCATTTACAGCAAAATACTCTGGTCCATTTACGGTTATGAGCCAAGTGTCAGATCTCAATTATTTACTGTCAACTCCTGATCGTAAACGATCACAGCAACTGTGTCATGTGAATTTACTCAAGCCTTACCACTCTGCAGGTTCCGACAAGGCGGGTGGGATTGCTGCGAGTCCAGTGGGTCTAGCCGTTGGGGTTGGGGAACCGCTCAACTGGCCGGAGGTGGCAGCTTGGGATGACGTGCGCGCACCTGATGATTCAGTGTTACACGGGCGCTTAGATAATACTCAGCAGTTAAAGGAGCTAGATAGTCTCCTCGGTCATTTAAGTGAGGTACAGCGTAAACAGTTGTCGGATTTGATTTTTGAGTTTTTGCCTTTGTTTTCCGACACTCCAACCTGTACCACACTAATTGAACATGACATTGACACACAGGGGGCCCGCCCAATACGACAAAGATTTTATCGAGTGGCTCCCGATAAACAGAAGAGTATGGAGGACAGTGTGCAGTATCTGCTTGATCATGGTCTCGCCAAGCCATCTTACTCCAGTTGGGCATCGCCATGTCTACTGGTGAAAAAGTCAGATAACACCTATAGATTCTGTACGGATTATAGGAAAGTAAATGCTGTGACTAGACCAGATTCTTTTCCATTGCCACGTATCGAGGACTGTGTGGATCAGGTTGGGAGTGCTCGTTATGTCAGCAAATTTGATTTATTGAAAGGTTACTATCAAGTGCCTTTGACGCAGAGAGCGCAGGAGATATCTGCATTCATTACCTCTTCCGGTTTGTACTCGTATACTCGAATGAGCTTCGGTTTGCGGAATGCTCCTGCAACCTTCCAACGGCTCATGAATAGGGTCGTTGGGGGGCTGCAGGGGTGCGCGGTTTATTTGGACGACGCCGTTTGTCATTCAGACAGTTGGGACGAACATTTGGCTCGCATTCGAGCGCTTTTCCAGAGGTTGGTGGCAGCAAACCTCACAGTAAATTTAGCGAAATGCGAGTTTGCGCGTGCCACAGTCGTCTATTTGGGTAAAGTAGTCGGCCAGGGGATGGTGCGGCCCGTTAACGCAAAGGTGGCAGCTATTGATAATTTCCCTGTGCCGGCGACGAAGAAAGAACTTATGCGCTTTTTGGGTATGATCGGGTACTACCGCAATTTTTGCTGCAATTTTTCAACTGTTGTATCTCCTCTGACCAATTTGTTGAAGGGTGGCGCCAAATTCATTTGGTCGGAGGAGTGTCAGCAGGCTTTCCAGAATGCAAAGCTTTTGTTAACATCAGCTCCGGTCCTGGCTGCACCCAAACTGGATCTGCCATTCCAGCTGGAGGTGGATGCAAGCCAGGTGGGAGCAGGTGCGGTCCTCCTGCAGGCTGATGATGATGGAGTAGCCAGACCGGTTTGCTATTTTTCAAAAAAATTCAACAAATACCAATTTAATTATTCAGTGATTGAAAAGGAAGCATTAGCATTGATTTGGGCATTGCAACACTTTGAAGTCTATGTGGGAGGGGGTCTCCATCCAATTGTGGTCTACTCAGATCACAACCCTCTCACTTTTCTACAGTCTTTCAAAGGGTCCACCAACCAGCGCCTGTTGCGCTGGGCACTGTTTCTGCAGCCATTCCACCTGTTGATCCGCCATATTCGCGGGGTGGAAAATGTAATGGCTGATGCGCTCTCTCGGGCTCTGGACCAGGAGGTCTAATCATCTCCACTCACTCCTAACCTGCGGTTTTTCTCTGTTTCCCTTAAAGGTCGCTGTCCGGGTACCAGGATTTGCTGGGTGCAGGGAAGGTCGGAGGGTAAGGAGGGTGTTTGGGATGGTTTGGGTTCTGGTTGGTCTGGGGTGGAGGGGAGGTGCGTCAGTGGGACTAGAATATAGCTACTGGGGCTACTGTAGGTTTTGGTTTTCTATTTTTTGATGGTGCTTCAGAGACCCAGTTAACACGGGTCTCTGTTTTTAAGGGGGGGGATGTCATGCCCGGCTCTGCCGGTTAGTGTTTGGGGCACTTTGGTCCTCCGACCCGCAGGTGGAGCTGTCGGTTGCTGCCGGTTAGTGTTTGGGGCACTTTGGTCCTCCGACCCGCAGGTGGAGCTGGTCTGTGAAGACGTGCAACATCTCAGAGGGCTGCTGATTGGGCGGCCTATAAAAGGCCTACCATCAGCATGCTCTCTCTCTCATGCTCTCTCTCTCTCTCTCTCTCTCTCTCGTCCCACAGGCACATTCGTTTGGTGACCGTATGGTCACGGCAACGACGGCCGGGATTAGCACCACACTTGCACCCTTTTGGGACAACACTCATTTACTGATACATTCCTTGGTTAATTCACATTACTGATCACTGATACATGTTGTAAATAAAAGATCTGTTGGCTAAAATGTACAAATCGGTGTGGTCTCCCTTAATGTTACAGCCACTAACAAGCCAGTGGTTGTGACAATAGTATATAATAAAATATTTTTACCGGTGGCGGAAAGCTGGTTTTACTTATTTCTCTCGCGAGATTTGGAAAATAGCTGCTTACTTATTTCTCTCGCGAGATCTGACAACACTGCGCGCGAACCAAACACGGCGAGGATAAAGCAAGATGGCGTCTGACGGTGAAGACGTTATTGCAGTCGTCACAGTTCAGTGTTCTTAATCTGTGCCTCCATGTACACATATATGTCCTTTATTACACTCTAGTAAATAGAGTAAACATCGTTAATAACTGTTTGCATCTGGTTATATTAGTGTGAGAGCTCTTTGAAGCTTCTCGAGCTAGCTTAGCCTGCTAGTTAGCTTAGCTTGTTAGCTGCTAACAAAGAGAGGCGGAAGTGATCAAAACACATCACTAAGTAGAGATCAAGTGTGAGTGTAAAGTGTTGTGATTGTGTGAAAATGTGCCAAAGAACCACAGCAGAGTACGAGGAGGAACTTTGTCCAACAAAAGAGGAGAAGGAGCGACAACATGAAAAACATCAAGTTGTGTTACACAGAACAGGTTTGTTTACTTCTTACTCTCACATCTTTACTAACTTTATATTTCATTAATAACACTATACTTAAATAGATTGTCTACAGGAAGATTAATTGTCATTTGAGGATGATGCACTGATTGTTTTACATTGTTGACAAGAAGGAGACATTGTCAGACACACAATATTTATGAGAGGTTGATGTTTGTAACAATGTGTATCAACATGTTTACACAAAACTCACACAGTCACCGGGGGAATATTCCAGAGAGCAGGTTAAGTGCAAAGTCCTGAGTATGTAAAGCTTAAGAGTTTTACCTCCAAAAATAAGAGAGGTAAGACAAAGTCAGAGTCAGTTACCATGGTGACTGACTCTGTTAACCTAGCCTGCTAGCTGGCAGGTTTGACAAGTTATATATGTGTGTCAAAGCATACTGACCTGTTATTTCCTTCATGTCGGTGCACCCTCCCTGAGATCGGTAGGTTGTGAGTTCAAACCCCAACCCAGTCATACCAAATACTATAAAAATGGGACCCATTACTTCTCTGCCTTGCACTCAGCATCAAGGGTTGTAATTGGGGTTTAATCACCATAAAAGTTATTCCCGGGCATGGCCACCGCTGCTGCTCACTGCTCCCCTCACCTCCCAGGGTGTGATCAAGGGTGATGGGCTAAATGCAGGGAATAATCTCCCCACACCCAGTGTGTGTATGACAATCATTGGTACTTTGACTTTTTAATGTGGCTGTGTTTGTCAAAAAAACAAAGCCTGATCTAAAGATAACATTTTGATCTCATACCATCTCAAACCAATTGACTGTTCATTATTAAGTGAAATGTTTTATAGTCGCTTAAATTTGTCTTTAACCAAGCAACACTGTTTTATTCAGTTACTCAACTAATCAGAAAATTTCCAGTAGAACACTTGATTAATAAAATTTTCAATAGCCACAGCCCTATATTTCATGTACAATTTAATATTCAGCATGTAGGAGTTAAAATGTGTTTTGTTTGTGTCCTGTAGACATCCATCAGCTGATTGAACACCAAGAAGAATGTCTCCCTCATCTGCAGGGGGACAGTTTCACTTTAGGGTATCCACAGCCCTCACATTTTAAAGGGGACAAAGATGAGCCACAGCCCTCTTATTTCAAAGAGGAAGAGGAGGGAGAGTGTCTTCTAGGGCAGGAGGAGGCTGATGTCAGCAAGTTTCCACTGACTGTTGTCTCTGTGAAGACTGAAGAGCATGAAGACAAACCACCTGAGTCCTCACAGCTTCATCACAGTCCAAGTAAGCACAACATCCACATATCATCTAATACAATGTTTGTGACACATGTTCAACTGGGGGCCACATTTAGGACTAAAGATGGAGATAAACATACTCATCAATCATCAACAGTGTAATTGCTGGGGTGTAACCATGTGACTTAGAGGCCGTCCTCCTTACCTCACGTGGTCAAATGAAGGCAAACATTCAATATGGCTACTGTTTATTTACCTTTAGCAGCACATATGTCAGCATATTTCAAAGGTTTAGTGGTGAAGATAAGAGATGTACACAAAGTACCATTTTTTTAGTACTGGTTCCTAATTATGTTGTCCATGAGGACCGTGAAGATTCTAGACTAACGGCACAACTATTTGTATTTTTAATTCCAGCTGACTGACGTAACTATGACACGTTGTCACATTGAGTTCAGCTGCCGCTGCTACACATTACAATCAGCTTTGAATGATGACAAATAAGGAAGCAACCAAAGTTTGATGTGTGTGTTATTGAGAAGAAGATGACATAACTGCATTTCACCTTGCACTGCACACATAGTTGACTTCTTTAAATTTTCCTGAAGGAACTCTCCTGAAGGAATCAATGAAGTACTATCTATCTATCTATTTAAGACTTCAAATAAACAGCTGCTGATAAAAGACTTCCCTGCTTTAAAATGTTACAGAACATCATGTTGGAGGTGTTCAAACTCTTGTGCTAATAGAAATGCTATTTAAAATGCCTTTTTTCCAGGTTTTTATTTCCACAAATGACATGTAGTACCGACAAGAGTACTGATAAATACTGGTATCGATAAGGAATATTTATTAGGGTATCATATCCATGAATCTATAAATTTACATCCCTACTGAAAATACAAGCCAGATATCTTAAAAAAATAAAATCATTTTTTATTTGGATTTAGTTACTACTCCGGTGTCCAGCAATGTCTCAACACCGTTGAGAGATGAATTAATGTAGTTTATTTTTACTAATTAGCTATGTTTTGTTGATGTTAAACATCAGAATCAGACACATTTTTATTAACCCCCGAGGGGAAATTAAAATGTTCAGCAGAATCCCATTCAAGGTCAGACAAACATTCTAGGGAGACAGAACAGGATCGCTGACGGGTCTGCCAACTTGCGGCGCCCCTTGCAAAAAAGGTGAGATACATACAGGTAAACAAGTGGGGGCAATGAGAGAAAAAAAAAAAAATCGGTCCAAGCCTGGGCCCCTGGAGAGGGGGTCCAGACTGAGGCCAAGGGAAGAAAACAACTCATTGCCATAGCACACATTCCTCTTTCATGTGTGTAAGAGGGAAACATCAAAGAGGACAAAGGACATTAAAAGAGCAGAGCTGATGCAACCAGCCACTTCTACATACATACATGAATAAAAAGTAAAAGAAACATATACAATGTGGTGGCTTTTGCGGTGTCCCACGCCATCGTCTGCTGGGGTGAAGGGAGCTTGGCCAGAGACGGGAGCAGACCCAACAAAGCAACCAAGAGAGCCGACTCCACTCTTGGCCGCCAAACCAAGTCTCGGCCAGTGTCCAGTCCGCATGGATGAGTGAGGATATGTCCAAAGAGACCGAGGTGTCCGATACCTGCTCATTCAGCCAAGACACTGTGAAGCTTTTCCGTCCCGGCGCTCAGTGCTAGCTCCGCAGTCCTGTCTCTTCATCTGCATCTCCTCCAGTCTCTCCAAACGGACTCTGGTGTGGCAGAAACCCAGCAGCTGGTCTCCATGGCCAAAAGGCTCTCAGGAGGCAGATCCAGAAGTTCACAAAAAAGCACCGCAGAAGTCACGAAAGTGCCACCCCTTGTCACACAGTCCAAAAAGGTCCGGACCAAAAGGCAAAAAAAATAAAAATAATAATACACATATATATATATATATGTATATATATATATAAACATGAAAAGAAGAGGGAAACACAAAAGGATGACACAAGAGCACAGAGTTCCTGCCAACAGCAGCCACTACAGGGTCGCCATCTTGGGGGGAAAAAAAAAAAATTGCAGCATACCAGCTACAACAACACACAAATCATAAAAGTTTCCTAAAGGAAAATGTTCATATTTAAATAATTAGAGTAAATAAATCATAAACAGGATTTTACAATTTAAATGCAAATGTTGATGCTCCTCTTAGACACTGTTCTTTGTTCTCTTTCGGGTGTACAAGCAGCTGTCTTGTTTGTATGTAAGTGTTTTACTGCTGTGTTTATTTTTTTCATGAGTTTTTGTATTGCTTCGCTGATGTACCGTATGGTTTTGACATCTTGAAAGTCAATGTGGGGACTGATGAGATCCTCAGAGACAGAACAGCGGCAAACAGCTTCCCGCCAAGTAAAAGAAGAGGGCCAAGAAAAAAGTGTCGGCCGACAAGTCCGCCGCCAAGGGCAAGAAGAGCGACGCCCAAGCAGGACGCTCCTCGTCCAGCCCCAAGAAGTCCAGAGCGGGGAGCAAGTCCAAGGCCATCGTCATGGACTCCAGCACAGACGACGAGAAGTATGGCGAGGAAGAGAAGTTGACGGCGAGGGACAAGTGGTCGGAAAAAGAGGAAGAGTCGTTGGAAAAAGAGTTGAAAACTTACCTGCAGGACGAAGTGTGCACTTGGATCTTCAATCCGCCAAACTCTTCCCACATGGGAGGAGTGTGGGAAAGACTAATTGGCATCACTCGCCGTATCCTGGATGCATTGCTCCTTAAGGAGGGAGGCTCTCACCTTTCTCATGAGGTGCTCACCACTCTCATGGCTGAGGTCATGGCAATTATAAACGCAAGACCTCTCATTCCAGTTTCAACTGACCCAGAGATGCCAGCAATACTAACACCTGCAACCTTGCTGACACTGAAGAGAGACGTCATATCTGCACCGCCAGGAGACTTCAACGTGAAAGACATCCACTCACAACAATGGCGGAAAGTCCAATCTCTCTCTGATAGATTCTGGAAGCGATGGAAACAAGAATACCTGTCAACCATACAAACTAGGAGAAGAGACTCGGCTGAACGCCGCTGTGCTACCTCCAGCACGAGCCCCCCCTTCCACAAGCGGATGCCAGACGCTCTCTCTACGGTTTAAAACTACCTCTAGGGGTGAGTGGGGGTAGGAACTGAAAGAGGTAGACAGGGTGGGAGGAAAAGTCACAAGTGGAGGGGTTTCAGAGGGGACTCTGCCACCACCATTGCCCCAATAATCACACATATAATAAACTTCTCAATCAAACAAGGCCAGTTACCCAAGGATTTCAAGATAGCAAGAGTAACCCCCCTTTATAAAAAAAGGAAGCAAATTAGAACCTGGTAACTACCGACCTGTTTCTATGCTCAGTTCCATTTTGAAAGTAATGGAAAAAATAGTTTATGAACAGGCTGATGGATACCTTGCTACTAATAAACTAATGTACAAATTCCAATCCGGCTTCAGAACTAAGCACTCCACTGACACATGCCTTCTCTATCAGAGCGAGCACATCAAACATGAGGTGGACGCGGGCAAATACTGCGGCATGGTCATGCTGGACATTCAGAAGGCCTTTGACACTGTAAACCATGCTATACTGTTGGATAAGCTTAAAGCAATCAGATTTGATAAAACGTCATTGATTTAGATGCAATCTTACTTGGAGGGGAGGAAACATGTAAGCAGTGGAGTCCCCCAAGGCAGTATATTAGGGCCTTAACTGTTCCTAATATATGTAAACCACAAGTCATCAGCATGCGACTGTGAATTGTTCCTGTTTGCGGACTTGAAAGGATAGATAAACGCAACAAAAGATGTAATCTAAGTGCTCTACAGCAAACTAGCTTACTATGCTAACATTCACTTCACTGTATAAATTGCGAAAATGAACATGACTGACTTTTGGCCATAAAACGTCCCAAATTACATCACAACCAACAAATAATGCAACTCAATCAAATATTAACATACTACTCAACGATACATAGCGATGGTACTTTGTTTGGCATGAGATTCCAGCAGATGAACATGTTTGCAATCGTCACCGAACTAGCTTAAAGTAGACTTGAAAGGAACTCCTTGTTGTCCCCTGTTAACATGGACATTACTGTAAAGTAGGCAATGCTCCCTCCCGCTGTCTAAAGGAGGAAGTGCACCTCACTAATGAATTCCAAAGTGAACTTAAACACTGGTTTTACATATACTATCTATAAATTCAACAAACAAGACAGAATATTCCCCGCCTGGCGGATTAAGCCGCCACTACCAAACTGTCCCAAAGGATACAATCTATGGCTTCTCTGGTGCCATAAGCAAGATTGTCTCTGTTACTGGCCGCAGGAACACTTTGGTGCCATCCTTTCTGGAGACTTTTATCTCCACTTTGAGAACTCTGCCGTCTTTGCTTGGGAAGACTTGTGTAATTAGTCCTAAAGGCCAATGGTTTCTCTTCAGTTGGTCACCTTTGAGGAGCACTACTCTTCCAGGCAGTAGGTTAGGGTGGGGTGAATGCCACTCCCTTTGTGGCTGAAGTGTAGATAGGTATTTCTTCTTCCATCGCTCCCAAAAGGTTTGAGCCAAATGCTGGACTTGAAGCCACGGTTGCTCGTGGAGATCTTTTACCCAGTCGCTTACAGGAGCAGTTGAGGGACTGACCTTTTGTGTGAGGAGTGTGGCTGGTGAGAGGATTTGGGGGTCATCTGGGTCGGTAGACACTGGTACAAGAGGTCTGGAATTGATGATGTAACCAAGAACGACCTTGCTGTCGCTGTAGAATGTGATGTCAATCTCCATGTCCATCTCTGAGGTGATGAGCTCAGCAAGATCCACCGCTAATACTGCAGAACATAGCTCAAGTCTAGGGACAGTTTGTTCTGACGAGGGTGTGAGCTTGTCCTTTCGGATGAGAAAGCCCACGTGGTTGGTTCCATTTTTCTCTGTTAGTTTTAAGTATGCAACTACTGCAAGTGCCTTTGTGGAAGCATCACAAAAGATGACTATCTCTCTTTTTGACACTGCTGTAGGAGAGGCTTGTGTGTAAACACCTGGGATCTGGAGGTCGCTGAGATCTTTCAATGAGCGTCGCCACGTTGACCAGGTCTCTTCCATTTCTTGAGGAAGAGGTGCATCCCAATGTCCGTTGTTCTGCATGAGCTCACGCAGGATCAGTTTGCCTTGTATGGTGACATGGGCAAGAAATCAATCAATCAATCAATCAATGTTTATTTGTATAGCCCTAAATCACAAATGTCTCAAAGGACTGTACAAACCACTACGACTATGACATCCTCGGAAGAACCCACATAAGGGCAAGGAAAACTCACACCCAGTGGGCAAGGAGAATTCACACCCAGTGGGACGCCAGTGACAATGATGACGATGAGAAACCTTGGAGAGGACCTCAAATGTGGGCACCCCCCCACTCTAGGGGACCAAAAGCAATGGATGTCGAGCGGGTCTAACATGATACTGTGAAAGTTCAATCCATAGTGGCTCCAACACAGCCGCGAGGGGGCTGTGTTGATCCTAGGGGATCATAGATGCTGTTGCCAGTTGACAAGACACCTCTGCGGTTGAAAGGCTTTTGCTCATCAGCTACTTGAAAGGTATATGTGTCTGACATTAAATCCCAGTTAAGTCCCAGACTACGTTGCATGGGCAGGGTATCTGAAGTGAAGTCCAGGTCCTTTAAGTTGATGGCATGGTCCTGAAATGGGAATGCATTCATAACTTCTGCTTTATTTGAGGCGATTTTGTGAAGCCTCAAGTTTGAGTCTGACAGAACCTTTTGCGTCCTCTTGAGCAGCTTCACTGCAGCTTTGACGGAATAAAAGTCACGGTTGACAAACTGCTTTACAACGGCCTCAGCATTTTTCATTGACTGTCTTAAACAGTAGATGGCCACTGCGGGAGAGGGACAGTTTCCAAAGACATGGACCCTCATTCTGTATTCTATGATATCTTCAGATGAGTTGTTGTTTTTGAAACATAAAAACCTGAGATAATTGAGGTCCTCTTTTCTGACTAAGAAACAATGGTACATCTGCTGAATGTCTGCTGTTATGGCTACAGCTTCTTTGCGAAACCTGAGGAGTACGCCTATAAGGGTGTTGTTGAGGTTGGGTCCAGTTAACAGCACGTTGTTAAATGACACACCATTGTACTGGGTGCTGGAGTAAAATACCTCACGGATGTTTCCAGGTTTCTTCGGATGGTAGACGTCAAAGGCTGCTAAATACCATCGTTCTTCATCAGATGTGAGTGGGGGAGCTATTTCAGCATGTTCATTTTGAAAGATCTTTTCCATGAAGCTAAAAAAGTGCTCTTTCATCACTGGTTTTCTTTCAAAGTTGCGTCTCAGAGAGGAAAAACGATTCAAGGTTTGAACTTTTTTCTCAGGAAGCTTGGGCCTTGGAGTCTTAAATGGCAGCGGAGCTTCATGGCTGTTTGTTATGTCCTTTTTCAAACCCCTCTCCATGATTTGCAGGAAAGCGATGTTATCAATGGATGGACCGACTTTGTTGTCATCTTTGGTCTGCTGAAACACTGTAGAGCCCATGTCATCTTGCTTACATTTCTTTGGGAGGGTTACCTTTGAGTATTCAGGGCTTTGAATCTGGCCATGTCACTTGTAACCTTGGTGATTGTCTCGTTTGAAGATGGACTGGTGACTGATGTGACTTCTGGCTGTGAAGGTGTCATCCTTTGTTGTATGGTAGAAACAAAGCCAACTCTGTGTTCCCTGTGCTCTGTCTGGAGATGTGGGTGTTGAACGGAGTTAGCATCTGGTGGTTTATAATGTTGTGTTTCATTCCATGATGATGGCTGTTGGTGTGGTCATTCCATTTTTGTTTGACTTTGAGTGTCTATGTATTCCTTTGTGCGCTCTAATGTGTCCACTGAATGTTCAAACAACTGCTTGATGTGAAGATAGGAGCTGCTTCGATCACTTCCTTCCACAGTGGGTCCCAAGACCTCCACTTTGGCGAGTGCAGCTGCAGCGTCCTGCTCCAGTAAGAGCATGTCCATCTTAGCTTCTAGTTGTGCTTTTTCCACTTTGAGTGCCATTTCTTTTTGTGCAAAAGACAGACGTACTTTGGCTGCCTCTGCTTTTGCACGTGCTCTGGCAGCTGCAGCCTGGGTGGAGCAAGCTTGTGACCTCGTTGAAGCACGTGAAGTGGTAGATTTTGTCCGTATCGAGCAAACGGTGCAATCCATCATTTGTTCTTGTGTATGCTGTCTTATCTTCAGCGTTCAAAACATCGTTTTACTGTGCCGCCCTCGATATGTAGAAATATCTTGGCTTTGCCCAAACACCTTTTCTTGATCAAACACTCTGAAAAACGTCTTCTAGTCCACAGGTTTATTGACCGTAAAAAGGGTCCAACTGAAAGCATACAAGCAGAAAGGATGCTTACATTACAGACATGCACACACAGCCACTTACACACACAAACATGCTACAATAAACCATAAATCATGCTGTGTATTGAACTTAAATGGATAAATAAATGCCACAAAAGATGTGATCTAAGTGCTCGACAGCAAACTAGCTTATTATGCTAACATTCACTTCACTGTATGATTTATGAAAATGAGCATGACTGACTTTTGGCCATAAAACGTCCCAAATTACATCACAGCCAACAAATAATACAGCTCAATCAAATATTAACATACTACTCAACGATACATAGCGATGATACTTTGTTTGGCATGAGATTCCAGCAGATGAACATGTTTGCAATCGTCACCGAACTAGCTTAAAGTAGACTTGAAAGGAACTCCTTGTTGTCTCCTGTTAACATGGACATTACTGTAAACTAGGCAATGCTGCCTCCCGCTGTCTGAAGGAGGAAGTGCACCTCACTAATGAATTCCCAAGTGGTATTGGTTTACTTTTACACGCAATATCCTCTCCTTGTTCTTCCTTCTGCGAAAGCAACATTTTTAGCCCAACAGAAAGCAAAGAGAAGTGCAGCGAAGCACGTGTAAGAAGTGCCAGCGAGTGTGGGCGTGTGATAGTATGTTGCTTCAACCTCACTCTCCCGCAGTGGCCGTCTACTCTTTAAGACAGTCAGTGAAAAATACTGAGCCCTCTGCTTTTACGTATATTATCTATAAATTCAACAAACAAGACAGAACACCGCTATCCACCCAATAATTCAAACTGATCCATCAGCGCGACTGAAGACTATTTTTATTTACAAAAATCAAGGAACCAGGATACTCTGGAAACAAAATAAAAGGTAGTCTTTATAAAAGGACATATATGTGCACATTGTTAGATTCCGGTGATTGACGCACAATACCTATTGCTAGTCAAAATCCAGCACTCCGTCCTACGGGTAATGTCCCCTCGGGTCAACCGGTCTTACCGGCCGCTCCACCGACGTGGGTCCTACTCAGCTGGATGGCGAGGCGATGAGTCTAGTTCTACTACCTTGGGATGGTCCCGGTGGTCCGGCGTCTGTCCTACTTCCTTCCGTGGTCTGCCCAGCAGAGAAACCTATCTCCTAAGGCCAGGTCTAAATCACGGATCCCGCCATTTATGGGTAGCTCACCTCTAATGAATCTTGGCTCTTGTCACTGACTAGGTTAAATTTGGGGGCTCGGATATGTAAAAGCCCTTACAGGACATATTGTAAGTGGACTGCGTTAGAGTGACCCTTCAGAGCAAGGTGGTGGACACATGAAAGCCCTAAAACATTACGTCTAGGACGAGGTGGTAAACAGGGACATGACATTCTTCTGTTTTTATATGATGCTTTTTAATACAGGTTCGATAGCGTAAGCCTTGCACAGCGTCAATAAATCATTCCCAATAATCATCAATAATCAAAAAATCATGGTTAAAATCATTGCAGTAAATCTGTCATAATAAAAGTTGAGATGGGTCTTACTGTGCCAGGTTCTTCAGGGGATGTCGGAAATGTTCCCAAAAAGAGGAGAGCTCCCATCGATTCCCATAAATTGGAAAAATCAAAATCAAGTCGGTATACCGAAAACTACGAAAAGTACTTAAATTGGGAGGCTGTATCAAATGCAGCCTAAAAGGAGACTATCCCAAAAAAGGGAAAAATCAAGAATTAAAACACGGTAAACCGAAAACTACAAAAACCCCAAAATGGGAAAAAGTACAAATTGGAATACTGAAGTGTCCATTAATCAAACGAGTTAAAACCCGAAAAGTGCCCCTAAAAGTGAAGGAATCGAGGCGAGCTTTCCAAAAAAGGAAAAAGCTAAAAGTGTCCAAAAATGCAATTTGGAGGAAGCCAGATGGGTCGCCCGGCCCGGCGATCACATCCAGCTTTCGGCTGCGAGGCAGAAGTGGGGAGGCCAAAAAGGAGAAGTGGTGGTGGCCGAGAGCCAAAGGCCGAGCGGCCAACGCCCTGACTCCTCGGCTGGACAGAAGGAAAGTCTTGTTCCCCTTTTGCCTTGGTCGCAGGGGGAGATCGGAAATGGAGAAAAGTCTCTTCTTTGTCGAATTGAGTTCTGTTTGGAGAGCTGGGAATGTTCTTTTCAGTCCAAACAGTTCAGAGGTCTTTCCTGTTGTCCATCCGATGCAACGTAGAAGTACGAAATCCCGTATAATAGCGAATTCAACATTGCTATATACCCTCGGTTTCGGGGTGGTTACCCCGTTGCTATAGCATTGCTATGGAGATACAACACATGACGTTATTCTCAACAATACATTGGTTGTTACACATGTGACCTTTGTACCAACTCTCAATTGGCCCAGTATACTTCTTGCTATCCTAAAACCGGCTGCATACGGACTTTTTTGGATTCTTACCCCACATCCCGTTATTCCCCCACATCAGCACGCGCTGTGTCCACATTCGCAAGCGCATGATGTCTAAGGCTCCAAATAACAAGTTCCTCATCAGTGTCCTGTTGATGAAACCATTACACTCGTACTGGGAAGGTTTTAACTAGCGCAGATGGTTGTCTAGAGTAGCCTTCCACTCTGCCATACCTGAATGTCGGTCAAAGGTCACCTATCCTTTTCACATGTTGATTTACACATCTGATTATTTATACACCATCACATTTCGTGAGTACTATCACAGATATGGTTTACATAAGCGATTACATTCCTGGCCTTCATTATACACCAGGTATACCCGGGGCCCTACGGTCCAGCCTTGCTAACGGGGGGAAATACGCGGGGAAATAGATCCTCTAAGGGGGGGTTTCTACTTATTTCGACAACATGTATGCACTGATTACAAATACAGAACTATAATGCCCACGTTTAGACTTTCTCCATCAAACGCCATTTTGCTTTCCCCTCTTTCTTCTTCTTGTTCTTCTTTCTATTTCCAGCAGACTAGTAGAACATCTTAGGTGTATTGCTGCCCTCCACAGGTTCTTAATAGGATTTCCTTCTTCTGTCCTATGGCCCACACTATACTCTACAGTCCGGTAGGTGACAGTATGAACCTTTCAAGTCGTGGCTGCAAACTGCCAGTAAGAAGAAGAAGTAATAGAGCTGGTTGCTTGTTTCTCTCACGAGATCTGACAACATTAATAGTTTAAATAGAACAATTGACAGGTTGACAACATCCAAACAAACCAAGTCATCTCCAAAACATCTCAACATTACACACATCCTCCAGGCTGAGTTAGTCTACATGATGAAGTAAGCTGGAAACTACATGTAAGTCATACAAAGAAAACATTTACAAAATTGACTGCGATAACAAATAGAACAAAATACATACCCGCAAATATTAACTACATTTATTGTACACAACTTTAGTGGAAGCATACATTGTTTATTGCATAACGGTCTGGGGACATACATATAAAACAATCACACAACAATCATCATATTACACAAGAGAGTAGTAAAGACTATTCATAAAATGGATTACAGATACCCAACAAATGATTCATAAAGTCACACATTTTAAAATTGTATAAAAGACAACTGTTCAAATGATGTATAAAGTAAATAATAATATGCTTCCAGAAGTGGTCCAGAAGATGTTTCAGATGTGAACCAGTAAATATGAACTAAGAGGGATTTATGTGTACTCAAAAGCAAAGGTATGAACACATGTAAAACAAATATGTACATCATATAAAGGAGTTCATCTATGGAATCATCTACAATTAGAAAACAAAATATGTAACACGTGATTATTTCAAAAAACATATAAAACACTATTATGAATAAGTATTAAAGTGAATTGTGAATATCTACACTTAAAATATTTATTATGTGCAACATATTGTATGTACTGTTTATTCTCACCTTTTCAGTCAAATTGTTCTGTTCATTTCAAAGTACACAAACGTGTATATTAACTCATGTACTTGACTGAAATAAACACACTAATCTGAAGTGTCTAATCTATAAACGTTAGAATCATATAAACAAGATTGTGTTACACACACAACAATGATGTCACACATGTTATATGTGCTGATGTTGTTAGAAAATCAAAATGAAAGTCTTGACAATTTATTTCAAATCCTGCAGTTTCATTTGCTGCTGCTGTTCTCACCAGCACACTTGTGTTTCTTACACTGGTACTTAGAAGACAATCTTTCACCACACACACTGCAACTCAACACTTTCTCACCTGTGTGTCTTGTCATGTGTACTGTACAAGCTTGTCGTTTATGAAAGCTTTTGTTGCAGTTTGAACGAGAGTATGGTTTTTCACCAGAGTGCTTTATCATGTGTAATTTTAAGTGTCGTCTTTCTATATAACTTTTACCACATACTGAACATATAAAAGGTTTTTCTCCAGTGTGTGTTAGCATGTGTACTTTAAATCTATGATTTATAACAAAGCTTTTACCACATTCTGAGCAGGAAAAAGGTTTTTCTCCAGTGTGTATTCTCATGTGTACTTTGAAATGGGATCTTTGAGTAAAATCTTTACCGCAGATTGAACATGAAAAAGGTTTTTCTCCAGTGTGTATTCTCATGTGTGTTTTGAATTGGGATCTTTGAGTAAAACCTTTAACGCATATTGAACATGAAATAGTTTTTTCTCAAGTGTGTATTCTCATGTGCGCTGTGAGATTGTCCCTTCGATTAAAATCTTTACTGCAGATTGAACATGAAAAAGGTTTTTCACCAGTGTGTGTGTTCTCATGCGTACTTTCAAACTTTGATTTCTTTCAAAACTTTTACCACATTCCGAGCAGGAAAAAGTTTTTTCTCCAGTGTGTATTTTCATGTGTCCTTTGAAATGGGGCCTTTGAGTAAAATCTTTACCGCAGATTGAACATGAAAAATGTTTTTCTCCAGTGTGTGTTCTCATGTGTTCTTTCAGCATTTGTTTTAGTCTAAAATCTCTACCACATTCTGAGCAAGGAAAAGGTTTTTCTCCAGTGTGTATTCTCATGTGTCTTTTCAGATGACAATGGAATTTAAATGTTTTGTGAGAGTGAGAAGATGTGAAGTGAGTGTTGTCAGTGTGACATGTCTTATCATCTTTAGAGTCTTCATCATCAGTGTCAGGAGAGTGTGACGTTGTGTCCTCACTATCTGATAGTGGAGCTAAGAGCTTGTCTGCTTGTGATCCTCCACAGTGGTCTCCATCAGCTTCTGTTGTCATGTGTTGTGTTGAGCTGCTGCTTGGAGGCTCCCCCCCTCCCCTCTCCTCACTTTCACCTTTCACCTCATCTCCTTCACTCTTCACAGGGACACCAGTCACTGGCATCTTGGTGACATCAACCGCCTCCAGTCTTTCAAGATGCTCTCCCTGCTGACTGATGCTGTGCTCTTCCTCTTTCTCTTTAATCTGAGGGCTCAGTGGATCCTCCTCTTCCTCTTTATATCGGGGTGTCAGCGTGTCCTTCTCTTTGTCTTTAAAATGGGGAATAAGTGGGTATTCCTCTTCCTTCTTAATGTGGGAGGGCTGTGGCTCCTCCGTTCGCATCCTGAAGCTCCACTTCTGTTGCTCAGGGTGAAGATGTTCTTCACAGACGTCTGCAAGACAAACACACACCATGTCTGCTCAGTCACACACTGCATTCAGTACTTTTACATGCACTTAGGAAAAACAAGTTATCGTATGAACTGTCTTGAAATCTCAGTGACACACAAACATGCTGCTCTTTACAACATTATTCACAGGAAAAGAAAAAAACAAACCAGGACGACAGGACTTTTTACTATGGATGGATGATATGGTTCAAAATTGATTTTGCGATACATTAATTCATAAAGAATTACTGATAGAACCATTTTAAAACAGGCTACACAGGATCCTATTTAGTTGCTGAAATATGCACTAAATATTACATCAATTCCAGTATTATTTTCTGAAATAAAGTAACCAGATATTAACAGTAAATAAACAAGTACATTAGTAATAATTGTTTCGACAAAATAATACAATTAGAAAAGACACAATATGTTACTGCATATGTCAGCTGCCAAATTAAGAGCCTTTGTAAACAGTTTTGAAATTGTTCTATCATCAATCATATACCAAATTATATATCGTGACATATATTGTTATTAGGATATAGATTTGAGGTCATATCGCTCATACCAAACATTGGTTCGCCGAGTCATTTTATTTAGTTCACCAAATATATTTATTTTTTTATAATCTTCAGATGTGTGTGTATTAAGGGTGTAACGGTACGTGTATTTGTATTGAACCGTTTCGATACGGGGGTTACGGTTCGGTTCGGAGGTGTAGCGAACAAGTTTCCACACGGACATATTAAGTAGCGCACCACACGTTGTGTCAACAATGCACACTGAGGCACAACACACAGCATGCTAACAATGACCGGGCTACTACAACATGTAAAAGCCAGAGCTGGAAGACCCTCCTGCCTCGTTAAGATCTCCCGTTTGGGAACACTAAGGCTTCGCAGTGCGATACAACAATGGATAACATCGCTTCAACGAAGAGAAAGACAAACAAACACAGCTCCGATCGCATTCAAGCAGCTTCTCCTTGGCGAGTCAGGCAGGGCTAAAGCAATAACAAATGCTGTTGGTGTTTTTATAGCAGCAGATTTAAGACCACATTGCATTAAAAACTACATTTTGACCCACTTCACGGTGGATTCTGATGCGTCATCTATGTTGCTGCTCCTCGATCTTAGCGCTGCTTTCGATACCGTCGATCATAATATTTTATTAGAAGGTATCAAAACACAAATTGGTATGTCAGACTTAGCCCTGTCTTGGTTTAACTCTTATCTTACTGATAGGATGCAGTGTGTCTCCCATAACAATGTGACCTCGGACTACGTTAAGGTAACGTGTGGAGTTCCCCAGGGTTCGGTCCTTGGCCCTGCACTCTTCAGCATCTACATGCTGCCACTAGGTGACATCATACGCAAACACGGTGTTAGCTTTCACTGTTATGCTGATGACACCCAACTCTACATGCCCCTAAAGCTGACCAACATGCCAGATTGTAGTCAGCTGGAGGCGTGTCTTAATGAAATTAAACAATGGATGTCCGCTAACTTTTTGCAATTCAACGCCAAAAAAACGGAAATGCTGATTATCGGTCCTGCTAGACACCGACCTCTATTTAATAATACAACTTTAACATTTGACAACCAAACAATTAAACAAGGCGACACGGTAAAGAATCTGGGTATTATCTTCCACCCAACTCTCTCCTTTGAGTCACACATTAAAAGCGTTACTAAAACGGCCTTCTTTCATCTCTGTAATATCGCTAAAATTTGCTCTATGTTGTCCACTAAAGACCCCGAGATCATTAACCATGCGTTTGTTACCTCTCACTTCGATTACTGCAACGTATTATTTTCGGGTCTCCCCATGTCTAGCATTAAACGATTACAGTTGGTACAAAATGCGGCTGCTAGACTTTTGACAAGAACAAGAAAGTTTGATCATGTTACGCCTAGACTGTATATACCTTTATATATATATATACAGACAACAACCCTTGGTAACATTTACATATTTAATATTACACATAGTCAACACTCATTCACTTTGAGTAGCATACACACGCCACGTATTCATCAAAGGTTTTAAATAAACCTTGTAAACCGCAGTCCTGCCCTGGTTGTCACCTCCTTCCCTTCTCTGGTACACAACAAAAAGTTTGGTTAAGAAACCAATTCTGAGCCATATCTTATTTCGTTTTTATTGTGTGTATATATGTATATATATATATATATATATATATATATATATATATATGATATATCTGCCCAGAGTCGGGACCCGGGGTGGACTGCTTGCCTGTGCATCGGTTAGGGACATCTCTGCGTTACTGACCTGTCTCCGATCGGGATGGTCTCCGGCTGGCTCCACTATGGACTGGACTCTCACTATTATGTTAGAAACTGGCTGGCCTGGGAACGCCTCGGGATCCCCCGGGAAGCGGCTGGGGAAAGGAAAGGCTGGGCTTCCCTTTTTAGGCTGCTGCCCCCGCAACCCGACCTCAGATAAGCAGAAGAAGATGGACGGATGGATGTGTAACACAACTTGATGTTTCTTGAAAACAGCGTCCAGTAGTTGATGTTGTTGCTCCTTCTCCTCTTTTGTTGGACAAAGTTCCTCCTTGTACTCTGCTATCGTTTTGTTTTTTTCTAACATCACAAATATTTCTTCAACAGCAGCAGTTAGTCGCTGATTCAGCAACACTCACATCATTTGTAATGTAGACATTTTCACACAATAAAAACACTTTACACTTACATTGGATCTCTGCTTTGATGTGTCGATCACTTCCGCCTCTCTTTGTTAGCAGCTAACAAGCTAAGCTAACCAGCAGGCTAGGCTAGCACGTCAAAGTGCACTCAGACTAATGTATCCGCATACAAACAATTAATAAGGACGTTTACTCTGTTAAACGACACACATGTGCACATGTACGTTGTAATTAAGACCTGTAACCATAATAACCAATACAACGTCTTGTTTTGTTCTACCTCCTGTGTGATGTCATCGAGGTGTTCTCAACCGCAGAACAAATGTTGGCCAAATACGTGTTTCACTGGGACAATAGTAGGTGGTGCACACTTCCTTCAAACACGTGTTTCACTGGGACAATAGTAGGTGGTGCACACTTCCTTCAAACACGTGTTTCACTGGGACACTAGTGAGTGGTGCACACTTCCTTCAAACACGTGTTTCACTGGGACAATAGTAGGTGGTGCACACTTCCTTCAAACACGTGTTTCACTGGGACAATAGTAGGTGGTGCACACTTCCTTCAAACACGTGTTTCACTGGGACAATAGTGAGTGGTGCACACTTCCTTCAAACACGTGTTTCACTGGGACAGTTGGAGCCTATCTCAGCTGCATTTGGTGGACATATCATGGAAATTAAATCAACTGATGTTTGTTATTACGAATACACTATTTGCACAATTGTAAGCGATTAATGCTTATTCAGTCGGACTAAAATAAATGTTTAATTAAATAAATGTTAAATATTAAAAATAGCTTTAATATACTGCACACAAAATGAATTCTGTTTGTAGTCGAATCATGAGGTACCCAAATATTCTAAAAATATGTTTATATTTATAAATTCGTATATATATATATATATATATATTTATGTCTAGATATATATATATATATATGTATATATATATATATATATAAAACCTATATATATATATATAAATATATATATATATATATATATATATATATATATATATACATATATATATATATACTCGCTGACACTTGTTCCACGTGCTTCGCTGCACTTCTGTTTGTTTTCTGCTGGGTTAAAAATGTTGCTTTCGCAGTAGGAAAAACAAGGAGAGGATATTGTGCGTAAAAATAAAGCCAACCGACCACAGCTCTGTAGTCCTGGTCACCGTTGACGTGAGGTGGGACTATTTTGGAGGTGCACGTCAAGGTTGGCTGGTAGGTTGGTAGTGGGAGGAGCCAGTTGGCGTCACTTGATGCTGCAGCACAATGACACTTTTATACGTGCAGACTGACTTCATGCAGTCATGACGGTATTAAAATCCCAGCAGGAGGTTTTCCATAAGTTGTTACTTTTTAATCAATAATTAATGTAAATGCAGAAAACAGGATCAATGACACAATTCATAATAATCAATCACTGATGATTATTCCATGTGTAGAAGAACATCACCACAAAGTGGTGTCAGTCCACTTGGAAAATTTTATATTTGACAGACTAAACAACATTTGACACATCTGAGCTGAAGTTTGTTTGTGTTGTCTTGCGGACGTCCAACAGATGAACGCTCGTCAAGAAGAACGTCCCCTTCAGCAGCAGGAGGATCCACAGCCCCCCCACATTAAAGAGGAAGAGGAGGAAGTGTGGATCAGTCAGGAGGGAGAGTGTCCTGTAGGGCAGGAGGAGGCTGATGTCAGCAAGTTTCCACCGACTGTTGTCTCTGTGAAGACTGAAGAGCATGAAGACAAACCACCTGAGTCCTCACAGCTTCATCACAGTCCAAGTAAGCACAACATCCACATATCATCTAATACAATGTTTGTGACACATGTTCATCCGGGGCCACATTTATCACTAAAGATGGAGATATATTTGCTTTTTAACACCACCATTTAAAAATGAATGCTCATCAATCGTGTGAATAAGTGAAGTGAATTATATTTATATAGCACTTTTCTTTAGTGACTCAAAGCGCTTTTACATAGTGAAACCTGATATCTAAGTTACATTTAAACCAGTGTGGGTGGCACTGGGAGCAGGTGGGTAAAGTGTCTTGCCCAAAGACACAACGGCAGTGACTAGGATGGTGGAAGCGGGGATCGAACCTGGAACCCTCAAGTTCCTGGCACGGCCTCTCTACCAACCGACAGTGCGCTTGCTTCCGCTGACGTGGCGGTCCTCAAGTGATGGCGGGATAAGAACGCACCGTCACAATACACAAAACATCGGCAGAAAGCAATAATCTATAAAAAAATCAAGCAAACTGGAGTTTTGATCCAGAGAAGGCAGGTCGGTTATAAAACCAAAAACTCTGCATCCCAGGCACCCGCGGACTTAAGGAAATGCACGTTCTTTTTGATTTCAATGCGTATAAAGACATAAAAAGTGTGTTAACGCCAACACTGGTTATTCATGTGATTATCAGACAGAAGTCATTTCCATTAGACAATATTCAAATATAGGTGGGAGTGTTGGAACCATACCAATACTTTGGTACCGGTACTAAAATTATTTTGGTACTTTTCTCAATAAAGGGGACCACAAAAATGGCATTATTGGTTTTATTTTAACAAAAACACTTAAGATCCATTAAACATATGTTTCTAATTGCAGTTAAGTCTTTAATTGAAATAGTGAACATATTAGACTACTTGTTCTTTAGCAGTAAGTAAACAAACAAAGACTCCTAATTATTTAGCTGACGTAAGCAGTAACATATTGTGTCATTTATACACCTATTATTTTGTCAACATTATTAAGGACAAGTGGTAGAAAATGAACTATTAATCTACTTGTTCATTTACTGTTAGTATCTGCTTATTTTCTCTTTTAAAGGGGAACATTATCACAATTTCTGAAGGGTTAAAACCATTAAAAATCAGTTCCCAGTGGCTTATTTTATTTTTTGAAGTTTTTCTCAAAATTGTACCCATCACGCCATATCCCGAAAAACAGCTTCAAAGTTCCTGATTTTAACCGTCGTTATATCCACCCGTCCATTATCCTGTGACGTCACAGCGTGATCACACAGAAACAAACATGGCGGATAGCACAGAAAGGTATAGCGACATTATCTCGGATTCAGACTCGGATTTCAGCGCCGTGAGCGATTCAACAGATTACGCATGTATTGAAATGGATGGTTGGAGTGTGGAGGCAGGTAGTGAAAACTAAATTGAAGAAGAAACTGAAGCTATTGAGCCATATCATGACAGACAGCAGCAACGAGGACGAATTTGACGATCGCCTTCTAACCAACGTTTGGTAAGTGTTTGTTTGGCATTAAATGTGGGTGGAGGGAAAGGCTGGATGCAAATGTAGCTACAAATGAGGCATAATGATGCAATATGTACATACAGCTAGCCTAAAGAGCATGTTAGCATCGATTAGCTTGCAGTCATGCTGTGACCAAATATGTCTGATTAGCACACTCCACATACGTCAATAACATCAACAAAACTCACCTTTGTGCATTCATGCACAACCTTATAAGTTTGGTGGACAAAATGAGACAGAAAAAGAAGTGGCATAAATCATATCCAGGGGCTTTACCTCGCTGGTCTGCGGGAAGAGACTGCCGTCCTCCCTGAATAGCTCGCACTCGGGCACATTCAGTAGTTGTCTATTTAACAATTTTGCAGATTTTGTTGACTTTATCATTGGAAATGCATCTGCTTTGAGTGTCGCAGGATATCCACACATTCTTGTGTGGATATCAGAAAAATAACAGAGTTGATTTGACTTGGTGCGTGTAATAAGATTGAGAAAATGGCGGATCGCTTCAAGTTGTGACGTCACGGGTGAAAGGTCATCGCTCGACAGGCTATCAATTGAAAGGCGTTTAAATCGCCAAATTCACTCATTTAGTTTGGAAATCGGTTAAAAAAATAGATGGTCTTTTTTCTGCAACATCAAGGTATATATTGAGGCTTACATAGGTCTGCTGATAATGTTCCCCTTTAACATTTTCTGTCTACACTTCTGTTAAAATGTAATAATCACTTATTCTTCTGTTGTTGGATGCTTTACATTACTTTGTGGATGATACCACAAATGTGGGTATCAATCTGATACCAAGTAGTTACAGGATCATACATTGGTCATCTGCAAAGTCCTCATGTGTTCAGGGACATATTTCCTGAGTTTATAAACATAATATACATTTTTAAAAAACAAAAGAAAATGTTGTGATGCCAAAAAATATCGACGTAATCACAGTAGTATCGACTAGATACTGCCGAAGGTGGATGGACGTTAGCCGCTAGCTAGCTAGCATGTCTTAAAGCACCTCTTCCTGAGGGAGTTTCAGTGTTATAACTTCACCTTTATTTTTACTTTTTACATCAAAATGCGTCCATTCTCCCTTTTCTGTCTCCACACTGTGTCTGCTTGTAAGTACTCCGTGATTGTGTGCCGCCGAGCATGCTGGTCTGCTTATAAACCTCCAATGTCACAACGTGACTTCGACGCATGAAGCGTGGGATAACGTGAACAGTTGTGGAACTTTCTAACAAACAGTATTGTGGCCAAACAGCTCCATATTTGTTTCATCTGACATCACATGGACAAAGATAAGACCTTCTGGAGGAAAGTTCTGTGGTCGTGTAACCGGTTCGAGTCTGCGTTGTGTAGTTGCTTCGAAGATAAGAGGACTCTGTGGTTGCCTTTAGCCGAAACAGGTGGCGTATTTATTTTGACCTGTATGAAATATACAGGAAACAGTGCGGCAGCGTTAACCCAGGACTCAGCAGCAAACCAGTCTAAAATGGAGGGAAAACTTCAATGAAATGCCGCAGCCACTGTGTGTGTGTGAGCGAGAAACGCCACCGAGCAGTACACCAGCAAAAAGTTTGCTAAAACACTCAAACTATGAGTAGAACAAGTGTACATAACCATATCAGCAACAAAAGAGCACATTATAATCTCGTTTCACAGCCAAACACTTTAAAAACACTAGAGCAGAGAGAAACACTTACTTCCTCACGCATGTCTCAGCAACGAGTGAGGACTCAACGTCACTTCCGGAAGAAGGTAGGATTTCAAAATAAAATGACAAATTCTCCCAAAACGAACTATTTCCTAAAAAACTGACAAAATAAAAGTGACAATGGATATTATAGAGAAATCAAATAAAACGTGAGGGATTTTTGGTGGAATGCATACAATATAAGTTATATACCTGCTACAGTCGGATGAAACAAAAATTGAGCTGTTTGGCCACAAAACCCAGCGATATGCTTGGAGGAGAAAAGGTGAGGCCTTTAATCCCAGGAACATCATGCCTACCGTCAAGCATGGTGGTGGTAGTATTATGCTCTGGGTCTGTTTTGCTTCCAATGGAACTGCTGCTTTAAATGAGATAATGAAAAAGAAGGATTACCTCCAAATTCTTCAGGACAACCTAAAATCATCAGCCCGGAGGTTGGGTCTTGGGCGCAGTTGGGTGTTCCAACAGGACAATGACCCCAAACACACGTCAAAAGTGGTCAAGGAATGTCTAAATCATGCTAGAATAAAGGTTTTAGAATGGCCTTCCCAAAGTCCTGACTTAAACATGTGGACAATGCTGAAGAAACAAGTCTATGTCAAAAAAACAACACATTTAGCTGAACTGCACCAATTTTGTCAAGAGAAGTGGTCAAAAATTCGAGCAGAAGCTTGTGGATGGCTACCAAAAGCGTCTTTTTGCAGTGAAACTTGCCAAGGGACATGTAAGCAAATATTAACATTGCTGTATGTACACTTTTGACCCAGCACATTTGCTCACATGTACAGTAGACCCATAATAAATTCATAAAAGAAGCAAACTTCATGAATGTTTTTAGTGAGCAACAAGTATGTGCTCCAATCACTACATCACAAATAAATAAGAGTTGTAGAAATGATTGGAAACTCAAGACAGCCATGACATTATGTTCTTTACAAGTGTATGGAAACTTTTGATTGTGACTCTATATATGCATGTGTATATGTATATATATCCATCCATTTTCTACCGCTTATCCCTTTCGGAGTCGCAGGGTGCTGGAGCCTATCTTAGTTACAATTGGGTATATACACATATACATATATATATATATATATATATATATACATACATATATATATATATAAATATATATATACATATATATATATGTGCATATATATATATATATATATATATATATATATATATATATATGTATATGTATACATACATATATATGTATATGTATATATATATATATATATATGTATATGTATATGTGTATGTATATATATATGTATATGTATATGTGTATGTATATATATATATATATATATATGTAAATATATATATTTACACATATATACATACATATATATATACACACACATATATATATATATATATATATCATATATATATATGTATGTATGTATATATATTAGGGGTGTGGGAAAAATCAATTCGAATTTGAATTGCGATGCTCACGTGCGATTCAGAATCGATTCTCATTTTTAAAAAATCAATGTTTTGTTTCTTTTTATCAATCCAACAAAACAATACACAGCAATACCATAACAATGCAATCCAATTCCAAAACCAAACCTGACCCAGCAACACTCAGAACTGCAATAAACAGATTAATTGAGAGGAGACACAAACACAACACAGAACAAACCAAAAGTAGTGAAACAAAAATGAATATTATCAACAACAGTATCATTATTAGTTATAATTTCAGCTGAAATTCTATGTATTGAATGAATACAGAATCATTTTGAATCGGAAAAAAAACGTTTTTGAATCGAGAATCACGTTGAATCGAAAAAATCGATTAATAATCGAAGCGCGACCCTAAGAATCGATATTGAATCGAATCGTGGGACACTCAAGGATTCTCAGCCCTAATTATATATATATATATATATATATACACATATATATACCTTTTTTATTGTTTTATATACTGTATATTTATGTATAATATGTTCAGTTTAACAGTCCTGTTGTGATTGATTGAATGCCCTGAGAATTATACTGGATATTCTTTTGTAATTGCCACAAAATAACGTGTAGTAGTTTGTTAATTTCTTGCCAAAAATATTTTTATTTTATAGATATTTTCATAGCAGAATATTGTCCTTAGGGCCCTCTGGCACCTCATGGGGGACCCCTAAAATCTGTGCCTCTTAAGACCTCACTGTTGGCTTTGTAGGCTCATGTTACTTCTCAACTAGTCAAAGTTGATGCTAATCGACCTTTTTCTTCTCCTTTTTACTGAATGTGAAAGCAAAAGTGAGTCCACAAATAACCCAATCGTAAAGCAGAATCGAAAATTAAATCTGAATTGCTGAATTGGTGAAATCTTATCTATTTCCATCCCAGCATGTGTTTGTCTTCTTGTGTCCTGCAGACGTCTGTGAAAAATATCGCCCACCTGAGCAGCAGGAGGGGTCCTCCAGTATGGAGCAGAGGAGGTCACAGTACCTCCACGTGAAAGAAGAGGAGCCACAGCCCCCTCACTTTGAAGATGAAGAAAAACAGCGGCTGTACCCCCACTTCATAGAGGAAGACAAGAGACACCTCATCAGTGTGAAGAGTCAAGGTGATGAGGTCAAAGGTGAAAGTGAGGAGAAAAGAGAGGCGGAGCCTCCAAGCAGCAGTTTAGCAGAATGTGATGGAGACCACTGTGGAGGATCACAAGCAGACAAGCTCTTAGCTCCACTATCAGATAGTGAGGACACAACGTCACACTCTCCTGACACTGATGATGAAGACTCTAAAGATGATAAGACATGTCACACTGACAACACTCACTTCACATGTTCTACCTGTGACTACACAAAAAGTAATAAAGACAATTAATAGAATGGATTATAGAGACCCAACAAATGATTCATAAAGTCACACATTTTAAAAGTAAATGATCTTGTATAAAAGACAACTGCTCAAATGATGTATAAAGTAAATAATAATATGCTTCCTGAAGTGGTCCAGAAGATGTTTCAGATGTGAACCAGTAAATATGAACTAAGAGGGATTTATGTGTACTCAAAAGCAAAGGTATGAACACATGTAAAACAAATATGTACATCATATAAAGGAGTTCATCTATGGAATCATCTACAATAACAAAATAAAATATGAAACACATCATTCTTCAAAAAACATATAAAACACTATTATGAATAAGTATAGAGGTAAATTATGGATATTTACACATACAATATTTATTGTATGTAACATAATTGTATGTACTGTTTATTCGCACCCTTTCAGTCAAATTGTTGTGTTCATTTCAAAGTACACAAATGTGTATATTAACTCATGTACTTGACTGAAATAAAAGCACTGATCTGAAGTGTCTAATCTATAAATGTTAGAATCATATTAACAAGATTGTGTTACACAAACAACAATGTCACACATGTTATATGTGTTGATGTTGTTAGAAAGTCAAAATGAAAGTCTGGACAGTTTATTTCAAATCCTGCAGTTTCATTTGCTGCTGCTGTTCTCACCAGCACACTTGTGTTTCTTACACTGGTACTTAGAAGACAATCTTTCACCACACACACTGCAACTCAACACTTTCTCTCCTGGGTGTCTTCTCATGTGTAATGTAAGAGTGTTTAGGTGACCAAAGCTGTTGTTGCAGCTCGAACAGGAGTATGTTTTTTCACCTGATTGCATTCTCATGTGTAATTTTAATTGCTGTTAGGGTTAGCAGACCCTCACAATGCGTTTGGGCCTGCCAGGTCTGTCCGGCATCCTCCCCCACCATCGCAGCCAACTCACCACCAGGTGGTGATCGGTAGAAAGCTCCGCCCCTCTCTTCACCCGAGTGTCCAAAACATGAGGCCGCAAATCCGAAGACACAACTACAAAGTCGATCATGGAACTGCGGCCTAGGGTGTCCTGGTGCCAAGTGCACATATGGACACCCTTATGTTTGAACATGGTGTTTGTTATCGACAAACTGTGACGAGCACAAAAGTCCAATAACAAAACACCACTCGGGTTCAGATCCGGGCGGCCATTCCTCCCAATCACGCCTCTCCAGGTTTCACTGTCATTGCCAACATGAGCGTTGAAGTCCCCCAGTAGGACAAGGGAATCACCCGGGGGAGCACTTTCCAGTACTCCCTCGAGTGTACCCAAAAAGGGTGGGTACTCTGAACTGCTGTTTGGTGCATAAGCACAAACAACAGTCAGGACCCGTCCCCCCACCCGAAGGCGGAGGGAGGCTAGCCTTTCGTCCACCGGGTTGAACTCCAACGTACAGGCTTTGAACCGGGGGGGCACCAAGAATTGCCACCCCAGCCCGTCGCCTCTCACTGCCGGCAACGCCAGAGTGGAAGAGGGTCCAATCCCTCTCGAGAGAAGTGGTTCCAGAGCCCTTGCTGTGCGTCGAAGTGAGTCCGACTATATCCAGCCGGAATTTCTCGACTTCGCGCACTAGCTCAGGCTCTTTCCCCCCCAGTGAGGTGACGTTCCACGTCCCAAGAGCTAGCTTCTGTAGCCGAGGATCGGACCGCCAAGTGCCCTGCCTTCG